>NC_052065.1:7817412-8132331 GCF_903992535.2 Arvicola amphibius | reverse complement strand
TTTTCATATCCAGAGTAGTATCATGTTGTTATCTAATGAGACTTTTTCATTGCAAAATTAGAATGAAAATATTTTCATTTGTATTAGAGGAAGAGGAATATTAACATTAAAACATTGTATATATGTAGTCAAAAGCCAGTAGCTGGGAAGGTGATTAGCCCCACGAAGGAGGGCTATTGCTGTTCTTTTCTTTAATGGACATGTATACCTGTCATGTTGCCTGATAAGAACCTATGCTTATGACCATAGATTAGTGCTACTGTCAGCTTTGGTCAAAGAAGCTACTTTTTTTCCCCCCGTGAGTGGTGGTTAACACAGAGATTTATAAACTCGTCAAAGTGTTGAAAATGAGTGACTGTTGAGTGGTGCAGCCCTAAATGGGAGATCTACAGTACCTCCTACAGGGCTTATGAGACATCGCAGGAGAGAAGGTGGAAAGATGGAAAGCTGGAGGAAGAGGGGGGAGTGGTGTGCAATGCTGACTTCCAGCAGACATGGTCATTGCACCTTTGAACCACTGAATTTCTAACTATCTGTACATGACCA
Organism: Arvicola amphibius; assembly: GCF_903992535.2. Lineage (NCBI taxonomy): Eukaryota > Metazoa > Chordata > Mammalia > Rodentia > Cricetidae > Arvicola > Arvicola amphibius. The sequence continues at coordinate 8,131,785 of NC_052065.1, read as the reverse complement.
GTATACAGCTAGGCCCATTAAAATCTGTCATGGCAGGGGGAAAGAGCTCACGAAGTCTACCTAGCAGGCAGTGTGACTGCAGATGGGAGAGATTGTCCTCAGTGTGCTAAGCAGTGTCCCTCGTCTGTGCTTTTATAAACAACTCGAATGAAACCTCATAAGCCACCAAAAAAAGAAAAGAAAAACAACAGAAAGACAAAATACAAAAGTAGGGACTCATAAGGAAGAAGAAAGGTCAGTGGAGTGGAAGGGGGACAAGAGAGTGTGACAGGGTGACTGTGATCAAAATACATTATATATAAATATACATTATATATATATGAAAATGTCATAATGAAACTTGTCATGTACAAGTAATATAAACTAAAATGTTATGAAATAAAATGTTACGTGTTATTATCATAATACATATAAATATGTACCTTTGAACCTTAGCCTGAGTTTCAGTGACTTGGCTCTCTGCATCCTGACTGAATATATGTTGCTTCACATGGAGCCTTGAAAGCAAGACTTCTGTTTGTAGTATCAATTAGAAACCAAATCTACGCTGCTTTCAGTAGGTTTGGCGGTTGTAGTTCAGCTCATACAACCGGGACTTTTGGACAAAGTCGTGCTGCTGTGGTAGTAGAGACTTTCCCACCTACGCTTTCTTGAATCCACAGAGGAAAAAACCAGCTACTGAGGAGTTCCTGATTCCATGCGTCATCATTCTTCCAAAACTGAACATTTATAGCAGCGTGAAGAGATAGCAAATGAACTTGCCCAGTTTCTTCTGCCACCTAGCTGCTAAGCCTGATGGGAGGCTCATGCCATTTTTGTGAAGGAAAACAGGACAGCTTATTGAGATGAGACAGTTTTGCATGTATAAATCTCAATTTCATTTTTTTCTTTTAAAAAAGATTTATTATTTATTTTATGTATATGAGTTCTCTATCTGCATGTGTGCCTACACGCATATATAGCTCCCACTATAGATGGCTGTGAACCACCATGTGGACGCTGGGAATTGAACTCAGGACCTCTGGCTAAGAGCAGTTGGTGGTCTTAACTACTGAGCCATCTCTTTAGCCCCCATCTTTACTTACCACCGAGCTAATTTTATTTCTCTGTGCCATTTTCTGGCACCTACCTATCCCCAATTCCTATGTACATCCTTGTGAGATTCATTCCTTTGACCACTCAGTAGACGAACCCATTTTGAATCAGTCGTGAGGTAACAGAAGGTGGTAGGGAGGGTCCTTACCTAATATTATGGCAGTCATTTGTTCTCAGTCCTAGAGCAGGAATGCCCGGGCCACTGCATACAATTTCAGGAAGCATATTCATAAATGGAAAAGCGCCATCTCAGGCAAATCTTTCCACTGCCTCCTCAGCTTGCTACCTGATGGCTGCTTATTTTTAGGGAGCAGTAACAAAGAAAGTATACTACATCTGCTGTGCTCACAATCCTCATTTATGTCGAAAAGGTCACTTTGTCCTTTCCCTCAGTATTTCCATAAGGAGACTCACTTATCTCCACAGGGAATTGGTAGAAGACACACTTCTCTGTCTGCTTTATAATGGAGAGAACTAGAACATCAAAAGTCAGAATACCTGGACTTGTCACTCCTCCTCTGTTTGCCTGCCTGCTGGGATTTGTCCCTGAACACCTGTGGTCCCTGCAGGGGCATGCATGCATAGACTTGGAGCCAGAGCATATACCTTCCAAGTAATAAATTGCAAGTGACAGGCAGGAAGGGACCTCAGGTTCGAGATGGATTCTTCATCAGAAGCCCTGTATTTGAGTGGATAGTGAGGACCCCACTCAACTGCTCAGAAAACTGACATTTGACTCATGGATCTTGGAGTGTGACTGAGAATTCCCAGGGACAAGGAAGTGAATGCTACACTTTCCAGACCGCTGAAAATGTATGGCTCCTAAAGAACTTCAGTTGAACTTGACATACCTGAAAACAAACTCTCCTCTTTCTGCTTGTGGTGCTCTGAATAACAATGGTCCCCATAGACTCATATGTTTAAATGCTTAGAGAGTGGCATTAGGAGTGGTGTGGGCTGGTTGGAGTAGGTGTGGTCTTGTTGGAAGAAATGTGTCACTGGTGGTGCACTTCGGGGTTTCAAATGCCCAAGACAGACCCCGTGGGCTTCTCTCTTTCTGCTGCCTGCTGATCCAGATATAGAACTCTAAGCTCTTTCTCCAGCATCAAGTCTGTCTGTGCACCTCCATGACTCTTGCCATGATGATAATAGACCAAACATGTGAAACTGTAAACAAGCCTCAATTCAATGGTTTTTCTTTTATAAGAGTTGCTGTGTTCATGGCATTTCTTCACAGCAATAAAACCACAACTAAGCCACCGCTCCTTCTCAGCTTCCTCTCTGAGAGACTGGCCTCAGTCTTCTGTGGTCCTCCAAGCTCAATTTCTGGCTGACTGAGTATATATAGGCCTTTGTGAGTTTACTTTGGACCTACCTCTCTTGCCATCCACACATCTTGTAGCTGATTGCATCATACATGTCACTCAGACCTCAGCTGAAGCATTACATACTTGCTCTTAACTGCTACAAGAATGAGTGCTCCTATAATCCCCACTCTTCTCTACTACATTGCATTGAAACATGCATCTTTATTTATTTGCCTCTTCCACTGAACTTCCAGATGGTTGTAAGCAGAGGCAGTGCCTTGTTCATCCTTGAATGCCAGCATAGCCAGTCAGCAGTAACTCTCTGATATATAATGCCTTGCATGAACAGCATCGAGGCCTGCAGGTATCTGAGATGTATTGTACCATGGTAACGAGCCTAGCTTTAGAACTTGAGACCATGGTAACAAGCTTAGCTTTGGAACTTGAAACTGGCCTCAGACCCTGCATTTGTATCGCCTTTGGGTGAATTCTTGACTTCTTTAATTTTGTCATCAGTAGTCTGGGGATGCTAACTACTTCTTAAGGCTGTGATGATGTAACATAATTCACGCAGAACACTTGAGCAATATATGATGCATACATAGAGTTCAGTTTGTCATAGAGTCTAATCAGAGCAGCAGCAGCAGCAGCATGAATAACACAACTGTCCCCAAGGGAAGGAGAAGCTGTAAGAAATACATGGAACTTGGAATCAGGCAGTTTGAATGCTTTTTATATAATTTAAAAGAGGTAGAGAATTATTTGGGATAAAATGCAGGAACAAGGACTGGAGATATTGGATGAAAGAGTACATGCCTCCTATGTGTGAAGCCTTAGGTTCAATCTCCATTGCTGTAAAATAACTAAATAACTAAATAGGCCAGTAAGGTGGTGCAGTGGGTAAAGGTGGGTGCTGCCAAGCCTTGCAGACTGAGCAGGATCCCCATGACTCACATCTTGGAAGGAAAAAAACTGATTCCCACAAGAGGTCCTCTATGGCTTCCACACATGTACCATGGCCCATATGTATGTGCACACACAATAAATGAATTAATTAATGCAAAATAAGTAAAATTCAGGAGTAGATGGGATTATCTTGGGAAAGAATGAACAGGGGAAGGAAATTGAGTCAAGAGAACAAAAGACAGAGAACCCAAGAAAGTCCTCATTTCAGGGCCAAGAGCAGTCAGGACAAGAAAGGGAGATAGAGTAATTACAACTGGGAGATTGTCACTTTTCAGCCACCTGAGATCACCAAGGGTGCTAATTTGGAAAGGAGATAGATGAGGAGAATACAAGAAGTGGCCAAAATCTGCTACTGGGAGCCAGCCTGTTCAGTAGTGCAACAGGAAAGAAGGAACACTGTAGGAGACTAGAAACACCTGTGTAAGGAGCAGAGTGGCAGCTGGTTGTGCTACAATATGTGTTTTTGTGGTGTGAATTAGTTTTGGAGTAAATGAAAGACTGATACCACTGTAATGCGGGAGTCACTTTACTCCTTAGTAGCTGGTTTTCTCATCATGTTAATATTTTCCATCACTGGTTAATAACAGCCAAAAGCAAACTACTCTAACACAGCTAAGGGGACACAGGGAACCTTATGTAAGGCCCATTTACTCTGTGTTCCATTTGGCTATGTTCTGTGTCCTGAAATGCTCAGTAATCAACCTTTCCGTTTGCTGTACCCATTACATATATCCTTCCTTTTTAAAGGTAAATGGCTATATTTATTATTTTTTTAAGATTTACTTTGTGTGTGTGTGTGTGTGTGTGTGTGTGTGTGTGTGTGTGCGCGCATAGGTGTGTGCAAAGACTAGAAGAGGATATCTGCTCTCATGGAGCTGGAGTTATAGATGGTTGTGAGCTACTTGGTGTGGGTGCTGAGAACTAAATTTCAGTCCTCTAAATATGTAGTTCTTAACTGCTGTGCATCTCTCCAGCCCATACAGTGTTTCATTATTAGGAATTTAATATTAAAAATTATGGATCTTTTATGGTGCTGATGGTTTTTCTCAGTGCTCCTTAAGTCATTTTCTATCCCTTTCTCTGTAAACGGAGACTGTTTGTTCATTTCCCAGCTACCCAGACTTAAATAATCACACAGAAACTATATTAATTATGACACAGTTTGGCTGATGTCTTAGGCGTATTTCTAGCTAGCTCTTACATATTAAATTAACCCATTTCTATCCATCTATGTATCACCATAAAGGCATCTTTCTCCTTCAGCAGCTATATGGCATCTCTTTGACTTCACCTACTCTCTCTCTCTCTCTCTCTCTCTCTCTCTCTCTCTCTCTCTCTCTCTCTCTCTCTCTCTCTCTCCTGATTTTTCACCTGGCTTTACTCTGCTAAGCATTGGCTCAAACAGCTTTATTCATCATCCAATAAAAGCAAAACATGTATACAGAAGGACATCCCACATCATTTCTCCTCTGATAATTTTTATAGTTTTTGTAAAGTATTGGGTTTTAAGAAATCTATATGTGAAAATATATGAGATGATCATGGTTCTTTTTCTTGAATGATACTGGCGGAGATGTGGAAGGGAATAGCACAGTCTCTGGTGGAGAATTTTGCCCAAGCATCAACAGACTTAACTGAGCTTGCCTGCCACTTAGTCGAGATCAGTGTGACTTGGTCTCTCCAAGTTACTTTTCCAGAGTGTTTTTTGTCATATGTTTACCTTATGTATGCCTTCTCTTTGATCTTGTAGCAGTCTGAGCCAGTGTCTGAAGCTGACTTACACCCTCAGCTGAACAGAGCTCCTTCCCAAGCTGCAGAAAGTAGTCCATCAAAGAAGGTAAGAGCAGCAGAAAGAAATCGCTGTGCTGGTATAAAGAGTATAAAGACCCACCTCTGGGCTTCTTACAAGTCTACCACTTTAAAGTTTCCACCGAGGTGAATGTGACTGATTCACAGCTCTGAAGCATGAATTCTTTCTGAAAATTAGGATCCTGGAGGTTCTAGGGCTGGACTGTGGATGTCCCTGGCAAGTTTGACTCACCTCAACCTTCTAGCTAAACATGGCTGCCTTGCTTTGGGCAAGATCAAAAAATATGGAGGGCCAGCAGAGATAGCTTAGAGGTTAAGAGTGTTTACTGCTCTTGCATAGGACCTGGATTCAGTTCCCAACTCCCATATGGTGGCTCATTGCATTCTGACTTCTGTGGGCACTGCACACATATGGGACACATACATACACTTGGGCACATCCATATAAAATATAAAAATAAATACTTTTAAAATGCGGGAAGAGCTGGATGGCTTTAGTAAGACTTCATACATCTGTGAATGAGGCAGGTTAGTATAGGAATAGCTTAGCAACTTTGGACTCCACTTGGTTTTGGATATGCACACACCACTCACCCAGAAACCTAGGGCTCTTCCTTGCATGAAGTTTCGTGTATTCCCCACTTCAAACAATGGCATAAATTACTTCTGCCTTGTCATTTATTTAGTAGTTATTCTTTTGTGGTCAATTTCCTTTGAAAAATGCCCCAGAGCATATCAGGGATGAGACACAGGGAGTCCATCTGGCCTGAGCTACTTTTGGATACATGTGCATTAAGACAAACTGTGTCTTCAGCATGAACTTTTAAGGAAATCCTCCTATTTGCCATCTTATGTCTATGCATGATTGGGATGCATATGATTCAAATCAGATGTATCATAGAAAAGCACACGTATAGTGAGAAAAAAAGGCTGATATAACTCAAGCCTGCCAATCAAATAGAATCCTCCATATTATTTCCCTTAGCAACAAACTTCTTCTTTTGGACCTCATTAAAGAGAGCCCCAAACATAGCCTGTTGTTCCTGGGGACTCTAGCTCAAGTAGCCCAGTGATTTCTTCAGCAATTTCCATACTGTTCAATGATGAGACTGACTTGTTGCCTACTATGCTTTTAATCTCTTTAAGTCAAGCTTCTTGCTGCTTTGCCATTTTTTTGGGATCATTTTAAAATTCTTTGAAGAAGACACCAACAATCTGGGACCATCTAGTTCAGACATTAAAGGCCCAGTTAGCACTTCCTGTGTGTGGAACAGTCTTCCCTTCTTGGTACCATGATTTGTTTCTAGTTTGTTCTTCTTTGTTGTTACTGTTTTATTAGTTACCATGCAGTGCAGTAAGATGCACTATCACATTTCCATACGGGTTTGTTTTGGTTGGTCCCCCTCTCCTTGTCCCCCCACTGCTGATGTTAGGAGTTTTTCTTGCATCTTGCCACCTTTACTTTGCCTGACCATGTCGTGGGGCCCCTGTTCTCTGCACAACTAGCACTACTCACTAAATAGCATGTTCCCCACTTCCTTTCTCACCCTCTTCTTGTTCTACAGCATTGTCTCCTAGGCCATTCTCTTAGCAAAGAGAGTGGACCCTGGCCTTGGAAGGTGACATGGAATCCTCCAAGGAAGCAGATCAACTGCTTCCTTGAACACATTGACTTTTTTGTTTAACTTCATGTAGGAATCATGAGTAGGAGAATGATCAACACAACATGAGACTTTGAAATTGTCTGTCTGGAGCCGCGCGCGAGTGTGTGTGCGCGCGTCCGCGAGTTCGAATCCCGTGTGTGTGTTGTGTGTCGTGTGCTGCTTGTGCTGACCTTGCACGCGCGCGTGTATATCCACGCCACGTCTTGTGGAAAAAACAAAGTTGAAATTGTCTGTCTGTCTGTCTGTCTATCTATCTATCTATCTATCTATCTATCTATCTATCTATCTATCTATCTATCTATCATCCTGACCACAATTTTTCCTTCCTCATCTCCTCTCAGACCCTCGCCCTCCGCTGCACACTGATTTACTCTTCCTCCTCTCTCTTCTGAAAAGATCGGGCCTCCCAGGGATATCACCCAGGCATGGCATATCAAGTTGCAGTAAAACTAGACACTTCCTCTTCTATTAAGGCTGGACTAGGCAATTCAATAGGAGGAACAGGTCCCCAAAGCAGGTATTAGACAGCCCTTGCTCCCAGTGTTAGGAGTCTCACAAGAAGACCAAGCTACACAACTGTCACATATATGCAGAGGGCCTAGTTCAGTCCCATGCAGGCTCCCTGGTTGTTGGTTCAGTCTTTGTGAGCTCCTGTGAGCCCAGGTTAGTTGATTCTGTAGGTTTTCTTGTGATGCCCTTGACCCATCTGGCTCCTACAATCCTTTTCCTTTCTCTTCAACAGGATTCTCCGAGCTTGGCCTAATGTTTGGCTGTGGGTCTGCATCTGTTTCTGCTGGTTGCTGGATGAAGCCTCTGATGACTATTGGGCTAGGCACCAGACTATGAGTAGAGCAGAATATTGTTAGGCATTGCTACATTGACATATTTTCCCTCCAGTTGTGTTTGGTTCTATCCTAGATCTCTGGGCCATCCAGTCTCTGGGTCCTGGTGCTCCAGGCAGCGTCAGGGCTCACTTCAATGGCATGGGTCTCAGACTGGACCAGTCATTGGTTGGCCACTCCCACAATCTTTGTGTCACCTTTACCCCAGCATGTTCCATAGGCAGAACAGACTAGGTTAAAGGTTATGTGGCTGGTAGATTTTCCTAGTCACAGGAAGTGACTGGTTCAGGCTATGCATCCCTTTTTGCTAGGAGTCTTAGCTGGGGACACCCTTATAGATTTCTGGGAGTTTCTCTTGCACCAGGTTTCTACCTTACACTGAAATGACCCCTTTTCCAGTTATATCTTTCAGTACTCTCCCCCCACCTAGTCCCTCACGTTCCCATCCCCACTTGCCCCCAGTATATTTTTTAAAAAAGGCAGGTGGGCTGTTTGCTGCGAGCAGCCCTGTAGCACTCGCTGAGCCAGGCATCAGCTACAGGTCTGTGGTATGTAGTTTGAACAGAGAAGTCTTCTGATCCTGGGGACAGAGCTGTGGATAGTGGCACGATGGATGGAGAGATTATTAAACAAATCTTTTTGAACACTTTGGGTTTATTTTTGATCCACAGGATGCACCACATGCTCAGCCTCCATCAAAGCCTATTCGCAGGAAATTCAGAACTGAAAATCAAACTACAGAAAGCCAAGAGCCTGCTGCTGCTGTTGGAGGGGCAGCTTCTGCAGCAATGGTGAAGCCTCATCCAACAGTACAAAAGTAAGTGGTGCAGATGAGCGAAAAGATGCTGGGGAGCTTTCTCTGACATCTGCATGCATCTGTATTTGTTAATGTGTTTGCATCTATTTTCCTAGTCACAGAGTTTTCTGGCTGGCATAGCCATCTCTGCCACACTGATGGTTATTGTGATGGTGGTGGAATTAAATAGTCCCAATCTGACAGGGTACTTTATAATCCAGAGGATTTAGCCTGACCCAAAGGAGCAGGCAAATCTTAGACTAGTGTTTGGTTTGGTTTCCTGTCCTCGCTTTTCGTTTTTTTTTCCCCGTTTTTGTGTTGTTTCAAATTTTGCTATGAAGGAGACAATATGGTAAGGGCAATAGTTCTTGCCTTATCTCATAGACCCAACTTTCAGCAGAAGTGGGGTATGATTCAAAAACCATGTAAAGTTCCTGATATTGGTCATCTCAGTACTGAATAGCACAAGCTGATTCTCTGTACTGCATGCTTTACCACCTGGAACACATACTGGAGGGCTTGAGACACCATGGACAGGACCAAGGTTGGAGATAATGGTGTTCTGAACAAACCGCTCTTACCTAGAAAACTGTCTTTGAGAAGATTGTTACTTGACTCAGTCTTTCTCTAGTGACATTAAGTGAGACATTGAGGGCAAAATCCTGCTGTTGTCACTTGACTTGAAGTGAGCCTCGCTGGCCAGTATCACTAATACTTGAGTTCCCTTGTGATATTTCTGTAGAGACCCTTCAGGTCTCAGGGACTCTGTAGCTTTCCTTCTGCTATACTATTGTATAAAGAACAGCAACAGGTTCTGTGGGTGATGTCAATAGCTTGTATAGAAGCTGGGTCCCATTTGGATTCTTTGTATCCTTTAGAGGACTTTTCTTTCCCTAAAGAGATAGTTCCCTGAAGGCATCAGCTGGGACAGAAAGTGGTTTTCTGCATCATTTTCACCTTCCAAACCTGTGGGACAGATTTCTTTCAGGCACAAAGATGGCTAATTTTTTTCCTCCTTAATTTCAGCTTCACGTTAATTCTAGTCAGTCAGTGGTGGTCACACTGCCCTCCAAAGTAGATTCCAGGGCATCCAGTGATTTTCACACAGAGAACTGTTGCATTTCATTTTTGAGTTTTGGAATCAGTTCTGAAGAAATATGATTTGAATATCAGATACTTCAGTGTCTTTTAGTATATTCACAAAGCCATGTGATTACTCCCACAGTACAGTTTTGGAGCATCTTTTATTATCTCCAAAGGAATCCTCATGCCCAGTGAAAGTTACTCCCCACTCTCCCTTTCCTTCCCAGCTCTTGGAAACAAGCTTATATTCTACAAAGATATAGTCATGTATCATGTGGTCCTTTGTGCTTGGCTACCTTTTACATTTTTAGTGTTTATAAGGTTCATCCGTGTTATAGCATGAATTAGAGCCCAATATTTTAATAGTATTCTGCTCAATTAATGTTCCACATGATATTCAGTGATTCATCAGATTTTTGGGTTATTTGAACTTTTTGCATATTAAGAATAATACTGTAGAATTATCTGTGTTCATGTTTCTGTGTGGGCTTTGTTTTTGCTTCTCTTGGGAAACAAAACACATGGGAATACACATATGGGTAAACTTGAACGTACATGGTGATGCTATGTTTAGCACATTGAGGAAGTGCCAGATTGTTTTTAACAATAGCCACTCTATTTTACATCTCCAACAATGTAGCAGGGTTCTAGTTCTCTAGTTCTTCATCGGTACTTACCTAGTATTAAATAATACTATGTATTACATAGTAGTTATGTAGTAATAACAATTACATAGTAATATATTAAATATTTTTTATTTTTTGAGATTATATATAATTAAATCATTCCTCCTCTTCCTTTTCTCCCTCCAAACTTTTTTATGTACCCCCTTATTCTCTTTCAAATTCATGGCCTGTTTTTTTCCTTAATTGTTATTACACATATATAGCATTCTTAAACATATAAATAGAACATATTCAGTTTGTATTATGTTCCTTGTATGTATATTTTTTCAGAGCTGGCCATTTGGTATTGGATAATCAATTGGTGTGCTCTTCCCTAGGAAGACTGTTGCTCTTTCTCTTAGCATTTCTTAATGTTCCTTATGTAGGGTTGAGGCCTTGTGATCTTTTACCTGTCCATGTTAGCATGTCTATTGATATCATCTTTTTTCAGGTCAAGTTTAGACAGTCATATATCCTACCTAGTGATTGTAATGTGATGTCTCATTGTGGTTTTGATTTGCATTTCCTTAGTGATTAATAGTGTTGAGCATCTTTTCTTGTGCTTATTGGCCATTTGAATGCACTTTTGGATAAATATCTATTCATTATTTGCCTACATAAAATTGAGTTATGGCTTCTTTATGTGGTCTGAATACAGCTCCCATGTTAGATACTTGATTTTCAAATGTTTTCTCCTGTTCTGTTAGTTGTGTTTTCACTTTCTTTGTTGGTGTAGTTTGAAGTGCCAAGTTTAAAGTGTGTGTGTGTGTGTGTGTGTGTGTTTGAGACAGGATCTCACTGTGTTGCCCTAAATGACCTGTAACTTGATTTGTAGACCAGGCTGGCCTTGAACTCACCAAGCTCCACCTGCCTCTGCCTCCTGAGTTCTAGGATTGAAGGTATGCACCTCCGTGTCTAGGCTGTCACTTATATTTTTAGTGTCATATTAAAAAAAAACATTGCCTACTCCAAGTTCACAAAGATTGTTTACTTCTGAAAGTCTTGTCACTTCATAACTGATGTTGACATTTATGGTCTATTTTGAGCTCATTTTGCATATCATGTGAAGATGGGGTTCAACTTTATTCTTTGACATGGCAATTATATAGTTGTCCCTACAATGTTTATTGGAATGATATTTTCTACTTTTCATTTCTTCTGTGGATGTCCTTCAGCATATTACTCTGAGGCTAGTGAGGTGACCCTGTGACATTTAGCTGAGAGACTAATGCCAGATCACAGTGTGAATAGTCAGGGCCTACGCTTTCACACAGGAGTATTTTATAGAGCTTCTTCTTTTAGTTCCAAGACTAGTTGATTTTGGCATGGTAGGAAGGAATTTAGCATTTATAATTTTTCAAGGCCAGGAGCAAAAGATAGAAAATACAAAATGGTTGGCCTACAGTTCTTTCCCAGGCAGAGTTTTGAAAGAGGTGTACTCAGATTCCCTTAGATATGTGTTATATAGAGTTGTTACCCCTCCCCCTCTTCTCTGTCATTTACAGTGTTAGTTGCTATGTACTGTCTTTGGGAAAAACGAGAAAAAGAGTCACAATCATTTTCTGTAAGCCTTAATTCTCCAACAGAACCCCGAGAAAGGCTAAAAATAAAGTAGACTAGCTGTTAAACTGTCATCAGCTTTTATAGAAGTTAACATCAAAAATGAACCATTGTCAGAAACAAATTCAGCTTTTGGTATTGCTACTGTCCACACAAAGAAATTAGTAAGTTTGCCTAAGTAAATTGCTGAGTCCAGATAATGTACAATAAACATTTTATAATGTGTCCTCATTAATAATGACAGATATAAATTTGGCTTAGAAACAGTTCTGCTTAGTTGTTTCTTTGTTGCATCTTTCCTTTCATAGACATGAGCAAGTATGCCTATCTTATATCCTTTAAACATAATAAAAATGTTATATGCATGCATGAGATTCTCAAAGAATGAATAAAAAATGCATTTTTTAAAATTTGGGTTTGATACTTAAACAGAAGGATAGGACTGCTCTTGTCCTGGAAGCTAGCCATATTGTCTTCCTGTCCTGGATTTCTTTGGAATTAGCCATTTTTTTTGGTTTTTCGAGACAGGGTTTCTCTGTAGTTTCTAGAGCCTGTCCTGGAACTAGCTCTTGTAGACCAGGCTGGCCTCGAACTCAGAGATCCGCCTGCCTCTGCCTCCCGAGTGCTCGGATTAAAGGCCGCCACCACCACCCGGCCTGGAATTTGCCTTTATCCATATGGCCAGTGGTAACTTGTAATCAACATATTTATATTTCAGATCACAAGAAAGTGGGGGAAAGAACAAATGGGAAAAAGCAGCTTATTGCTAAGATCTTTCTGGTCTTACTGGCTCACAACTTAGTCACATGTTCTCACTCACCTACCAAGGCAGCAGAGAAATATAATTTATAGTTAGGTGATGTGATGGTTAGTTTTCACCTATCAACTTGACACAACCTAGAATCACCTAGGAAGAGGGTCTTAAGTAAGGAACCGTGTGGATCAGGTTGGCCCATAGAAACGTGTGTGAGGGAGCTATCTTTATTTTTAATCTATATAAGAAGATCCAGCCCACCATGACTGCCATCATCACCTACACCTGGGGTCCCGAGAACGTAAGTAGTAGGTGTGCATGCATTCATTTCTCTTTGATCTTGACTATGGCTATGATATGGCTATGGTGTTTCGAGTTGCTGCCACTGTGGCTTATCTGCTATGATAGACTATAACCTGGAATTGTAAGCCAATGAACCCCTTTCTCTGCTATGATAGACTATAACCTGGAATTGTAAGCCAATGAATCCCTTTCTCTGCTATGATAGACTATAACCTGGAATTGTAAGCCAATGAGTCCCTTTCTCTGCTATGATAGACTATAACCTGGAATTGTAAGCCAATGAGTCCCTTTCTCTGCTATGATAGACTATAACCTGGAATTGTAAGCCAATGAACCCCTTTCTCTGCTATGATAGACTATAACCTGGAATTGTAAGCCAATGAGTCCCTTTCTCTGCTATGATAGACTATAACCTGGAATTGTAAGCCAATGAGTCCCTTTCTCTGCTATGATAGACTATAACCTGGAATTGTAAGCCAATGAGTCCCTTTCTCTGCTATGATAGACTATAACCTGGAATTGTAAGCCAATGAGTCCCTTTCTCTGCTATGATAGACTATAACCTGGAATTGTAAGCCAATGAGTCCCTTTCTCTGCTATGATAGACTATAACCTGGAATTGTAAGCCAATGAACCCCTTTCTCTGCTATGATAGACTATAACCTGGAATTGTAAGCCAATGAGTCCCTTTCTCTGCTATGATAGACTATAACCTGGAATTGTAAGCCAATGAGTCCCTTTCTCTGCTATGATAGACTATAACCTGGAATTGTAAGCCAATGAGTCCCTTTCTCTGCTATGATAGACTATAACCTGGAATTGTAAGCCAATGAGTCCCTTTCTCTGCTATGATAGACTATAACCTGGAATTGTAAGCCAATGAGTCCCTTTCTCTGCTATGATAGACTATAACCTGGAATTGTAAGCCAATGAGTCCCTTTCTCTGCTATGATAGACTATAACCTGGAATTGTAAGCCAATGAGTCCCTTTCTCTGCTATGATAGACTATAACCTGGAATTGTAAGCCAATGAGTCCCTTTCTCTGCTATGATAGACTATAACCTGGAATTGTAAGCCAATGAGTCCCTTTCTCTGCTATGATAGACTATAACCTGGAATTGTAAGCCAATGAGTCCCTTTCTCTGCTATGATAGACTATAACCTGGAATTGTAAGCCAATGAACCCCTTTCTTATCTCTGTTGCTTTTGTCACGGTATTTTACCACAGCAGTAGTATGAACCAGTGAAAGTGGGGCAGGTAGCCATACGTCTAGCCCAACAGAAGTTTATATGATACTAAACACAAGCTGGCATAAGGATAGATTTGGGGGCTCAGGATGTAGCTCAGTGGTAGAGAGCTTGCCTAGCATTCACATGGCCCTGAGTTCAGTCCCCAACACCATCAAAAAAAAAAACTGTTTTGAGAGGTACTCTGCTACAAAATTTTGTGTTGATAGTGCTGCACAGTGCTTTTGCTCCACATCAGCAGATAGTGTAACACGCAATGGAATGGAGCAAGGTTATCTGCTGAACACCTAGTCACACATCTCCCTCTTTTGAAACTGGCAAGGTGTAGCTCAGATTTGAACATGGGATAAAAGGATTAGGGAAATTTGTAGGTGAAAACTTCAGAAGCAATTAAGAGGCAAGAAAAACACCTTCCATGAACTGTTAACAGTTGCTCTAGGCCTAACATTGTGTCTGATTTGGGACCTAATCTTGGCTTTACTTAGAACTCTTGTGGTTGCAAATTCGAGGATGGGGGAGACTTAGAATATCATAGCACATTCTTTCTTGAGCCACGAAGGACTTTAAGTAACCATATTCCTTGTGAAGATGTAGGGGTGATTTGTAGAAAATAGTGACAGGAATGGATCGTTAAAGGGGACTGCAGACCTTTGAGCGCCTGAAATTTTTCTAGTCTTCTAAAGGGTATGTGTTACCTTTCTCAACAAGGCATCTACCCATGTAGGTGGAGGGAGGTGATGGAGACAGTTCCTGGAGAAGGAGACGCTATTCTATGCCGACTCACATAGCATAGTGGTAGTTTAAGGATGGAGAGGCATCTAATTCTGATTGACTTCTTGCTGTGAACTATATAGATTCACAGAAACTAACAAAATATAATACCAAGAAAGCTTGTTTATCTTTCATGTAGTTTGTACCACTGATTACATTTAACCTAACTAGGGATAGTTCTATACCATTTTATTACGTGTTGTCATATTGTATAGATTTGTGTAGTGATCACTATAATCAACATGCTGGCGTCACAACTACCTTCTATTCTCTAACATTTATAACCCCTAGCAAACACTTGTCTAATTTTCCATTCCTATAATTTTGTCATTTCAAGCACACTACATAAATGGAATCATGTAGCAATGACCTTTTGGATTTGATGGTTTTTATTCTCTCAGCATACATTTAGCATATAATACAAAAAATCACAGTCCAGGACACTTATTCTAAAAAAGGAAAGCTTGCATCCCTTAACATCCATCTAAATGGACAGATGTGTATATTATCCACACTACAAAGCAGCATCCTGTGGTATGGCTATAACAAGTTGTTTAGACATTCTCTTAGTAAGTAATATTTTGACTGTATATAGTTGTTGAAGATCACAAATACAGTTGCTATAAGCATCTCTGCACAGGTTTTTATTTGTATATCTATTTTTCTTTCTTTGGGATGAGCATCCTGAACTGTGATTTTTGAGACTGTCTGCTAAGCATATGTGTAGTTTGAAAAGAAACTACTAAGTTATCTTTCAGAATGCAGTACCATGTCACAGTCCCACCAGCAATGTATGAGACACTGAGTTTCTCCATGTCCTTGCAAGCGTTTGGTGTTCCTTTTTTAATTTTAGTGGTATGTAACTGTGCCATTGTGATCTTAGTTTGTATTTCTCTAAAGGCTAGTGATGTTGAAAGCTTTCCTTTGTATATTTGGCACCGCATACCCTCTTTGATGATAAATCTCTTCCTATCCTTTGGTGATTTTCTAATTCTTTTTTAAAACTGCTGAATTTTGATTTTCTTCTTTTTTAAAGGAAAGAAGGGTTCATGTTGGCTCATGGTTTGAAGAGCTACAGTGTACCATGGTAGGGAGGCATGGTGGCAGGCACACGAGGCTGCTGCTGGTGCTGGCGCTGGCAGATGTGCAGTCACGAAGCAGAGAGACAAGTGCTAGCGCTGTGGGTGTTGAGAACTCTGTGTTCTGAATAGAGAGCCACTATTAGAGCTGTTGTGTTTGCAGATTTTGTCCCACTCCGAAACGTGGCCTCTTTACAGGCCATTGTGTTTTTCTATTTCTACTTTTTTTTGTTGTGTTCTTTTGGTTGTTGATATTTAGTGTAATCTTTGTACATATATTGAATATTATCCTGGAACATTTATTGTCTTACCAGAAGTATTAGTAATTAATGTTCTTTCAAGTAGAAAGACAGTCTTGAGTTTCTATACTTCAACAATAGCTCTGTGTTCCTGCAGGGAGGAAGGAGTGAATTTTATTTCATCTCAATTTATTAAAAACCCACAACTGAAATAAATTTGATTTCAAGGTTCAACAGTTTTAGAACTTTAGATAGTACTTGCTCAGAGGTAGATGCTATTCAAGATGTTACCAGAATAGCAAGATCTATAGATGTGCCATTGAAACCGAATCTATGTACTTTAACAAATGTCTGAATATCACATATCTCAAAGTAAAATAGACAGTGCTTTGGAAAAAGCACTAAAATTGGATAGAAGCACAGTTTTTATCTAATAGACATTTAAATGTGTTATAAAGCAAAGGAATGCATCATGTATCAAAATTCAGACATTCTCATGCTATGTATATATGTTATATTGGTTTTATTTTCAAATTTGTATTATTAGTTTACTTTTATTGTATTTTTGCATATATTATTCATTCAGTAAAGGAGTTATGAATTAAAAACTTTATATGTGGAACCTAGATAACTCTCCCTCCCTCTCTTTTTCACACACACACACACACACACACACACACAGAGCACACACTCATACACATGTATGTGCAACCTTAGAATAAAAAGGGGGCATTTGTGAAGAGGATGGGACCTAGTGGGAGAGGAAGCAGGACAGGAAAGGGTTTTGAATAGTGACTATTGGCCAAAGTGCATGATGCATTTGAATGAAAATGTCATTATGAAAGAAACCTTTCACTTTGCACAATGAATACATGCTAATGAAATTATTTTTTACGAAGTAGGGGAGATGGCTCAGTAGGTAAAGCACTTGGCTTTACCAGAGTTTGAATCCCATAATTACAACTGTAAATGCAATCTCTGTTTATTAAAAAGAGCAGACCTCTGAAGCTTCATTTTTCCTTCTACATCGCTGGAACAAATAGCCTTTAAACTTATTGCAGAAGGGACTGTGTTTTCTACAGATTAGCAGGGTGACTAGCATAGTGTACCCCTCCAGGAAATAGTCATCATATGTGTATGGTTGATCTGGACTAGAACCCATTTAACAGTTATTGAAAATATAGTTGTTTTTCTAGGAGTGTATGAATTGCCTTTTTATTGTGTTTCTTGCTTTGGTAATAATAGTTTGTAAGTTATACTTGTGGTGACCACGTTGATTTATCAGTCCCACCATGGACAGTTTTAGAAGATTAAGAGGGTACTAAGAATTATGGCCAAACAGTGTAAGCAGAGACTTTAATAGGCCCAAGTGCAACACATGATCTTTCCAGTTACACATGATTTCTCTAGTTACACACGATCTCCCCAGTTACACATGATTCCCCAGCTACATATGATTGTCCTAGTTACACATGATCACCCTGGTTACACATGATTCCCCAGTTACACATGATCTCCCTAGTTACACATCATTTCCCTAGTTACACATGATTTCTCTAGTTACATGCCCTAGTTACACATGATCTCCCCAGTTACATGTGATATCCCTAGTTACACATGATCGCCTTGGTTGCATGTGATCTCCCCAGTTGCACATAATTGTCCTAGTTATACCTGTTCTTTGAATTTAGTACTGATTTAGCTAAAGTATGCTGGTACAAAAGCATTCTCTGTTTTCCTCAAGTGCCTCACATATATTTTGGTACATATTAAAGTTCACATTCTGTCTCTCTTCCTGTTCCTCCATCTCCCTCCATGTACTTTCTTCCCTCCCTTATAACAAAATAAAGTAGAATTAGGCAGTTTTGCTAAATCAATGTAGAATTTTTTCTTAAGAAAATATTGTGTTCTCCTGCATGTCTTGTCCACTGAAGTAGATTCCAATAATGCTTCTACAAAGACCATTCAGCTAATAGAAATTATCAGAAAAATGCTTATTAAAAATGTCTTGTAATAACTGGAACACAAATGTTTGAAAAGGCCCAATTTACAGCCTTTATTCAAGTTGTAAAATGGGGAGTAGCTTAAGGTGTAAATAATTCATCCTGACAAAGTTGTTTCATTTTGGTGTGGGCCTGCCTGCCTGCTGGCTTGCTGGCTTGGGAATATGAAATGTGTTGACGGAGGTTTCTGTCCTGCCTGATCCCACACCCATTCAGCACCAATGAAACACACAGAGACGTATATTAATTATAAACAAGTTGGCCTAGTAGCTCAAGTCTTCTCTTATTAACTAATTCTTGCTTCTTAAATTGGCCCATTATTCTTGTCTATGTTAGCCATGTGGCTTGGTACCTTTATCAGTGAGACATTCTCATTTTTGCTTCCTCTGCATCTGGGTGACGACTACAAACTGAGCTTTCCTCTTCCCAGAATTCTCCTGTTCTGATTGCCCTGGCTCTATTTCCTGCCTGGTTTCCCCTTCCTGGCTACTGTCCAATCAACGTTTTATTAAAATACAAGTGACAAATCTTTACAGAGTACAAGACAATTGTCCCACAGCACCCCCCCCCCCTTTTTCAAAACAAGAACTCTGAATCTAATGTCCTTTGTTTAGCTTTTTTCCTGACCATTATCCATAACAACTTGTAACCAACAATCTAAACAAAGAAAAACATGCATGATCCATTTTGGGGAGAATGTGGGTATAGTGTTCTTGGCTACTTCCTGCTGATTGGGGGTGCTGATAATCTTCTAGGGACCTAAAGAAAAATTAAGATTATGTTCAAGTCCTGATTGGAAAATTCTGTGAGGCTTGATCATCTCAGCCAGCAGTCTTGAGGCTCTTCTGGATGTAGAACTCAGACATCTGGGCCATGCACTTCTATTGGAGATTTCTCAGGGGCTTTTCCTTGATCAAACCTGATTTTTCTTAGCCCAGGATGAATCCACAGCCTCTCCTTTCCTATGGAAACAAAAGCAAAACCTCTTCTCCATAGTAACATATCTTTTGACTTAAATTTTAAAGTCAAGACATTTTCAAAATATATATGTTAAATTAATCTAGCAGCATTTATAATCAAATGTCTTTTAGCATCTGTTGCTCCTTTCTCAGCATTCAAAAAATTCAAAGACAACACAATAACATACAGTATCCAGACTCTTTATGTATTTTCCATCATTATGTGACTTTATTTTAAACCCATTTCTTTTATTTTTATTTTTAATTTTTGAGTTTTTTGAGACTAGGTTTCTCTGTGCATCTTTGGCTGTCCTGGCACTCACTCTGGGCTGTCCTTGAACTCACAAAGATCTGCCTGCCTCTGCCTCCCAAGTGTTGGGATTAAAGGCATGCACCACCATACCCAACTACTCTCTTTCTTTTTTATTTTAAGGACTTAATCCATTTTCTTTTTTCTCACAAGCCTACATATATTTTTAAACACACTGTAGACGATTTAGAGGTTTTCTTCATCTTTGAATCTATCTTTACTGTATATCTCTTCTTATGACCACATGAGTCTTTAATTTGCTAGGATTAAAGCCGTGGCTTTGATGGCTGGATCCACCCCATTCCTTAGCTTTCTGAGAGTCTAGCCTCATGGTGGAGGTACTGGCCAGAGCCATCTTTGTTGCCACAACTCTATGGCGTTTCAAATTCCCTGCCACCACCAAGAAGCATGCTGTTGCCTATTCATAAACAGCATTTAAGCATTTTGTGGTGAGGCTGCAAAAGTTATTTTTTCAGCTAAAGCTGAGTCAGGAAGCCTCTCTTAAACGAGACGAGCTTGCTTCCTGTAAACAGAGTCTACCTGAAAAAAATGCTACCAAGAAGCCATGCTTAATTTTGTTCTTTTTTGTCTAGAATTCCTTCTCATACTCTCTCAGGTTTTAAGTGGATTCAGTTGTCCACATTGGCACCATTTGCTGACTGAGGTTTCTGTCCTGCCTGATCCTGCAGCTTTTCAGTGCCAATGAAACCCACAGAAACTTACATTAATTATAAACTAGTTGTCCTAGTAATTAAGGATTTTCTTATTAACTAATTCTTGCTTCTTAAATTGGCCCATTATTCTTGTCTATGCTAGCCATGTGGCTTGGCACCTTTATCAGTGAGACATTTTCATCTTGCTTCCTCTGCATCTGGGTGACGACTGCAGACTGAGCTTTCCTCTTCCCAGAATTCTCCTGTTCTCATTGCCATGCCTCCATTTCCTGCCTGGTTTCCCCGCCTATACTTCCTGCCTGTCTACTGTCCAATCAACGTTTTATTAAAATACAAGTGACAAATCTTTACAAAGTACAAGACTATTGTCCCCCAGCAGAGATGTTATTTTTGGAGCCATGGGATGTTAACCTTTGTCAGCTTAGCACCTCTCATGAATCTGAGTTCTGACTTGTGAGGAAGGGTCCAGAGCTCTAAGTCTCTTTTCATCAAAATGTTTGTACTATTTTACAGGCAGTCTTCCAAACAGAAGAAGGCAATTCAGACTGCCATCCGCAAAAATAAAGAGGCCAATGCAGTGCTGGCCCGCTTGAACAGCGAGCTTCAGCAGCAGCTGAAGGTAAGGAGTGGTTCCCACATTTGGATTCCCTCACTTTACCCTGACTTTGTGTTTCAATCACTAAATCTCCACTCCTTTTAGAGAATGAGCATATTGAAGTTTCAATGGTTGCTTCTTGAATGCTTAGACTAAGATTAGTAACTCAATATGGAGGCTGTGTACTGTGCAGGAAACAAAGCCACTAACAAACTCTGTATTCTTTGTTGCCCAAAACTTCTGAGTAACATCATAATTGTTTAGATCTTCTATGAATGATGTTACACTTTTGTGGAAGTAGGCAGCCTGGGTTAACCCCTTTTCTGGTACCTTGGAAACAGGTCCATTTCACTTTCTCAAGGACATTGGCCCTGTTTTTCTCCCTTGTTTCTCTCCATCAGTTTCTCAGGCTGCTCTAACTATATACCACAAATGCAGTGACTTTAATACAATAGTGCTTTATTCTCTCATGGCTCTGGAGTTGAAATCAAGGTGTCATCAGAGCTGTGCTGTTTTTGAAGGCTTTAGAGATGATGTCTTTTTTTTTTTTTTACAACTTCCCAGCTCCAGGGAATTCCTGGTAATCCTTGCCATTCCTTGACCTGTACATAAAAAGCTTCACTATCTGTATCTATTGTCACATGGCATTCTTCTGGTGTCTTGTCTGTTATCTGTTCTTATTTTATCATCTTTCTGATTAAGGGCACCAGCCACCAGATTGGGGCCCAATATAATATAGCATGATGTCATCCTCACGTGATTCTGTTTGCATGTAAATTCATGTTTACAGGTCCTGGGAGTTAGGGCTTGAACATGTTTTAGTGGGATATATGATCTTATAGGGTCATTCTCACCCCATACATGCACAACTCCAGCCCAGCATTAGTGCTTCCCCTTGGGTAATTACTGCTTCATTTCTCTGGTCTCCGTCATATGCATTTTCTTAGAAATTATTCTCACTCACTGCTTTTACTTTCTCACTGTTTTCTCTCTCTCCCATCTTAGTGTGGTCTTGCTGCCTTTCAACATTCTTCTAATGACCAAATACAATGAGCTTCCATTTGTTTAATTAGTTAACTAATTTATTAATTAATATCTTAGAGGAATCTACATAAATGGTCATCCTTTCCTCTAAAATTACTTTTATTTTTTTTAAAGATGGGGCCTTCATGTGTGGCTCAGGCTGTTCTAGAACTCAAAATCCTCCTGCTTCATCTTCCTGAGCTCTGGGATGTCAGGTCTGTACCACTGTGCCCATCTAAAAAGAGTGTTTGTGATTGAGATACTGTGCTTTTCTCCTTTGCCTTCTACTCTATGGGTGCTGCTTTAGAATTCTTTAGTTCCTTCCATCCCTGACTTTCTTTTCTGTGCCTCATACCTCTGACAAGATATTTTATTACAGAACTTTTAAATACATAGGAAATTTGGAAGGATTGTACAGTGAATATTTGTACAACCACTTCTTCAGTTCTGTTACTAAAATTTTATTATACTTGTTTTATTATGTGCATGTCAGTTTGTCTATCTCCTCTATTCACCAGTTTATTTAAATTTTGACACACATTCAAATAAATTACCAACATCTGTAAACATTCTCTAAATACTTCAGCATGCATATTGTTAACTAGAGTTCAAGTTTTTATTGGAGACTGGGTCTCTTTACATAGTCCCTTCTGTTCTGGAATTCACTATGTATGCAGCACAGGCTAGACTCATAGAGTTCATTTCTTTTACAGGTTTTTCTTATGATGTGAAATTTAACACGCACAAATCTTAACTGTACACTTTTGGATCTTGTAGCAAATGTATATTCTATGGATTAAGGGGCCAGTGCCATCACCATAAGAAGTTTCCTCACTTTCCCTCCCATTTTACTTGTACCCTGCTACCGGGCAGCCACCATTCTGACTATTTTCTACCACAGTATTATCTGTTCTGTAACTGCATATGATGGTATCCTACAACAAATACTTTTGTATAAAGTCTTTGAGGTTCATTTATTTTTTGTATGCATGAAGAATTCGCTCCTTTCGTTGCTGCTTAATACCCCACTGAGTGAATATGCCGCGGTTTCATTATCAGGTCTCTTGATGAAAATTTGATCTGTTAACAGTTTTAGAACATTGTGAATAAAGCTGCATCATTGAGCATGTTTCTTTAATAACATATTTGTACTTACCCTGAGAATTTCATGCTATGCGTTTTATGTGTTTTGATCCTTTTCATCCTTCTCCCTCATATCTTTTTTAATACCCCACTGAGTCAAACTTGTGCTGCCTCTATATTTGTGGGTGTGGGACCATCTACTGCAGTTAGCTGGTCAACTTAGAAGGCACCCCACCCCTAAAGAAAACTGACTCTCCTTTGGGTAGCAGCCATCATTTGCCAATAGTTCCTCTGCCTGCCGGTGGGGCTTCTGGGCTCTTGTCATCCATGTTTGAATGTTCACTCACTTGATCTTGTACAGGTGATCATAACTTCTGTGGGTTCATGAGTGCAGTGCCTCTGTCATGTTCAGAAAACACTATTTTGCCTAGTGCTCCTTATAACATGTGGCTCTTATATTCTTTTTGCTTCCTCTCCAAAAATGTTCCATGAGCCTTGCAGGGAGGCTTTGTGTATTTGTTCCATTTCTGACAAGAGTGCTCCCTAGAAACTTTAGACATGTTTTTGTATAGAAATATATTCTCATTTATCCTAGAAACAGGATTAGTTGAAAATATGGTAAGTGTCTTCATTACTTTTATATTGCTGTGAAGAGATACCATGACCCAGGCAACTTAGAAAAGAAAGCAGTTAATAGCATGGGTTTATTTGCAGCTTCAGAGGGTGAATCTATGACCATTATGGTGGGGATCATGGCAGCAGGCAGTCAGGCAGAGTCCTGGAGCAGTAGCTGAGAGCCTACATCTTATCTGAAAGTTTCAGGCAGAGAGAGGGATTGGGTCTGGGTGGACTTTTGAAAGCTCAAAGCCTGCCTCCCAGTGACACACTTCCTCCAACAAGACCACACCTATTCCTTCCCAAGTAGTCCCTACCAACTGGAGACTCAAATATATGAGCTTCTAGGGGCATTCCTAGTCAAACTACCATAGTAAGTATATGTGACTGATTTTATTAGAAATAGGTGTGCCTTTAAAAATGTGGTTATAGCATTTTATACTCTACCCATTAATGTGTGAGGATTTAAAATCTTTTCCAACATTTGGTGTTATTTTTGTTTATTTTAACCTGGACTAGGATAAGGTAATTTTTTCCTTGATGACTAATTATGTCATTTACTTTATATGTAAAGTATATTTTCAAACTAGAGGACTTTTTGTTATTTTTGTTTTTTGTTTTTGAGAATGTCTCCATGTGTAATCCAGGCTGGCCTTGAACTCAGAATCTTCCTATCTCATTCTCTTGAGTGTTGGGATTACATGTATGTGCCCCTACATCTGACTTTTTTTGGGTGAGTTTTTTTTTTTTTTCTCTCATGGTTTATTTTTTTTTATATTTAAAAATTTCCATCTCCTTCCCTCCTCCTCCCCCCTCCCTCCCCTCCTTCTCCCCTTTCTCTCCCCTCCTTCTCCCCCTTCCCTCCCCTCCCCTCCACCCATACCTCCCCTCCCTCCCTCTCAAGGCCAAGGAGCCATCAGGGTTCCCCACTCTATGCTAAGACCAAGGTCCTCCCAACTCCCCCCAGGTCCAGGAAGGTGATCGACCAAGCTGAGAAGGCTCCCACAGAGCCCGTCCATGAAGAACAATCAGAGCCCAGAGCCATTGTCCTTTGCTTCTCAGTCAGCCCCCGCTGTTGGCCACACTCAGAGAGACGGGTTTGGTCGCATGATCCATCAGTCCCATTCCAACTGGAGTTGGTGATCTCCCATTAGTTCTGTCCCACCGTCTCCATGAGTGAACGCACCCCTCTCGTTCCTGACTTTCTCCCTCATGTTCTCGCTCCTCGTGAGTTTTTAAATTGAGATTTCATCTCCCCTGACTGCCGTTGAGCCATGGGCAGATAACTTTGTTGACATTTTGATTGTTAGTAATTTGTTAGATATGTTTGTCAGTATTTCCTTCTAGTGTTTATATCACCTATTTATGTAACAACTATATATTTTTAAGTGCAAATACTTCAAATTTTGATAGAATTCATATTTGTCCATTTTTTCTTAAGCTTATTACTTTATTACAGAAACTCTGTATACCTCTAGGTTATAAAACACTTCTCACATATTTTCTTCTAACAGCTTTATTGTTCCTTCTTTTAATTTTAAATTAATTTAATTTTAAAATTAAATTTGTACATGATGTGACATTAGGGTTAAGGTTCATTTCCCCCATTTTAGTATTTCCTTAATCCAGTACCATTTGATGAAAATGCTTTTCCTCCCTTGGGTCACTTTGGTGCCATTATTCTAAATCTAATGGCCTATAATTGTGGGTTCCGTTCTGACTTCTTACTCTGTTTCATTAGTCTTTCTGTGGATCCTTCTGCTACTCTCACACTGTCCTGATTGCTACTGCCTTTATACTGTCTTGAAATGTGGCAATATAAAAATTTCAACATGTTCATTTTCATGATTCCATTGGATATTTGCATTGTCTCATGCAAAATTGAGAATTGGTAGGAAAGTATCACAAAATACAAACTTGTTAGGATTACGGTTAGATTTGCATTGAATCTGTCAACCAATTTAAAGAGAGCTGACATGTTTACCATGCTGATTTTGGTAATCTGAAAGTATAGGAGTTTCTACAAGTATTTCTCTTCTAAATTTCTCCTGAGTGGTTTTGAGATTTGAGTATATAAGTCTTATATATCTTTTGACAAATTGTCCAAATTTTTGTGACACTATTGCAAATTGGATTTTAAAAACAATTTTATTGTTCAGTTGAATTTGTGACAGTCCCAGGATATACAACCAATATGCAAAATAATCAGTCATATTCCTGCGTATAAGTCGTAAATAATCGGTAATGGAATTTTCTTAAAGTTCCACTTTATGATAGCTGGCCTCCTTCCCCAAATGAAATACTTTGGTACAAATCTATCAGAACACACATAAGATTTGTATGCTGGAAACTAAAAAAAAAAAATGCTGTTGAGAGAAATCCAGGGAGACCTAAAGGTACAGATATGCTTTCTTTGTATATTTGGAAGATTCAATAAAATAGAGTTGTCATTTTTCTCCCCAGTGATCTTTAGATTCATGACAATACCAATTAAAATCCTAGCAGGAATTTTTTATGAATACAAATAAGCTGATCCAAAAATTTGTACGTGAGGGTCGAGGAACTTGGAATTGCTAAACCAATGTGAAAAGGAAGAACAAATGAAGAAATCTTTGTCAGGCTGCTGTAATCAAGGCCGTATGGTGCTGAGAGTGCACAGATCAAAATTCTGAAATAGGTCCCACAAATAAAGCCATTTGCTAAAAGACAATGATGCAATATCAAAAGTTAGTCTTCCAACAACGTGGTTAACAGTTGATCATTTATATGTAACAAATAGGGAGTCTTGCTAAGTCTCACCCCTTCTTCAAAGATTAACTTTTTAGTTTACATGGCTCGCCCATGTAAACAGAAACCATAAAGCTATAAGTTTTAGGAGGAAACAGGGGAAAGGCTCTCATGATTTGAAGTTAGATGTGATCTTAGTATTTTAGGAATGACTAAAAACATAATCTATAAGAAAATTACTTAGTATATTAGCCTTCATTAAAATTAAACGTTTTTCCTTCCAAAGACACTAGAGAATTAAGAGACAAGTTACAGATGGGGAGGAGATATTCCCAAACTACAAATTTGAAAGAGAACTTGTGCTCTGATTTAAACAAAAATACTTTTAAAACTCAAAAATAAGTCTGGGGGAAAACCTACAACTATCAATCTACTAAAGGAACAGAGCAAGAAAATGACTAATAATGACATACTGCTATACCCATAGATCAATGTCTCACTCAGCCCTCATCAGAGAAGCTTCTTGCAACAGATGGGAACTAACAGAGACCCACAAGTAGAAAATATACAGAAAGTGAGAGACTTTGGAGCACTCAATCTTAAATAGGATGTCTTCATCAAGCTCCTCCCCTCCAGGACTCTGGAATCCATGTAGAAGAGGTGGGAAAATATAAAAGCTAGTGGTGGAGGATAACTCCATAGAGATAGCATTTTCCAGATGTAACAAGATTGATGCACACCTGAACTCACAGAAACTATGACAGCATACACAGGGCCTGTGCAAGTCCAAGCCGGACAAAAATCACAACATGGAGAAGGGGAAGTGGTCACAAACTTTCACCTCTAATTAAGAAGCCGTTTGCAATTGATGCCTGCTGCGAAAGTGAAAATCGGCTTTCTCTAATGGAGCCTCAGTGGGTATATTGACCACACTCCAGGGAAGGTCCCATGGAGTACTTACCCAATACAAAACGACTTGTATGTGCGTGCGTTCCTTTTGTTTGGTTTTGGTACTTTTGCCTTATTGATTTTCTTTCTTTCCACATGTTTATCTGTTTTGACTTTTATTTTTTGTTCTTTTTTCTGTCGTTTTCTTTTTGAGAGAGTGAGAAAGAACATGAAGTTGGGTGGGTAGGGAAGTGGGGGAGGATCTGGAATGAGTTTGGGGAGTGTAAGGAATATGATCAAAATATATTGTATGAAAAATTTAAATAAAATTTTTAAAAATAAAAACTATAAAGAACCCAAATATCTCAATTTAAATATTGGCAATGGACTGGAACAGATATTTCACCAAGGAGGGTATAAGGATGACATATATACATATAAGATGGGATTCTGCATTATTAGCTACTTGGAAAATGACAATTTAAGCTAGGATTACAGATTGCTATGCACTTTTAGAACTACTGAAACAGAAAATGACACCGTCAATGGAAGGCAGCTGGAGCTTCATGCATGGGTGGTAGGACTACAAAATGATACCCTCACCCTGGAAAGACATTCAGTAATCTTTGGAACTGATAAGTATTTTTCTATCATTTTGCTTCATTTTTTATTTTATTTGGCTTTATCCCCTCATTGCTCCTTCTGTTTTGGGGCAGACCAGCTTCATTCATTGTTTTTTTTTGTTTCTTTTCAGTTTTGTTTTATTGAGACAGGATTTTATGTAGCTCAGGCTGACATCAGATTCACTAATGTATTCCTTTTAATTATCCTTCTTTTACCTCTTGAGTGCTGGGATTCCAGGCACATGGCACCATGGCCTGTTTGTGTGCTGGGGATGGAACCCTTTAAGGCAAGCATTCTACCAGCTGAACCCCATCCTTTTTGTATATCACGTTGACAAAACTCAGTTGCTCCTTGGGAGCCTCTGTTATTGTCCTTTAGCCACCCTTTATATCTTCACCCCACATGTTTAATTAGCTTCCTTCCAGCTTCTTTCATGTCTCTGCTCAAGTTGCAACGCCTCTAAGCAACCTTCCTTAGTCATACTTTCTTCTCCCCAAACCCACTCTGTTGCTCTCCAGTGAATTATCTTAAATAATGCACTGAAATCTGTCTTCTTCAATCAAATGCCATCCATTGGAATAGAAGCCCAATAAGGGCACTGGCCTGCTCTTTCTTGGGTTTTGCTGATACCATCATAGCTAGAGTAGCATATGAAATATCAGATGGGTTGCTAGGAGTATGAATGAATGAACACTCGTTGAGTTCTGTACATTGGTTTTCCAATGTATGCTGGCTTTCTGGAACATCTCAGAATTGAGCCTTTACATAAGAATTCTTTCCCACCTTGGCCAATTTTACTTGAGTGCCTTTATGTATCCTTTTATTTTCTCTGAAAACTCTGTTTTAAGACTCAAAATTTGTTGTGAGCAGGGTCTATTCCTAACACTCTGAGTGGCTGTGGGAACCTATTCCTCATATTGGGTTACCTTGCCCAGCCTTAATATGAGGGGAGGAGCTTAATCCTACCTCAACTTGATAGGCCATGTTTTGTTGACACCCATGGGAGACCTGCCCTTTATGAACAGAAACAGGAGGACGGAAATGGGGTGGGGGACAGAGGGAAAGAGAGGAGAGGAGGGAGGGGACACCTCAGTAGAATGTAAAATAAATAAATAAATTTAGTAAAAGGAAAAAAATACAGTTTGAATTTCCAAATAGATTACTGTCCCTCTCTTCTTCCTCTTACCCAGAAATGACTTTAAGCTGGCTGTATTATGTGCAAGAGCCTGGACAAAAGACTTTGGTGGAAGGATGACCAGTGTCTCTTCTTATCTTTCATCCCTACCTAAGAATTGTGCCAGAAAAGAAGCCAGAGCTTGCAACTAGAAATTTAGTTGAGGTGGCTCATTGGGAGTCTGCTTTTACTTTTAGTTCTCTCCCATTGGCTTTTTACTGTTTAATGTCTTTCTCTGCTGCCTTCTGAGCCCATCAAAACAGAGTGAGGCTAAGGCAGGCTTGCAAAGAAAAGTTCATCAGTTGCATTCATCATATTCAGAAAGGCATTGATAGGTTAGTGATTGTGAATCTCTTTGTCTAATCACCAGCATCGAAAATGGTGCCTTCCAGGCCACATCCTTGAGTGTTTGTGGGTCCAGTTCTGCATTTCCCTTGACTGTATAAAGAAATAGAGAAGAACCTAAGATGCGTTTTCTTTTTCCTTCTTCTTTTTTTTCATTTTAGGAGGTTCATCAAGAACGGATCGCATTGGAAAACCAATTGGAGCAACTTCGTCCAGTCACAGTGTTGTGACATCCTCAAGGCTTGAGTGACAGTGGGTGACCTTGTCTGCCAAGATCTTTCTTTTGAGTGCTTGAGCCCAACTACTTGTCATAGATGTTTGAATGTCAAAAGCTGTGAGCAGCACAATATAATCTGTATGATTTTCTCTTTAGCACTCCTCTTATATATTTTACAGTGCTAGTAAAAATGTCTTCAACTGATTATTGCACTTAAAATCTTAATTATCAGCTACTTGGGAGGCTGAAGCAGGAGGGTCACAAGTTCAAGGCCATATTGAAAAGCTTATTGAGACATTGTCTGAAATAAAATATAAAGAGAGAGAGCTAGGGATATAGTTCAGTGGTAGAGTACTTGCCTAATACACAGAAAACCCCCAGTTTAATCCTAAGTATCATTTAAAAGCTATAATTGTCAGTGGAGTTTATCTCCCATTTAACCACTTTTAAATATTTCTCCTTATTGAAATTGGTCTTCTAACAGATATTTCAGAGAATTATTTAAAGAATTTATTATTTTTACAAAACTTAATAATGTACTACCAGGCTGTTTATTTTATTCTTATATGTATGTTATATACAGTAGGTTGGTTTCCTGAATAATGTAGATTTCAACTGGATAGTCTTAGGCATGATAATAATAAAAACAAAAATTGAAATGCAATTAAAGCATCAGATTTATACTGACACTGTACCCTCTACCACTATATGTCAAAAACTACTTCTCTAGTGCCATTTTGATATATCAGCTATAAATAATACATGACTATTGTTTTCTGTTAAGTATCAGAATGGGTCTTTATACTTCTGTGGAATGGAGATTTTGACAATGAACTGTTCAGCTTGGCCAATCTAGGCCATCAACTTAGATAACTCAATCCTTTTCGTGTAAATTTTGGGGCAAGCACAATTTACTTTAATTGCCTTGCCTGATCAAATTAGTTTCCAGATCACTACTTTTATGCTACATGGGATAACATTTCTATAAACACCTGAGCTTGGAAACCACCCATCGAAAATGAGTAGCAGATTGCTAGCTATTTGTTGTTGTACCCAGGTATCCAGGCCGAGAAGGGAAGGGTAATGGCTACCAACTCTCCAACAATTCCTGTTGTCTTTATGTTAATCTGGATTTCAAATGTATTGGGCCTGGAGACATCATGAAAGAATGTAATCTTCCCACTGGCTTCATAACTATTTGTTCTCTGTAAAGTGTGCCTGTGGGAAGTATTGGCTTTATACACAGTTCAGAAGATCTCAGCTGACTCTAGTGGAAGTGTCATAAAGCAAGCTCAAATTGTTGAAAGCCAGTATCCTGTAGAAATTTAGTAGTATAGCCCATCTGAAAGTAGGAAATGACTGACATATAGGGTCACAGGGTTCCTGGTTCACCCAATGTTAGCATCACTTTGATAGCATGGTCTGCTGTCTCTTGTGCATTTTGCCAACTTACTCATTCTTTTGATAGTGGGATGTGGTGTGCACAGGGTACTTTTTGAAATGGTTTTGGATAGATTTACAATATGTAAGATTAAGCTGTTGATTTCAGTAGAACTGAGAGTGTTTAGTAAAAATAGGAATTTATTTAATACTTCCCTGTTCCTTTGGCAACAACAGAAGAGAAGGATTCAAACAGATGATGTTTTTTTCAAGGAAAAATGGTTGAATCTCTTCCATGCATATTTAAGGATTTGAAACTGATTTGATTTGGGAAGTCTTAAAACTTGAACTATTTCTGCATTTCCTTTTCTCCTTTGGCTGCCTTTTTTGTTGTTGTTCTTATGGGGAGGGCTCAGGATTGAGTTTAACCCCCTCTAAGATTATGAATGGGTCAGTGCAAATTCCTAAGTGACTGACTTCTTTTTTCCATGTGCTGGGACGTAGGGGCTGTGACAAATTTCCAACAGGGTTCTGATTGCAGATGTTCCACAGCACGTTTGGCATTTGGTGCATTCAGTACAGAAAAGACTAACACACACCTTATCTCAGAATCTTCCAGTGCATGTGCCCTCATTTGGGATAGCACTTCATAGCTACCAAGCAGACACAACCTAAGGGATGCTAGTTTATACTGTGAATTCAAAAACGCTGACTTGCTGTTTCCCCCGGAAGTAAATGACACTGGGTGAAGAGATTGGAATTTTATTTAGTTGACATTGTTTTCCTTAAAGGATAAAACTTGCATTGGACAATCAAGGCCCTCTGAGTTTCACAGCCTCACCCGTGATGCTGTGACGCTGGGGATCAAACCCCAGACAGCATCCATTCTAGACAAATTCAGCCCATCACCAATATTTTAATTTTGTCCTTGCTCTAAAACACTCACCAATAAATATCACACACACACACACACACACACACACCCCACAGAGTATTCTTAGCTGGGCTTAATTTTATCATCAGTTTATTAGTTGCTTAGAAATAGATTTTTATACTGAAATATTTTGTTTCTATCTAAATGCATATTATTATATGACTAGTATTCATTCTTTTTTCCTGTGTTTTCTTAGAATGTTCACTTTTAGGATTATAATACCTGATACTGCTCTTTAGAGTCTTTAACATGATATAGGAAGGCAAATACATTGAAATCACCTATAAAACTGCTCTGGAATTAGTTGCCATCTGTTACAGAAAGAAGCTTCTCTGATGAGGGATGTGAGATGCAGATTTGCTGGTTGTGCAGAATTCTACAGAATGAAGGTTAACACGTCTCCATTCATGGGGGTTTAATTGCCCTGTTGCTCAATGGTCTTACTGCATAGGGATCCTCCAGTTCTACAGATGAAAGCACAGTAGTAACTGATTGTGGGCTTATTGGGGTCTTTAGCATCTCTTGTAAGTGGTATACAGCATGTGGCCGCCTTTCTATCCATAGACCTAAAGCAAAAAACCAAATGGTAAATAGCAAAATTGGATGTGTAATGTGATAATCAAGGCAGATATTTGTTCTAGTTGAAAAGATCTAAGCACTTTATAAGTATCAAACAAATTTTTGGTACTAATTAAGAAGGGAGTCTGCTAAGTGGAAGCTGGGCCCGTGTGAATGTTAGAGCTAGGCAGGGCCAGTGTTTCTCTCCTATAGCTAGCATTCGAAAATTATAGCCCTAAGAACTAGGAGCTTTTGGCCCAGGAATTCACAGAAATAGTTAGCTAGTGGTAGAGTTGGGATGCTAGCCTGATTTTATAGATTCCAACGTAGTCCTCTCTCTATCCTAAAAGTAGATTAGAAAGCCTTTTCTATTTATCATGTTGAATTTTATTGACTTAAAATTAGTCTTTAAATATAAAAGTGTCTTCTAAGGAGTTTTAGGTCTAGACATTTCTCTCAAAGTTAAATAAAATTAAAATTTGAGGGAAAATAGTATTATGAAACTATTCTAATGCCTCACCTTTGATGATGTAGTACATTGCTTCAAATCTTGGCAGAACTTCCGACAGCTATTGCTTTGAATAGATTCCAGTCCAATATTTCTGTGGGCATTTACTTTCTCAAATATACTGCTATGGTAAAAGTGAACTCAATATGTAGTAGCTTCTAGTTTTCTCCAGTATATCTTTGGTCGCTTGGGTCACAAATGTTCCATTTTAGCACATTTTAGAGATAAGAAATCAAAAACCATGAACTTTTCTTTTGACTTCCTACCAATGTCTGAACTATTGTAAAATAGTTTTTCTTTTGCTGTGTTCGATTGCATAGTATTTCTGAACATTTGTCTGTGTCCTGAATGGTCTCATAGCCATGGACATAATAGATACATAATTGGAATATCACTTAGACAATATCTGGAATTGATGTGATTCTTGCAATCAAGAAAGACATTTGAAAATCTCTTTTTCTAAGCAGTAGTTTAAAGAGCTCAATTATGGTATTAACACCTTAAAGCTAAAACATTTGTTCAACACAAACTACAGTCACACCTCTGACTAGATGTCATCAAGGAAATGAGGTCTTACAAATGTAAAACCAATTTACCATCTTATCATAAATAGATTGCCCCTTGCCCCGTATGACTGACAAAGAGGCTCATTGGGTTGTGGTTTGAACATTGTGGGTGTGAAGAAAAAAAAGTAGTGGCTAAAGAAATCTCCCCCTCTCACGAAATACAACATGAGTGGCTTTCTTTTCTCTTTCCAGCCGATTAATTCTACTTCAAGTGTTCCCTTAAAACTCAGGCTTCAACAGATCAGTTGACTTTCCACTCCAGTTATGAGTGTTATAGTTTTTTTGTGTCATGACTCAGTGTGATTGAAGTTCCTAGTAAGAAGCGATGATGTGGATGTGTGCAATTTTCAGCTTGCACATCTTGCTTCTCTTTCATCCTGGCTTATGGAGACAGCCCACTAGCGTAGACAGGTTGGTCACTGATGGCAATTTGAATTAATATTACAGTGGACCATTCTGTCTCGCTTGTTTCTGAAGAGAAATGCATCTAATTATACGAATCTCTCAAGAATAGCCGACAAGGAGGACCAGACATTAAAAACAAAGCATGCGGATTCTGAGAGCTGCTGCTCAGTCCAAACAGGCTTTCAGAGGACATCTTATAAATGTGCTAGAAGCAGCCACTGTGTGGTTATGAGCTGGGCAGCTCAGGTAGTTAGTTTTAGGCTTGTAGGATTACTTTCTACTTTGACTAAACACACATGGTGGTAAAGGACACATGGACATCACTGCCTGTTGCCGTTACTGGTACCCGCTCTGTCTGCAGAAGCCTAAGTTTCCTGGCAACTATTAGAGAATGCTTAGTTTGCATGTCTTGTGATTTCTCCTGTCTTGCTCCTAGTTGATATCATGGCTGTGGGAAGTTAGTGACACTAGGTTTATGACTCTGAAGACCAGAGGACAGCAGGCTTTAAGAGGGCTTAAAGGGATTCGAGGACTAGAGTAAGAAAACCCTCAGGTACCAGGTTCATAGCAGTCTGGGCTAATAGGGCTAGATCCTAAAGTTCTTTCAGGGAGCTCTGTCATGAGACTGAACACAGAACCTATGATATGCCACTTTGATCAACTAAGTTGTAGTTTTTGTTTCAAGTCAACTTACGCAACAGCTTCCACTGTGCCTATCTTGGGAAGCAGGAATACCCTCTTCTTTAGAACTAGAATCGCCATTCCTTTCATCTTCAACACAAGTAAGGTATGTAAGTGAGCCAGAGGCAAAAAGAGCCATTTTAGTCTTCATAGTTATTGGCTAAGAGAGATAATGAGCTGACTGTCTATTTTAACCTTGAAGGTAAAAATGTATATTATATTTTTTCACTGCAGGTACACGTAACAGTAAACAGTGTAACAGAAAAGTATATATTTGATGCTTTCTGTCTTTTCATGATCTTGTGCTAACAAGCTGTGCTAATATTTAACTCAACTAGAGTCTTGTTCATTTGCTAAGCATTGGGAACATTCTGTGTATTTACCTTAAGCATAAATAAATCCCCGAGAGTGTCCTATATTTGGATTGTGATTTGTAGACTCATGCTAACTTTACTGCCTCCTTTTCACACTTGTTGAAAAAACCTGTGAAGAACATAGTAAGTTAAGGATTTCCAACTTGGAAAATGTACATGATGTGAAACTGGGGTGCTACGTTAAAAATAAATATGATAACTAAATGGTTTTTATGGCGTCCTAGTGTCAGTATTTTCTGGTTTCCATTTGGTCTGTGTGCACTTAAATCAGGCAATGTGAAACGAGTGGCAGGGTCTTTCCTTTGAAATCAAAGTTTGAGGTTTAGTTGTTTTACTTCCTGAGAATTTGCAGTAGGTTCTTTAATATCTGTAAACAGTAAACACTTAGCAGTCATGGGACATCAGGGCAGACTCCATGTGAACGTTGAAGATCTACTGACTGGAAAGTGGACTCACTCTGGGGCCAGGTTACTTGCTTTATCTCCTCAGTTTTCTTTTAGTTGTCAAATATTCCTAAACTGGGTCATTCCTGTAACGCCACCACTTTAGAGGCTGAGGCAGGAGGATCACACATTATTGACCAGGCTGAGATACATAGCGAGTTAAAAAGGATAGTGTAGGCTATGTAGTGAAACCATGTCTCAAAAATAAAACCAGTATGCCAGACTTTGTTGATGCCCCAAAGGAGGCCTTGCCCCCTCTAAGGAGAGGGTGGGGGTTGGGATGGGTAGGTGGGGGGAGGGAAAAGGAACTGGGATTGATATGTAAAGTAAAAAAATTGAATAAAAATAAAAACATGTTGAAGGATATAACCTCCCCTCCAAAAAAAAAACAAAAGACAATGACAACCAGGAGTGTTCCCATCATTCCATCATGGTGTCCTTAGTGACTTTTCTGTTTTAATGTGATAAAATACCTTGACAAAAGCAATTTAAGAGAGAAAGGGTTTGTTCCGGCTTTTGGTCACATTGCATCCACAGGTGAATGCATGCTGTTGCTCAGGTCCCTTTCTTCATCCACATGGTACAGGATCACATCCAGGGAGTGCTGCCATCTACAGTGGAGGAGTCTTCCCACCGCAACTGATGTAATCAAGATAATTCCCTAGATATGCTTAGAGGCCCATCTCCCAGGTGATTCTAGGTTTTGTCAAGCTAGCAACACTATCACAGGAGTGATGAAGAATAATGAGAAACAGTTGTCCCCAAATCCTGGCCAAATTCTCAGCTGCAACTTCTTACTTTAAAAAAATGTGTATAATTTTAGGAGATGCAAGTTTCCTATTGA
Organism: Arvicola amphibius; assembly: GCF_903992535.2. NCBI lineage: Eukaryota > Metazoa > Chordata > Mammalia > Rodentia > Cricetidae > Arvicola > Arvicola amphibius. Next base: position 8,095,673 of record NC_052065.1, on the reverse strand, counting down.
CTGGATTTTCTGCTGTGTTATAGTATCCATCTATTATGGTTTGAGCATGTATTAAAGGCTTGATCCCAGGCCATTGGTATCATTTTGGAAGATTCAGAGGATTTTAGGAAGGGCATGTCCTTTAGGGCTTGTCTTAGGGTTTCTATTAAGCGAAGAGGCACCATGACCATGGCGATTCTTATGAAAGAAAATGTTTAATTGGAGCTGACTTACAGTTTAGAGGTCTAGTCCATTATCGTCATGATGGGAAGCATGGCAGCACACAGGCAGACATGGTGCTAGAGAAGGAGCTGAGAGTTCTACATGTGGTTCCACATGCAGCAGGAAGAGACTGAGACCTCGAAGCCCACCTCAGTGACATACTTCCTCCAACAACTCCACACCTGATCCAAGGCCACACCTCCCAATAGTCCCTATGAACCTATGAGAACATTTTCATTCAAACCATCACAGAACTGTAACCAGTTCCAGGCCATTCTCTGTCTCCCTGTTTTCTACTTGTCATAATGTGAACTGATTTATCATAGTCTCCTTTCCATGAAGCTCTGAAATGTCTATAACCATGGGTCCAAATCTTTCTTCTGTTGATGTAAGGTGATTTTTGTCATAGTGACAAAGCTCTACCACACTGTCCATGAATTTGTTCTGTGGGCTGATCTACCTCCTCTAGACCATTTACTATGCCCTTATTGTACAACCAAGTACTGGCTCAGGGGCTGCAAAGAAGACCAATATTACAACCCTGTTGTTTAAGAAGCTCACAGATCATTAGAATGGAGAACTATAGATAAGGAGAGCTAGGATTCAGGGAGTGATTTGTGATTCCCCTATTTCCTGCTCTCTATAAAGAAAGTACTTTACTCAATGACTGCAAAGTAGTGTTTCTAACATGACCTAAACCTGACAGTTTAATTCATTATATACATTCTAGTGTGTGTTCAGGAAAAGTACCATAGTCTAAGACACAAGAGAATTTTAGGCAGAAATTCTATGGGGCAATGCAAGGTTTAATTTGGTCCATCCTCAACCCCTTTAAGAAGGTGGTGGTATTAGGGGCCTGGGATAATTGAGGACTGTAGAGCTCTCTTTTTGTCAAAAAGATTATTAATCTGCAGAAATAAGGTGTTGGGTTGAGATATTGTTGAAATTTGAATAAGAGTGCTTAGTGAGTTTATTTCACAATTGGAAGAAATCCCCAAGCCTGTTCCAGAAAATGCTGCCCCTAGTGTGTCTCCATGGTCCAAGAGCCCAGTCATATTGTTTTCCAACTGTGGGATGGTCCAGGAGTGGGGACCGTGGTATTTCCAGGCAGCTGAGGGATGTTTCCCTCCTAGCATTTTCCTTTTAGACCCAGAAGGAATAGTATGAAATGATACCCCATGCAGACCTTCCTTCGCCTTCCCTGAAGTTCTCGCAGATTGGGCAGAAGGAATGGGCGCAGAAACTGGAAACTGTTGCATACTCAGCTGCGAGGATTCTGTGGAATAATCAGTAGAAGTTATAGATTATATATACACATGCGCAGAGGCAGCCAGAGAACGTGTTTACAGCCTAGGCCAGCAAGAATGTTTGGGTGAGGGGTGTGCAATCATTGATGTTTGGAAGCATGAAAGACTTCATGTTGATAACAACAGCTGGCTTTTAGTCCGTTTCATTGCTTTTAAGTTTTCTAGAGAGAATGTCGCTCTTATTCCTATATCTTGGGCTGACTACTTCCATCTTTGGTACAGCATTATGAAACGGACTATATGCCTTCCCTCTTGTATTGGACTTAATCAAAACTACAAGGCTGAAGGAAAGCCAAGGGGAAGAAAGATAATGCTCGTGGAATGGAATAAAAGAAAGCAAACAAATTAAATGCAGACACAGAGAACTGTGACTCAGAGCCTTTGATATTCAAATGAAATTGGCTTGAACTACACGCCACGTGTGTTGAGAGCCTGTATGCTGGTCTCCCTGGAGTTTCTGAGACCCAGGTGATGGTGGAGAGATTACTGTTTTTGCTGTTTTTGTCCTTGTTGCTTCTGGCTCTTAGTGGCATCCTAGAAATTAGTTTCATAGATGGAGCATCTACCCCCAGCCCGCACATGACATACACCAGGAATTAGTATGTGCATGAAGGATGAGGCAAAGGAGAAAAGAGGCAGCATTATAGATGATTTCGGGTCATAAGAACTTGGAACTAGCTCATGTGCAGGCTCACCATACTGCACAACTCCAGCAGACATTGCTCATGCTTTAGTCTATATGAAAGATCCCCCTTAGAGTTCGTGTGCACTGGGCTTTGAAGAGACTCTAGTAGGTCTGAGGTTGGCAAACATGGCTCTGGAAGATCTCGCCCTTCTCCCCTATTCCCTCTGCCTTGCTAAAAACTATATATTACATTCCTAAAGCTATTCACCAAGGTCTATTCTCTTATTTGACTACTTCCTCCTCCTGAGGCCAACTATCAAAGTATTGAAGGCCAGCAAACAGAAGCTCCCTTTTGGCTCACCTAATTAACCTGTCCAATTACAACATGCCACCACATCCTTACACAGGATTTCCCCATTTACATGTATAAACTATATTTGCCTATGGGCCACATCTATCTCTTCTTTATCCAAAGGCAGTCCTTTGTCCCTCTCTAGTCCTTTGTAGGATGTTTAACAAATTCTCACACTATATACCAGTAGCCTCCCTCGGTTCTGACAACTAAAACTATCTCTAGACATTGCCAAATGTTCCCAGGGGGAGCCAGAGGCAGAATTGCACCCCATTGAGAACTATTAGACTAGACATAGAAGCAGGGCGGGGACTAATATTTCCCCTGCTCCTTTCTCTTTCTCCCTCATCTTCTATCACCAGCCTTTGTCTCTTATGCCCTGTCCTTTGTCCCTCTGGGGCAAATAAATCTCCTTTGTGCTGAGAACATGGTCTTGGGGTGTCTTGTGCTGACTTCAAGGTTCCTACAGCTTCTACACACCTCTGTGCAGCATAGTTCACTCCTACCTTTACCAAACTGTACCCCATTTTCCTTTCTGTAGATTTGCTGTTTTGATACTGCTGGTTGAGGGGAGGTGGGGAAGTGGGAACTTTGTTGTCTCGCCAGCGCTTCTGAACCAGCACCTCTACCCCTGAATAGGTCTTCTTCCCTGCCCTGTTTCTCTGTCTAGTCTAATAGTTCTCAACGGGATGTAATTCTGCCTCTGGCTCCCCCTGGGAACATTTGGCAATGTCTAAAGATGGTTTTAGGTGTCATAACTGAGGGATGCTACTGACATGTAGTGGATATAGTGTGAGAATTGGTAAACATCCTGCTATGTACAAGATACCCCCTGCCAACAAAAAAGAATGACCTGGTCCTGAATATCAGCATTGCTGAAACAGGACAGTCATGATCAGAGGAGCCCACTGGGCTTGTCTCCATTTCACACTATTATCTAGAACAAATTCGCCCCTTCCCCACCACTGCCATGGATACCCCCTCAGACAGCCGAAGTTACATCAAAAGGCTGTGTTAATTTAGCTCATTAATGCAAACATAAAGGAATAAAATGCTTCAGATGAAATGAAAAGCAGCGCTGGTCCATCTGTTTCAGTGTCAGGAAACAACAGGAAGTGGTGGGGACAGAGGTGGCACAGCTGTCTACTCTGTAGACAGCACCAATGTTATTTATTGCCATACAGGTGGCCATGTCACTGCATTTCTGATTCCTGAAGAGATTCAATGTCGCATCTCCTTTAGCCCCTAGCAAGCCCTTTTTGTGTTAATTTATTTTTTTAGAAGAGTTGTAACTTATATGCACACATTTTAAGTGTTGAGCCCAGTGAGTCAGGGTAATCGTGAAGACTAGATGGTGGAGAATTTAGATTATCTGACTTTACTATTTCCTATAAACTACAGCAAATAAGGTAGTGATACACACATGGTTGGAATGAGAAGCAGATTAATGGAAAGAATACAGACCTCCAGTCATCATAATTCAGTGATGTAAAAAATTTTCTTTTCAATAAATGGTGGTAGAACGATTGAATATCCAGAGGAGAAAAATGAATCCCTATCATGTACACACTTAATTATATTTTTATTATTTAAACTACTTTTAAATTTAAATATATTTTGAACATATTCTTACCCTTCCCCAAGATAATCCAGATAGATTCTCTCCCTGCCGTACCATACAGCTTTTTTCTTCTTAACAAACAAAAACCCAGTATAACATCAACCCCCAAACCAAGAAACCAAAATGAAACACCTCACCAGAGAAAGAAAAGAAACAACAAAAACCCCACCAAGTTAAAGCATGCGACACACACACACACACACACACGCACACACACACACACACACACACACAGAGGTGGGGGGGGAGAGAGAGAGAGAGATAGAGAGAGAGAGAGAGAGAGAGAGAGAGAGAGAGAGAGAGAGAGAGAGAGAGAGAGAGAGAGAGAGACCGAGACCTGTGGAGTTCATTATATGTTGGACAACCACTCCTGAACATGAGGCCTGCCCTGGAGTGGTTGATATATATACTCAGCAGCACTCCAGAGATTGGAGAAATCTGATTTACATTCTCCCAGAAGGTATAAATGACAGTTCAATCTTTAACCTTTACTCTAGTGGCTAGGTTTTCATTCATTCATTCATTTTCTAAAAATTAACAAAATAAATATAATAAGATAAAATAAAACTATCACATCAAAGTTGGACAAGATAAGCAAACAGAGGAAAGGATCCCAAGAGAAGGCACAAGAATCAGAGAGCCACTTATTTGCACACTCAGGAATCCCATAAAAACACTAAACTGGAGCCATGTTGGGGCAGCTGACCAATCCCTGCTTTGAGGGGCGTGACAGCTCCAGGGGAAAAAGGTACCTTTAAAAAGAACCGAGGTTGGGATAGGCGCCCCTGTTTCCTCCCGCTTGGCTCTCTGCTTCGCTGGAACCTTGGCTTTGTAAGTGTATCCCACTTTCTCCTTTTATTAAAACTGATTTATTCTAAAAGGACTATTTTTGGTTATTTCCAAATTCCTCCGACCGCCAATACAGAGCCATAATAGAAGCTCCCAGGACCTGGTGCAGCCTGGTGGAGCCCCTGTGCCATGCTCACAATTTAATTCAATAAGTATAATGGGTCTAAATATAGACGGCCAAACTAATCTCTAGAAGAAAGTATAAGATAATATCTTCATGAGTTTATAACGGGTCTTTAAAAACATAGTTCGCAAAGTATACTGCCCAGGAAGGAAAAGATTGATAAATTGGACTTCATTAAAGCTGAGGACTTTTGTTTATCAGAATCCATGACTAAGAGAGTTTTGGCAAATTGCGAAACAGTAGAACTTCTTTGCAATACTTCTGTCAAAGGATACTTGCTTATTTTTTTTTCTGTGTTGGCAACTCATCCTAATTTAAAACATTGAGGAGAGAGAAACCTCTGTGCAGGCTGACATTATGCAGGCCAAACAAAATAAGCCTGTGAGGCAGCTCTGGCCCACACATTGCTAGTTTGCTGCCTCACCGTCAGCAGCGCTGGAGAAGGAAGATGCTTTCCCCTTTCCATCTTTTTTTTTATTCTTTCCTTGAGGAGCCTCTCAGAAGGGAAAGAAACAATGAAGACATCTAGTCCTCAGCAGTAAGAGTTTCTTTCCCATTGGATGGCAGGATAGCTGTGCTAGGTAGTGAGTTTAGGGTTTAAATAAACAGCAACTTGCAGCCGATAGACAGAGAAAAGAAAGAAAACATGACTTTAATCAACGTTTCTTCATTAGCTTTATGGGAACTACAGCTGCTTTCCTTGTCTCCTTATTTTCTGGGACTCTAGAATTCTCGGCATCCATGCGCGGTAGTTTGGGAACTGGAAAGTCAGCTTCATGCTGCAGTGAGATAGGAAGATGGAAGAGACTGAGGTTAAACTGTCAGCCTTCTGAGCCCATTAGTGCCCAACTTCATTACTTTCTCCTTTCCAAACCATGACGTCCATTCTCCTTCTTCCTTCTTTCCAGCACTACTCTTCCTTAATTCTACTGGAGGTTAGAGAGGTGGGGGATGGTCTCCTCTTGTCATCTTCCAACACCTTTGAGTACCAGGAGGTGGCTTGACGGATGGCATGCTCCTAGCATGGCACCTTAGTTAAAAGTGGAGGAGCTTGATTTCGAATTCATGGATTTAAATCCTGCCTTTAATCTCTTGCAGTCTTGGACAAATTCTTTTCTTCTCTCTGCCCCAATCCCTCATCTATAAGTCACTAATAATAGTGTATGTGTACCGGTTGCAATAGTGCCAAGCAATTGCTAAACTTGTTCACTAAAGTGAAAATTGACTGTTGGCTCGTTGTCTGTCAGGTCTTGTTATGGTGCCAAGCCTTGGGAAACAGGATACAAAGGGGCCCTTGTCTCAGAGACCACCAGCCTATGCTTGATTTCAAGAGAGGCAAACAACTTTACCAAAATAACCCTTCTCTTTCCTTGAACTGGCTAACGTGGGGCTGCTGGCTGGATTGACGGCCTTCTTATAGAACATGGTCATGGCTAAAATCCAAGCCACTCAGAAGATTAAAATCATTTGGGGAGAGTATATTCTCTTAAAAGTTGAACCTAGGGTTACAGTGTTGATGAGGAAACCGTGATACCCAAGAAGTGAACTAATTTACTCATACCGTGGCTGTATGATTAAAAAAAAACTCATTAAATTAGTGCTCATAAAGATCGAGGAGAATTATAAATCACCTCGGAGAAAAGTCTGAATACCACGAAGAAGCAGAAGAGATCTATCCTCAGGAGTTGCTGCTAGGAAGTATGAGACCTATTTTTGGCAATGAGTAAAGGGGTGGTAGACAACCCGGAAGAACTGTGGTGGGCAATGTGGAAAACCGGACTTCTGGGAGATCAACTTGGATATTTAGTCGAGGAGATTTCCAAATACAAAGTTGAAAGTACAACTTGATTTCTTTCTCCTTAATAGTAAAATGTGAGGGGGCCGGTGGAAATTGAGGGAAGAATCAGTAAGGAAAAAGAAACCCAATGACGTGGGAAATTCTAACCCCTTCTAGACTACCGAGGTCAGTGCCCTCACTCAAAGGCTCTGAAGAGATGAAGGGCGTGATTCACAGGGACCTTTCAGAAAGAGGAAGGGCACTGTTCCTCAGCCATTAGCAGAAGCCGAGCATGGAAAAGAGCCTAGATGAAAATGTTTGTGTACTTGGCTTCTAACATCAGCACAGACACTGAAATGGAAAAGGCTGTTAGATTCTTCACGTTCCACGGGCAGGAACCAAGCTGATGGCCCAAGCATGGGCCAGTGTCCCTGAAAATGGAAGAATGACATAAGAGACCCAAGAATCCAGAGAGAGCCCGGAAGGTAAGTTGAAAGCCAGCCGAGGCCTCCTTCAAAACCTTGAAACTTAATGGAATTTGGCTGAGTTTTAAAATGTTTTGGAAAGATGATTCACTTTTTACTGTTCACTCCTCTATTTTTTTTGAAGCATAATTGCCCACAGACTTTATGCTTTGCCTGTCCTTCCATCGTGTATTGAAAACAGGGAATGTGTTTCTTTAGTTCTCCAGATCGGCAGATGGAGAAGAATTACATCCTGAAGTTGAACCTTAGCCGTACCCGATTTAGATGATACAAACGAGAAGACGTGGTACAATAAGATTCAAAAGAGACTCCTGGATTCTTTTTTTTTTTTGTATAAAGGGAATGAGGTCTCTGTGAACCTTAGGATGGGGTAAATATGTTGTACATGTGGGATGGATTGGAGTCATAAAGGGATAGGTGAGCAGAATTTGCGCTCTCCTAATCTCCACTCTTATATTGTGTTCTTATGGCAAAGGGACTTCAGAGATGCAATTGAAGTTAGTGATCATTTAAAATTGGCAGATTATCCTGGGTTACTAGTATAATCGCATCGCATAAATCTTTAAAGGAGAGAGATGGGAAGGATGGGAGCCTGAGAAGATATGAGGCAGTGTGATGAGGGCTGCAGAGCAGCCGTAAAGCATGGAGAGAATCTAGCTGACAGCAAGAAAGGAAAGGGGGACCTGAGCCCAGTGGCCACAAATAACTGAGTTTTGTCGATCACCTCATTGTTGACTGCATGCAAGCAGGTTCACCCCGAAGCCTCCGGAAGGGGTTGTGGCCTTGTCAACACCTTGATCTTCGTTGTTGTTTGTTTGCTTGTTTTTCTTTTTGAGAAAACCTGAAGAAGGAATGCAATTGAGCTGTGTTTCACATCTGAACTTTGAAGATGAAATTTCGATTGCTTAAGCCTCTCTGTTTGTGTAGTTTGTTATAACGGCAATAGAAAATTAATCAACTAATAGAAAGTTTCAGTTTACATTGTGTCTACCAAAAATTTGCTGGGGCTGGAGTAGGAAGGGGCGGGGCAAAGGCCAAAAGATAAAAGACCTTTTCTGACCTCTGTGAGCATGCCTCGTATTCATGAAAGATTGTCCTTTGGAAAATGAAAACGTCAAAGAAGTACAATGAGTGCTTCTGGTGGGTTTGTAGAGGACATTCTGTTCTTTGCTCTATCCATCCTGCAAGGCAATTATTTACTTCCCAGTTTATGAGCCTGGTCATGAAAGCAACCTTTGTAGAACAGTTACAGTGAGATGCTATACTGATGAGGTTAGGAAAAGGAGAGAGTGTGGGGGTGGAGTAGAGAGTTCTTTAGAGGTGGAGCGTGAAGGCTAAGTGCTGTCAGCTGGGCCCCAGATGGCCACAACAGACGAGAAAGACAAGAGCAATAGATCTGGGTTGAGAAGGCCCGGACTCCAGTCCTGGGTGCTGCTTTCTGAGCTGTGGCTCTGTGAACATCATTCCTCTTAACTTCTCCTTGACATCCTATCGTTAAGGGTGGATAAGGAGAAGACCCATATTGAGGAATTGCAACTCTAATTCAATAATAGGCTATATATATATGGAGGCATCTCGCCGACTGTGCAGCATCCCTTAAGTCATAGCTGGAATTTGTTATGCTTAGTGCAAATTAAATCAGCCGATATTTACTAAATTCTTCATACAAAATACCTTCAAGAATGCAAAGGAGAGACCTTGTCTTGGCTCCTGCTGGACAGCAGGTGTGGTTGCTCACACTGGACCCCTTGTCTCAACCATGGATCAAGTGTTCCCAGGGGTTTCCACTATCTTTGTAGCTGTAGGATTCAGGAGGAGCTGGGTGTGGTGCACTGCTTTTCTGCCTCCTTCCCATGTCCTTCAACGGAGTTTTTCTGGAAGATGCATCAGAGAAAGCTGGGGTATGATTATGTTGAGTAATTTAGGGCACTAAGACGTCAGAATGATTTTTACCATGAAAAGAAACAGGCCGTTTAGGAACATGTTGCAAGGCATACAGGTGCATATGTGCATGCGTATGAGTACGCACCTTCACATGCCCTACATGTGGTGGTCGGGTGAGAAAAGACTTCCAATAACATGCAGAGAAACATCAACTACAGAGCTCCATTCCTCTGAGAGTCAGGTCCCTTCTGATTGTGGGATCTCAAAGACATATGAATCATAAATATGATGTGGAGAGAATGTAGCTTTTTCCCCCTCTTGTTCATTTATGGAAGACCTGGAATATTTAGGCCCTGCAAACACAAAGATTCACAGGGCCCAGCTTTTATAACATCAAGAGTGATATTTGTCTCCTCTCTGCTAAGTAGGTAGGTTTTTTGTTTTGTGTTGTATTTTAATTTTTTAAATTTATATTTTTATTGAAAATAGATTCTTCTCTCATATAACACATCCCAACCAGTTACCTCTCACTCTACTCCTCCTAGCTCCCCCACTTCCTATCTCCCCCAGATCCACTCCCCTCCATTTCCTCTTCAGAAAAGAGCAGGCCTCCAAGAGATGTCAACCAAACAGGGCAAAACACATAAGACAAGGCAAAAGCCCTCACAGCTGAAGCTGGACAAGACAACCCAATAAGAGGGGAAGATTACTAAGACCAGGCAAAAGAATCAGAGACACTCCCATCTCACTGTTAGGAGTTTCCCCAAAACACCAAGCAAACAACCATAACATATATACAGAGGACGTAGGTCAGACCCATGCAGGCTCCGTGACTGATAGCCATTTCAGTCTCTGTGAGACCTTATGAGAACTGCTTAGTTGATTTGGTGGATCATGTTCTCCTGGTGTCCTCCATCCCCTCTGACTGGTAGGAATGTTTTTTAAAGGCTATGGTGCTTGCAATTTTTTAGAAGACTACCTGGAATCATTGAGAGAAATTTGAAAAAGCCTGAAAGGTTCCAAGAAGTAAAAATAGATAAAAAGAAAATAGAAAAACATTTGATGAACCATCCTTCTCTAAGACTTCTTAATAAGATATTTATTATCCCACAAAACAAACACGGCTGGAGGTGGGGTAGAATATGTAGCTTAACATGTGCAAGGCCCTGGGCTTAATCCTTAACACAATGAAACCTATGAAGCTTGGCTTGTATTCAATTTAACGAAATGGCTCGACAACCTGTTTGGAATCTAGGTGACTTCCACCTTTTTGCACTGCTGTCTTATAGTCTTCATCCAGAAAGGTAAAGTTTAGTATATGAGAGCTACTTTCCAACTGTTTTCAGTCTCATTCAAATAAGTGCCAAGAAAAGGTGATGTGTCATGTGTCGGCTGGTACATTTGCCATGGTTCCCGTCTACGTTTTAGTTTAGACTCGCCACAGAGGGTTGAGTTAGGAGTAAAGCGGTCAGGGGTCAAGTTACTCTCGGGAGATCAGGGTAGACCAGTCCTTGTTACAGCTTATGCACATTTTAAGGGTCTGCTGGTAATTCTTTTGGTAAACCACCAGACAGGCTTATAGTTTGAGTTCATATAAGATTTGCTTCTTTACCTCCGAATCCTAGACCGAGTGTGAGTGTGGCTTTATGACAAAAGTGCCATCTCTCGCAAGTCCTCCAAAGCAGCAGAGTTGGAGGCCGGGAGATGGGAGGGCAACTCAAGTTCCAACTTGTACCAGGTTGTAGCTGTCCCTAGTTCTCATCCACTTCATGCCTCTCTGACCTCAGGCTCGGCACTGGACACTGAAGAAACGACCAAGCCAAGACTAAACAACTGTATTTACCAGTCTCTGTCATTTCTGGAGGTTAAATCTCTAGCTATAGCAATGCTATTCTACAACATTCCAGATGATTCTATTTGACTCCACCGGAAATGCCGTGTAACCAACAACTACAAACCCAATGGCGAGTGTGCCTGTGAGGTGATGGTTTAAGCTGAGCTCAGCTGGACGGTAAGGTAAGTTGTCGCCACGCTCCCAGGTTCATTCAGCTGTGGTAGTCGGCTCTCCATGGCAGCTGGTCGAGGGCATTGTGGCCTAAAATGAGTGCGGTGACTTGCCTCTGCCTCACCAGTCTGTTTCCCCCTTTATCAGACAGTTTTAAACCTGTTGTTAGGTGGATGGTGGGAGGCGAGAGTGATCCGGTGTAATCACAGAAGCACCTTTCAAACCTCTGCGTTTGTTTTCGTCTGTCACTTTCTGTGCTAAAACAAGCCACACGGCTGAGTCCAGGGGGGCAGAGGGGCACTGCAAAGGCACATGGTAAGTGGGTTATGGTTACAGGGAGAAGTAAAGAATTGGGGCAGTTTTTGCAATCTATCACACTAGCACTTTTCACGGAGGTGATAAGTAGCCGTGTCAACTGATGCTATTTTCAGAGTCATTTTACTCCCAATATCTAGATTTCTTCTAGCTTTTAATTGCTATGTTTATGTGACCCAAATCGTTCATTGTCAACTTATTGTGTTCAAGTCTTGAGCTCAGCATCCCCTCTCATTAAAACAAATAATTACCTAATAAAGCTGCAATTTCGTGCAATGAGCTTGCCTTTCTCCTTTCTTGTCAGCTATGAAAACAAAGAAGGGGTAGCAAAACCCCAAACTCCAGGGATGGGGAGTTGGTGAACACTGACAAATAGACACATACTGTTAGGCTGAGACTACAGGGAGTCAGTTGTCTGATTCCCCATCAGAAATGAAATACAAATAAGTTCCAAGTCAGTCAAGTGTATGGTTGCTTACCTTTATTTACTTTTACATTTCTTTATATTTAAAATGTTTATGTGTATGAATGTTTGATCTACACGTATGTCTGTACACCATTTTTGTGCCTTGTTTCCCTGAAGGTCAGAAGGCATTAGATCCCCTGGAACTGGAGTCTCTGATGGTTGTTAGCACTGGGAGCCAAACCCAAGTTCTCTGCAAGAGCAACAAGTGCTCTTAACTGCTGAGCCATATCTTCAGCCCATATTTATTTTTATTTACGTGTATGTGTGGGTGTCTCTGCGTCTGTGCCAAGTGAATGCAGGTGCCTGCAGAGGCCAGAAAGCACATCAGGTCCCTTAGATCTGGAGTTACAGCACTTGTGAGCCTCAGGATGTGGGTTACTTGAAGAGAAGGAAGTGCTCTTACCCGCTGAGCACTCTCTCCAGCTCTTTTTGCTTGTTTGTGTTACTGGCTTTATAGACAATAGTGTTACAGAACAGATGCTTAAAAAACAAATGATTAGGCTCTTGAAATCTTTGGTCATTTTCTACTTGAGGGGAGTATGTTTCTTAGCAACAAGTTTTCTACGAGATGCTCATTTTACTCACTGAAGGTGCCCACTAACTATGTCTTTGTCTTAGGCTTCCCTAGAAGCCAACTCTGGGCCAAGGAGTCAAGTGCAAGTAGTGTATTTTGAAATCACAGAAATACCAGCAAAGCTGTGAGAAGTGGGTATACAAGAAGCCAGGACTGAGCACAATTATCGGCCTAGTTAGCTCAGAGGACAACTGAAGGGCACAATCCCATTGGAAAGACTATAGACCACATGTTTCATAGTTACCCGAACAAAGGTGGGAAGAACCTGGGATATTTATTCACCAGTCGGCTTCCAGCAGCTGCTTGTTGGTGGATAGCATTTCTTCCTGGGGGGCATCAATCCTCTGGCACTTGTTGCCTGAAAAATAAATATGCACCGTGGGCTTTAGCAATTAGAGAAATCCTTCAGGCAAATACAGTTGGCATCTGAGTGAAGTTGGGCCGTCTAATGCTGTCTGCCAAGCAAACATTTGTGCTTGCTTTACTCTTTAGTACTCAGAAAGGTATGTTTCTGTTTCACTAGAATCAGCAACTCTTTGATATGCATAGGCCTCATTTGAAGGGGTTTGTATAAGTAACACATGTTTCAAGATTGAGGACCTGGGCATCAGATAGGGAAGTTGTAGGTTTGTACTTTTACACATGTGTGTTTCTTGAACAACTCACAGCACAACCCTATGCCTAGAAAAGAATGAAATAATCCTAAAATGCTGACTTTAGTCCAATGATCAGTGAGTTATGATAAAGCATGATTAACATCACCAGTAAATTAGAGTTAACCTAGCAAAACCAGAGTCAGCAATAAAGTACAGTTAAAAACATTTTGACAGTTTCATATATTTGGAGAACGAATTGTCATGTCTTCACCCCCCCCCCATTTTCCCATTTCTCCCCCATCTTCTACTGGGAACCTCGATAAATTCCTCTCATACTTTCATATCTTCTTTTTGTGAATGGCCCAGTAAATTTAATTAGAATTCCTTGCCCAGGTATAAGTTGGAGGTTATTTTTGAAGCAAGAGCAACTTATTGGCAGTTACACCACTGAAGAAAATGACTCCCCTTCCATACAGGCCATTCTTCTGGGTGGGACTTTGCATGAAACTTTTTATTTGACTCATTAGATTTCTCATTACCATCATCATTTCAGTTGGATTTTTCTTCAGTATTTCTTCTTATTGAATTTGATTTTCATGTTTGAAACTGACTTCCTTATTTCCTCCACTTGTTTGTGTTTCCCTTTAAATGTATCTGTGTCCTCTTTGAGTTGGTTAAGTATATGTATAATTTTTTTTAGTTGTGTGCCTGGAATTTTGTTTGGGTAATCTTCATTGCGAGCCATTACTGTGGAATTGGTAATTTTGGGAGGAAATAAATTGTCTTCGTTTTTCATGTTCCTGGTGGTTTTGTACTGATAACCACTTAATTGGGATTAGATTGTTGGTGAAGATTTTCATAGTTTTTAGAATTCAGGTCACCTTTCTACTTTTAGTAGAAGTATCTTTGGTGTTCAAGAAAGACTAGCTTGCAATAGTGTTGGGGTGCAGTTTTCCTCTTTTAGACTGTTGTTCAGGACAGCTTCTATCTTCAGGCCTCCACTGCAAATAAAATACTGTCTGCAACTATAGCCGTTGCCCAGCAGTAAAGCCTCTCAGAAAATAGAATACCAGTTTACTACAAAATAGTCATAACTTAAAAACCAATTATTTGAGGGGGGTATGTATGTAGTAGTGTGTTAGTTATGGTGCATATGAATATTGTGGCCTTATAGTTGTGCCTTTATAAGCCCCAGCAAACAAATCATCATTTCCTGGGAACCCCAGAATGGACCTGATTTAAGAAAATAAAAGAAAATAAAAAGAAAGAAGAAATCACAATGGTGATTAGTGACTAGTATTAGGTTGCTAGGTAGGAAGCAGAAGAGGGAGATTACACATAGAAGGAGGTATGGTAGGAGCAAAGAAAAAAATTGGGGTGGATAAAGGGTTTTAGTTAATGGTGGATTGAGAAGTAAGGCACACACTGACACAATATAGGGCAGTCTCTTCTTTGGGGACGGTGAGTACAGAGACTCTAAACTAGAGCAGCCTGCGATCTCTCAAAGAGGTAAGAGAGTGATAGGAAATGTATATAAGAGGGGGAAAAGAGCCAGGAGGTGGTAGTGCATGACTTTAGTCCCAGTACTCAGGAGGCAGAGGCAAGCAAATCTCTGGCTCTGAGGCCAGTCTGATCTATGGAATGAGATCCACGATAGCCAGGGCTACACAGAGAAACCCTGTCTCAACAAGCAAGCGAACAAAGACAGAGGAAAAAAAGAGCTGAGCAATGAGGGAGGGAGCTGACCTGTTACTTTACCCTGGGTATTAAATAAATAAGGAAAAGTTGTTGAGGGAACCTGAGAGCTGGGTGGAGACTGGGTGTGGGGTTAGGTTCCTGACTGACTGACTCTCTGACCTTGTAGGGCAATCTGGCTTGGGCCCAAAGTCTTGGTGCACTCCAAAGCTTCATTGGTAACCAAAAGTTGGGGCTGAAGCATGGGCATGCTCACATGGCAAACAAGAGCTAGGAATACTTTAAAATATTCATAAAGTTTACCAAGTGACTATGAATCCTACTGATTGAGCATAAGACCACTACCACAATTTTCAGCCAAATTTGAAGCAAGGTTTAATTCAATACTGGCCAGGTAGATGGGCTCTGGTCGGGTCCATTCTGGGGTTCCCAGGAAATGGTGATTTGTTTGCTGAGGCTTATAAAGGCACAACCATAAGGCCACAATATTTTCCATCAGATCCAATCAGGGGCAAGCATATATATCATGACATACTTTCTGCTCACATACCTCCTGCCCATGTGTGATCAATACATCTGGTGCAGTTGAGTCAAACAAACTTGTTTAGGTGAGTGGAAACGTGGCTTGTTATCTTATATGAACAACAGCCTCCAGCATCTCAGGGAGTATCTGTCCTTGGGCAAGGGGCTGATAGGTTAGAGACATTTTTGTTTCATGGATCTCTTAGGCATAATAATTAAAACTTAAAACATAACTTTGGCTCTCATATAACTCCACATCTTCTCTCTCACTTAGCGCACTCATAGTTTACCAGTTTTAAATTCCAATAACTGACAAACAGTTGAGAGAATTTTGACCAAAAAGATATTGAGGTATGAATATTTCCTACAAATCAAGTCATAAAATCAGAAGAGTGAGATCTCAAACTGCCTGGGAAGAAACACTTGGTTTTCTGGAGGAGAATCCTTAAAATGAAAGTCACAATTTCCACTATAGCTTTCCATGTTGTAAACTAGTTCCTCCAGGAGAAGACAGATCATTTGTCTTTTAAAGAAAAAAACACCTGGTCATTTGACCTTGAATTTCTGCTGTCTGAATTATAATTTGCTAGACACTTCCTCAACGGGGAGCTACTGGCTTGGGTGTGTTCAGTTTAATAGTATAGTTTGTTACTTCGGATATCAGTTATTTGTTCTATTACTGAGGAAATTCTAAAGTGACATTCTAAAGCCCGGCGATAGAAAGACCGAATCTTTCCTGTGTTAAGAGGGAGAAAAGGAAGTGGCTGTAACACAAATGCCTGGTACAATCATTTGAGGGTTGGGTTCTAGAAAAGGCGGACTCTGTAAGAGCAATCAAATAGCATGTGTTGTATCGTTCATCTATCAGCACAGTATAGCCTGTGAAAAACAATCTCAAAGCCCAGTTGCTTAAATCATTTTTATACACCTTCTATACCCGTGATTTGGCTGACATTTGGATGCTACAACTTGAAGTTAGCTAAACTTGGCTGTAGACTGTAGGTTGGAACTAGATAGGCCCCTTGTGACTCTCTCCCCTTCTGGAACTGTAGACTAACTAGCCATGTTCTCATGTCAGTGGCATAAAGACAAAGAGACTTTTGCGGAAATACCAACTATTTTAAGGCCCAAGTTCATAACTGACACACCAATTTTTCCATACTCTACTTGGTCAAGGAAAGTCACTTGGCCAAGAAATCTCTTCAGTGAACTTCTGTATGAAAGAGCTCTAGCGCCACAAGACAGAAGGCATGGCTAACAGGATGGGTGATTAAGTGGAAACAATAGGTCAATACCTGCTGAGAAGCAAATGCCATATGCCTACACTAGTAGCTAATCCATCTTATTCCTGCCCAAGACAAGACACAACTGTATGGGAGTAATGCCATTGGGAGTGCCAGAAATCCTCTTTTCAAAAAAAAGTGAAAAAGCCTTGGCAGCTGTGGTCCAAACAGACTGTTTAGAGCTCCAGAAGCCAACCAAAAGCTGACAACAATCTGGAGGGATTTTTTAAATAACTAAATATTAGTAATGACAGCCTTTTAAAGCCTTTTATCTTCCCTTGGTCGCATCTTCCTCTTCTCAATTCTGTGGTAGCCTTGAAAAGTGCTTGCAGTTGCGGGGACAGCCAGCAGCCCAGCAGCTGCAGAATGGGTCAGAAAAGAGTTGGGGCTCTTTCCAGACCCCATTCTCAGAGACTTGTCATTATCTGACCTATTTTACAGTTCCTTAGAAATCCCAGTCACAAGACTTGTCTTTATTTGACTTGACTCAGAGCTCACCCATGTGAAAAGCCTTCTCCTCAAGGGCATTTGTCAAAAACAATCAGGAGCAATTGTTTAATAGCCCAGCTGCCCGAGGCAGCAGCAAAGGCTGGGACAAACAACAAGAGAAGTACAAAACTTGAATGGAAAAAACAGGAGTATGAGATGTTCCTAGGTGTTTTGAAAGGAGGTGGCCTATTTTTAGAGTTCTAGAAGGCTATCCAAGAAGGGCTGAGTTCATCCCCAGGGGTGCGTATTTACCGAAAGAGAACCAATGCCCTAAGCTTGCTCTTCTGACCAGCGTTAGGTTTCTGTACAAGCGTAAAGGGAAAGCTGGGGCAGAATTCTAATCTTGTTCTGTAAATTAATGAACAGTTTATAACAGCTCTAAAGAAATGACTGAGGGGGGAATCAAGGTCATCACAAGGGGACCCACAGAGACAACTAACCTGGGCTCATAGGTGCTCACAGACACTGGACTGGACAGCTGGGGAGCCTGCATGGGCCTGACCTAGGTCTATACATATGTGAGACAGTATTATAGCTTGATCTACTTGTGGGACTCATAGCAGTGGGAATGGGGCCTGTCCCTGATACTTTGGCAGGCTTTTGGGAACCTAGTCCTCATACTGGGTTGCCTTATCAAGTCCTACCTCAACTTGATAGGCCATGTTTGTTGACACCCATGGCAGGCCTGCCCCTTTCTGAACAGAAGCAGAGGAGGAGTGGATTGGGGTGGGTGAGGTATGTGGAGAGAATGGGAGAAGAGGGAGGGAAAACTGAGATCAGGATGTAAAACAAATGAATAAATTTAATTTTAAAAAAAGAAAAAGAGGAAAACTTACATAAAAGAGAAAGGGCTGACTATAGATGAGCAACCAGCAAGGCGATTCCAATTGACTGTTAGTGGATGTTCCCACATGCACGTGGAAGCCCTCAGCAAGACTCAGAAGCTTATTGGTTTCAGTCATGGAAGGAAATGTCTGTTAGATCATTAGCTGACTACTAATTTTACTAAGTAGAGACCAGTGGCTACAAGGAATACTGACTTTACCCCATTATTTTAGGAATGTCATTAAGCAATGAGCAATAATAACAAAGGCAAAAAAGTCCACAAGGAGGAATTTAGTTTCCAGACTTGCAGAGTGTGTTACATAAAGTGTTCAGTTCAAGGGCTAAGTAAGGAGTGTAGCTCGGTGGTATAGAACCTGCCTGGGTAATAGGAGGCTTTGGGTTCAATCCCAGCACCACAGAAATGTCTAGTGAAAAGAAAACCTATAAGACATGCAAAGCCACAAATGTATGACACACAGATATAAGAGCAAAAGTTACAAATAGAAACAGTTCTCAAGGAAACAAAGATGGTGGACTTACTGCACAAATACTTTAAATGAGCTATTTTACACACACTCAAAGAGCTAAAAGAAGCCATATCTTTGAGACCAAAGGCGACTATGTGTCATCAAATAGAAAACGATAGTAATGAGTATTTGAGGCCAGACTGGGCTGCCTTGTAGGAACCTGTCTCAAAACAGAGAAAGGACTGAGGAATGGAATACCCACACATCAAGTCGAGCATCCCTCACAATTCTGTAAGTAACCCTAGCACCGAGGGGTGGAGAGACAAGAAGATCTCTAGGGTTTGTTGGTCTACAGCCTAACTGGAGAGAAACAAAACCCACATGCACTCCAGGTCTTGGGAGAGACTTTGCCCCCAAAGGAATTAGAGGAGAGTGATAGAGGACACTTGGCACCTTTCCGTGGTCTCCAACACGCACATACACACATATGAACATATAACATGTACACATACACACAGACACTTACTCATACACGCAAAGAGAACTTGAGTGTGACTATGCTACTAATATTTAACAATATAGACTCTAAAACAGAAATTGTTACTAGAGACAAAAGGGCATTTTACAGTGTTAAAACAATCATTTCCTTAGGAAAATATAGCCATATAATATGTTCACTTAACAAAATAATGCCAAAATATATAAAGCAAAAGCTAACAGAATTGAAGGAAGGCATGGGTAACATTTATAGAACACAGTTAAAGTAGTGCTTATAGTGCAAACTACAGCTGCAAGTCCCTTCATTACAAAGAAAGCTTTCTCATTCATAGTCTAAATTTCCACCTTCCATCAACTTAGGAAAGCAAGAGGAAACTAAATTACAGAAAGACGTTAGGAAGTAACAGAGCCAGGTATGATGACACACATCTGAAATCTCAGCACCCTGGAGGCTGAAGTAGGAGAATCAAGAGTTTGAGGCCAGTATGTGATACATAAAGAGACCTTGTCCTAAGACAAAAAGAAAACACAAAGGCAAACTAAAACAAAAAGTTCCATCGTTGTATGCCCATGTTTGAGGATGTGGAACCACAGATAAGAGAGAACATGCCGTGTTTGCCTTTCTGGGTCTGGGTTACTTCACTCAATATAACGTTTTCTAGGTCCATCCATTGACCTGCAAATTTCATGATTTCACTTTTCTTTGCAGCTTGACAGTATTCCATAGTGTATATGTACTAAGTTACACTCTACATTCATCCATTGAGAGAAATTTAGGTTGTTCTCATTTCCATAACCAGCAGCTGTCCTCTTAGACTTAAGGCCCCCTCTGCAGGAGGGAAAGCATGCCTGCTACTGGAAACCTAGCCAGTTTTCTGAGGTTAAGGAGGACATGAACCTTAGAAAAGAATCTACTGCCACTGTTTTTCTAGACCAGCATAATTCTTTATTCCAATATTCCAAATCTATACTTATATCCACAGATAAGTGTAGCTACCATCTCTCATCAAAAAAGCCTCTATTTTCAGCAAATGGAGACAATCACAGAAAGCCACAGCTGGATATGATGCAGAGATCAACAGATTGCCAGGGGCTCATCCTCAACAGATACATCTGTATCACAGCTCTTGCAGGGAAGATCACAGAAGAGGGGCCAGAATGATTTTAAGAGCAAGAATGCGAGGAAATCTCCTCTGAAGCAGTCTCTCCTAGAAACAGCAGCTTAGGAATGATGGCACTATCAATGGACGCATTAACATAGAAAGGGGATTATTTTTTCAGGGTTCCACCCAAGTCAACAAACAACAGGCAATGAACTACGGTTTGGAGAAGGAGAATTAGCCTCTCCCAGGGATGAGCCCCTTTATTGATTGTTCAATGCAGCGTGATCAGCCTTGAAACCGTATACTCACAAACAACAAAAAAAAACCAGAGGCAGCAGGTTGTGTGTGTATAATGTATTTGCATATATACACAGAAACATATAAGTATATATGCATATTCATGTATACATACATATGTAGCAATGATAAAGAAAAAGAGTATCAAGGAGAATGGGGGGACATGAAAGAAATGCTAG
Source organism: Arvicola amphibius (assembly GCF_903992535.2). Taxonomy (NCBI): domain Eukaryota; kingdom Metazoa; phylum Chordata; class Mammalia; order Rodentia; family Cricetidae; genus Arvicola; species Arvicola amphibius. The sequence continues at coordinate 8,075,134 of NC_052065.1, read as the reverse complement.
CTGGAAGGGACTGAAGGGAAGAAAGAAAGCAGGGAGACTGATGCAACTCTATTTCAATTAAAGCATTTTAAAAATTAGAAACATTTTCAAAATAAAAAGTCACAATGTGAAAAAACAAACCACCAAACTAATTACAGTAAGGTAAGAGGAGCCAGGAAAGTAGCAAAGATGTAAAGACTAGAATGGTAATGAAGGAAATAGAAAACGAACAAATATCAATGAAACCAACGTCCAAGTCTTAGAAAAGATTTCAAAAATTTGATCAGCCTTTATTGAACCAATTCTGTGGTGTGTTTTAAACAGCTGGTTACTTTTTACATCCTTAGCTTACTTTCTCCAATTTTCTGGAGGGAGTATTTCTTTTTTTTTATTGCTTTATAAATAATACCATCCAAAATTTCCACTTCCTCCCCTCCTCCCATTTCCCTCCCGCTCCTCACTCATCCTTCACCCCCTTCCAGTCCTAAGAGAGGGCAGGGAACCCTGCCCTGTGGGAAGTCCAAGGCCCTTCCCCCCTCCATCCCAGCTTAGGAAGGTATTCATCCAAATAGACTAAGATCTCAAAAAGCCAGTACATGCAGTAGAGACAAATCCCAGTGCCATTATCATTGGCTCCTCAGTCAGCCCCAATTGTCAGCCACATTCAGAGGGTCCAGTTTGATCCCATGCTCACTCAGTCCCGGTCCAGCTGGCTTTGGTGAGCTCCCATTAGATCAGGAACACTGTCTCAGTGGGTGGACGAACCCCCGCAGTCCTGACTTCTTTGCTCATATTCTCCCTTCTTCTGCTCTTCAACTGGACCTTGGGAGCTCAGTCCAATACTCCGATGTGGGTCTCTGTCTCCATCTGTCACCGGAGGAAGGTTCTATGGTGATATTCAAGATAGTCATCAGTCTGACTACGGGACAAGGCCAGTTAAGGCACCCTCTCCTCCACTGCCCAGGGTCCTAGCTGGGGACATCCACGTGGGCACCTGAGAACCCCTCTAGAGCCAAGCCTCTTGCCAACCCCAAAATGGCTCCCTTAATTAAGATATCTTCTTCTAGAGGGAGTATTTCTCACCTCAATTCTCTTTAACTTTGCCCCCTACTTTATCCCATACACAAGGATGTGTCTAAATGAGACCACCCCTGTTAGCCCTGTCTCACACACCCCTCTGCTCTGAATGCATAGGAAACGGGCATGTCGTCTTCATAGAGAAAACAGAACCCATCATGCAGGGAATTCTTCAACCTACGGCCACCACACTTACCAAAACAGTTGCAGTTCATTCCATAGCTGAGGAGTGAGTCCGTGAGATCTAAGTTTTAGAAATAGACTGCACATTTAAATGAGCGATAGGCAAACCTTTTCAGATAAAGTAAGGGAACATGGACCTTTCCCCATCACCAGACAGAACTAGGGTACCTTCTGGTTGCATTTCTTAGCGTGCACTTGGTGATAAAGCACCTATCTGTTGACTGGAAAGAGACTACTCTCAGTGCTTGATTTTCCCAGAGCCTTGTTCTTCCCTTGGGCATTTAAACTGTTATTTAAAGAAATACCAGTTTAAAGAAAAAAGTATTTTTTCTTTTAATATATTTTAACTAAAATAGAATGGAATTATTTCTCTCCTCCCCTTCCTTCCCCCAGGCCCCCTCAGGTACCCGGGATCCAGCATTTTCATGTGGTGTCCCCTGGTTCTGGTTTCAGAGGCACTTATGAGGAGTCTGATTGTGAAGTAGTTCGCATTGTAATTAGCTGTCTGAGGGGGAGACCAGGGTGTTGCTGAACAGACTGCTTTTGGAAGTGACTTGGAGTCTGGTTTTGGGACTGCCCTAGCCTAACATGTTGAAGTCCCATGTCAGGCACATTGTTAGTCATTACTTATTTCTACCCATGAGACATATGAGAATCATTAAGGAAGGAGAGATTGAGGGAAGGACAAGAAAAATGACAGCCCGGTCAGCCCACCGTCATTGTTATGTCCCATCTTCATATCTTCATATTCTTTCCCTCCCCGTTTCCCGTCCCCCTCCCTCCTTCTCCCTCTCACTGTCTATGTTCATGTGCATGCACATGCGGAGGAGGTCAGAGGTCAGCATCAGATGCCTTTCTCTATCGTTCCACCTTGTGGTTTTGAGACAAGAACTCACTGAAGCTGGAAGCTGGAGCTCACTGGGCAATAAGTCCCAGAGGTCCCCCTGCCCCGTCTCTGTCCCCTGTGGTGGGATTACAGACACCTGGCTTTTCCATAGTTTCTGGGGATGCTAATTCAGGTCCTCATGCTTATGCGGGAAGCACTTTATTCACTTCGTTCTATCCTCTCCTGTCTGTCTGTCTCTCTCTCTCTCTCTCTCTCTCTCTCTCTCCTCTCTCTCTCTCTCTCTCTCTGTGTGTGTGTGTGTGTGTGTGTGTTGTGTATCTTTATGCAAACAACCTGACCCCATCCCCAAAAGTGTATTTGGTGCTGAGATATATGTGAACATAAGAGATATTCTTGCATTTACAAGAACAGGGAGGAGGAGAAAAGGAGGGGCGAGAAGAGTTGAGGAAAGAAGAGCAGGGAAGAGGGAAGTTGGAGAGGGAGAGAAGAAAGAGACTCAAATAAGAGGGAGAACTGAAAAAGAAAGGGAGAAAAGAAAGGGGGTATAGAGGGGAAAAGTGGGGAAAGAGAAGCAAGTTGTGGCTCTTTCAAAAGCACTATGTCTAAAATTCTTTCAGACCTTCATGGCTCCCATACATACTTAGTATAAAACGTTCTTGGGATTAATACAAAGGGGAGAGTGAATAAGCCTCTCTTTCGATGCTCTGATTCTCCTCTCAACATGGGGGAAGATGGTGGTACAGGGGTTGGAAGTTGCTGTAGGAAGAAGATGGGAGAAGTGTAGCTTTTGTTGCTATCTGCAGAGTCCCCAAGTCAGACCTCTCTTCTCGGGCAGTGGTGGGGAGGCTGTGCTGTCAGTCAAGCCTAGAAGAAATCTCATCATGGTGAACGCAGGGGAAGGTTGGCTGCATCTCTGACTCCAGTGTTTCCCAAGAAGCACAGTTGCTTCGTTTCTCCTAACCAACAGCCTGTAGGTGTAGGTGCGAATCATAAATGAGCCCAGAATGTTACGTTAGGTTTTAGCTCATTGACTTAAAATGCTGAGGCATAATTTCCCTGAGATTTTTACAGCCACCAACATCTGCTCAGAGCTAGAGCCTGCAACATCTGCAGTATTTGTAGTTGTTTTTTGCAAAGGACCATAAAGTTTATAGAAAAAGGAACACACCCAGACCCAGAGGCAACCTGGCAGAATCACTGTCCTGGCTAAAAAGTTAGTTTTATGTTTCAGCATGAGCTTCTATACTTGAGGACATATGGAAGCCATGCTAAGATTTCTCCTTTGACCTTCTCCACACATAAATGTACACTCTAGTCATGTGTGAGGAATCTCATTTCTGTTGCCTTCTTTAATTCTCTCAGTGAGCATTAGCCACTGAGTCCTTAACTACACAGGTCGTGTCTAAGTTACTGTTCTATTGCTCTGAAAGGCAACTTCTAAAGGAAAGCATTTAATTGGGGGGCTTGCTTATTGTTTCAGAGGGTGAGTCCAGGACCATCACCGTGGGAAGCATGGCTGTGGGCAGGCAGGCATGTTGCTGGAGCAATAGTGAGAGCTTATGTCTGATCCCAAAGTTAGAGGCAGAAGCAGGAGACTGAGTTTGGTGTTTTGAAACCTCGAAGTCCGCCTCCGATGACGTATCTTATCCAACAAAGTCACATCTTCGAATCATTCCCCCATACAGTCCTACCAATGAGGGGCCAAGCATTTAAATACATGAGCCTGTGAGGGCCATAGGGAGCTAGACGGGTTCATGTGTACCTATTCAAGTAGGAAATTTTAAGCACCAGATACAAGTTTCTGAAGTCTGGGTTCACAACAATCCATGGAGTGAGAGGAGATGTAAATACGGTAAATAGAGGCAGCAGCATCATAGACTGGCTTGAGGGTAGGAGACCTTCATTGTGCTCTCAGCTCTGAGGTTCTTATATAGTATTTGCATTCTTTTGGGGATGCTTCTTCTCATGGTATTTTGTCATAGCAACAGAAATAAAACTAAGACATGAACTATTCCCCCCAGCCCCACATTGTCTCTTTATTCAGGTAGACCCATATAGAAGCCAGACCAACATAACAAATCTCTATGAAATGTTCTCTATTTGACTACTGACTCCTCTGACCACTCCCGTGAAACTGCTTTAGATATGCTTACTTACATTGGATCTCTTGAAACATTTTGGTGTGCATGAGTTTGAGTGTGTGTGTGTGTGTGTAGTTTATAACTACAAGTGGATTAAAAACATCTCAAGATTGAGAAGTATGGATCTGCTTTTTGTTGTTTTGTTTTTTGTTTGCTTTTTTCTTTTTTAATTAAATTATATAATTTTACAAATTTTCACCTCCTCCTCTCCTCCCATTTCCCTTCCCCTCCCCCATCTTCCTCCCCCTCCCTCTCCAGTCCAAAGAGCAGTCAGGGTTCCCTGCCCTGTGGGAAGTCCAAGGTCCTCCCCCATCCATCCAGGTCTAGGAAGGTGAGGATCCAAACAGACTAGGTTCCCACAAAGCCAGTACATACAGTAGAATCAACACCCAGTGCCATTGTCTTTGGCTTCTCAGTCAGCCCTCCTCATCATCCACGTTCAGAGAGTCCAGTTTGATCACATGCTCCATCAGTCCCAGTCCAGTTGACCTTGGTGAGCTCCCATTATATCAGTCCCATTGTCTCGGTGAATGGGTGCATCCTTCACGGTCCTGACTTCCTTACTCATGTTTCCAAAACCACACAAAGACCCAACCAACAAAGAGAATTACAGACCAATCTCACTCATGAACATCAATGCAAAAATTCTCAATAAAATTCTGGCAAACAGAATCCAAGAATACATTAAAAAAATTATCCATTACAATCAAGTAGGTTTCATCCCAGAGATGCAGGGCTGGTTCAACATACGAAAATCTATCAATGTAATCCATCATATAAATAAACTGAAAGAAAAAAACCATATGATCATTTCATTAGATGCGGAAAAAGCATTTGACAAAGTTCAACACCCCTTTATGATAAAGGTTTTGGAGAGATTAGGGATACAAGGATCATACCTAAATTTAATAAAAGCAATATATAGCAAAACAATAGCTAATATCAAATTAAATGGAGAGAAACTCAAAGCCATTCCATTAAATTCAGGAACAAGACAAGGCTGTCCACTCTCACCATATCTCTTCAACATAGTTCTTGAAGTTCTAGCAATAGCAATAAGACAACACCAGGAGATCAAGGGGATTCGAATCGGAAAGGAAGAAGTCAAACTTTTGTTATTTGCAGATGATATGATAGTGTACATTAGTGACCCCCAAACCTCTACCAAAGAACTCCTACAGCTGATAAATAACTTCAGTGAAGTGGCAGGATACAAGATCAACTCAAAAAATAAATCAGTAGCCCTTCTATACACAAAGGACAGAGAAGCAGAGTGGGAATTCAGAGAAACTTCACCTTTTACGATAGCCACAAATAGCATAAAGTATCTTGGGGTAACTCTAACCGAGGAAGTGAAAGATCTATTTGACAAGATCCTTAAGACTTTGAAGAAAGAAATTGAAGAGGACACCAGAAAATGAAAAGACCTCCCATGCTCTTGGATGGGTAGGATTAACATAGTAAAAATGGCAATTCTGCCAAAGGCAATCTATAAATTCAATGCAATCCCCATTAAAATCCCAACAAAATTCTTCACAGACCTTGAGAGAACAATAATCAATTTTATATGGAAAAACAAAAAACCCAGGATAGCCAAAACAATCCTATACAATAAAGGAACTTCTGGAGGCATTACCATCCCTGACCTCAAACTCTATTACAGAGCTACAGTATTGTTGTTGTTGTTGTTTTTAACAACTTGGGGTGGTTTGGATGAGCGTGGCCCCCATAGGCTCATATATTTGAACCCACCTTAAACCCATATCACTTGAAGTCACAAGACCCACTTTTAATCTGGGCCACACCTTCTGATGGCAGCCTATATAAAGGACGAGGAAGAATAAAGATTTTGCTCTCTGTCTGCTGCCTAAGGATTAGGAAGTAAAGCTCTCAGTTCCCACTCCTGCATGGTGCCTGCCTGCCTGCTGCCATGCTTCCCACTGGGATGCTAATAGGCTAACCCTCTGAAACTGTAAGCCAGCCCCCAACTAAGTGCTCCCTTCATAGGAGTTGCCTTGGCCATGGTGCCTTTTCCAGCAATAGAATAATGGCTAAGACACAACTCTTATGACACTGCACATTATAGACATAGTTACTTCTGTATGTAGTGGATGAGTAGAAGATCATATTGCTAATGTCTTAGCTCTACACGTTTCTTCCCTTATTCAGCCAAAAAAATCTGATCAGGCTTTTCATTAGAAGCCAAGAAAGAAGTCTAAAAGTTTGGTCAGTGTGGCCAATGTCTTCCAAGATCTTGTAGTCTGGTGGGGGTTGGTGGTGTTATACACATATATGAATGTCTGCAAGGAAATCTATGATGGGTTTTGTAAGAGAGATGGAAACTTCAGAGCCCAGGATCCCTGAGGAAGAAGCATTTGCTTCCAATAACAAATCAGGGAAATTATAGATGACATTTTTGGTACTTCACGAAACATCCCCTTTTCTCCTGATTTCAGACGCAGCTGCAGTAGGTAGTTCCAGAATCCTACCTCAAGTCAGCACATGTGTCTTTCCACCTCAGAGAGTTCTCCAGTGCTGTGGGAAGTGGCTGAAGTAACATACAACAGCAGTCTGAAAGTGTGGAGAGCATACTGTCTCTGGGAACAACTGCCAAGCAACGGAAGTGGGAACTGGTGACTCAGAACTCTGGCCTACAGTTCTTTGATGGCTTGACAGTTCTGGTAGCTATCCTTTAGCTTCTTTGGCATCCTCATGGTTTGGGTTCTTATTGTCTATGACAATATTCTCAGGAAAGCTTCCTTATATTAGCTTTTCCTCTGTGGTTTTACCTTCTTTAGTCAGTGTCTGTAATCATGTACCTAGACTCTGTTTTTGTGAGAAGCTAAATGAAGGCAAAAGCCATTATTAATTAAAGATAGTCAAACTAGGCTTTGTTCATGGCCATAAAACAAAGGGGCAGGTTTAGATAGTGGCATATTGTAAGGAAGGCATGGAGTGTGTAATAGTATTGAGGTCCTCCAATCAAGATGTGGGACCTCAAAAGGATTCTAGCTCAACCTATCACTTTCTTTCTTTAAAAGATTTCATTTTATTTTAAATTATGTATATAATTGTGTGTGGTTATGTGCATGTGTGTGCAGATACCTTCAGAGACCTGAAGATGGAGTTAGCTTCCTTGGTGCTAGAGTTATGGATGCTTGTGGGCTGCCTGACATGGGTACAGGGAGCTGAACTTGGGTCCTCTGCAAGATCAGTATGTGCTCTTAACCACCGAGTGATCTCTCTAGCTCACAGATACTTGCATAATCATGTTTATTGATGTATTATTCACAATCTCTAAGGTAGGGAAGCAGCGCAGGTGACCAACATCAGAAACACAGATAAAGAAAATGTACTGCATAAACACAACGGAACTTTTTCAACCCTGAACAGTTACATCATTTGTAGAAAATGATGTTACATCATTTGTAGAAAAATGGATGTAACTGAAGGTCATAATATTAAGCAAATTAAATGACAGTCCCAGATATATAAATGTAATGTATGTTTTAACCGATTTGTGGTTCCTAGACTTTATATAGATATGTAAAATCATATATATATACACATATATATGCATATATATGTATGTATATATGTATGTATATATATGTGTATATATATATATGAATGACATGGAAGTAAAGGTGAAACTGTCTTGAGGAGGCTAACAAAAGGGAGATTGAAATAAGAGTGGAAGTACATGGAGAGCATGCTCAATGTACAACAGATACTTGTGTGAAGACTTTAAAAATATTTTTCAAGATGTGGGACTGGAGCTAGAAAGATGGCTCTGTTATTAAGAGCACTTTGCGGAGGACCTGGACTCAATCCTTAGCCACAAATGATTTCACAGCGCTACTTGAACTTGCCAACTTCTCTCCAAGGGGATGCGTGTGCGGAGCTGTGTGTAAACTTGAGGCTGAGATGATTAGATATTAGGTATTGGATTCCCCATGTTTTTCTTCTTCCCCTTCTAGTATATCCATACTATCCAGGCAACCCTGAACACACAGGATGGGGGTCTCAAGTTGGATACTATTTGGTTTCATGAGTTTCACCTCAGAGAGTAAGTAAGTGGGAAACTTAACTAAGGAAACAACGATCTGGATAGGTCATTAATAACAACAGACAAGGAAAACACCAAAGTAGGTAGTCCTTCCAAAGTAGACACTTCCATTTCAGTGATGTGTGTGTGTGAGAGAGAGAGAGAGAGAGAGAGAGAGAGAGAGAGAGAGAGAGAGAGAGAGAGACAGAGAGAGAGACAGAGACAGAGACAGAGACAGAGACAGAGAGAGACAGAGACAGACACATGGAGAAGGTAATGGGATATATGTGATGTGAAAGTAGAAGGGGGTGCTTTTTGTGGGGGAGGGATGGCCAGAAAGAGGGGTCTGTGGAGTGGCTGGTTTTATGTCAACTGGACTTAAGCTAGAGTCATCAGAGAGGAGGGAACATCAATTAAGAAAATGCATCCATAATATCGGGTTGTACCTAGATGGCCCTCAGCTGAAGAATGGATAAAGAAAGTGAGGCGCATTTACACATTAGAGGACTACTCAGTGGTAAAAAAACAATGACATCTTGAATTTTGCACGCAAATGGATGGAATTAGAAGGCACTATCCTGAGTGAGGTAACCCAGACCCAAAAAGATGAATATGGTATGGACTCACTCATAAGTGGATCCTACCTATATACAAAAGACATTGAGCCTATAGTTCATGATCCTAGAGAAGCTAAGTAATAAGGTGAACCCAAAGAAAAACATATATGGACCCACCTGGGGGTTGGAGACAGACAGGGTCCGCCTGATAGGATTGGGGGCATGGGAGTTGGGGGGGGGGGTAGACAGAGGGGGAAAGGGGGAAGAGAAGGGGAGAAGGGGAGGGTTGGGGAGCACTTGAGGGAATGGGGTGGTCGAGATGGAGGGGGGCAGATATGAGAGCAAGGAAAGAGATATCTTGATTGGGGGAGCCATTATGGGGTTGGCAAGAAGCTTGGCTCTAGAGAAATTCCCAGAAATCCACAAGGATGGCCCCAGCTAAGACCTTAGGCAACAGAGGAGAGGTGCCCAAACTGGCCTTACCCTGTATTCAGATTGACGATTATCTTAAATATCACCATAGAACCTTTGTCCAACAACAGATGGAAACAGAGGCAGAGTCCCACATTGGAGCACTGGACTGAGCTCCCAAAGTCCAGTTGAAGAGGAGAAGGAATGAGAATATGACCACGAGGGGTTCATCCACTGAAACAGTCTATGTGAGCTAATGGGAGCTCACTAACTCCAGTGGGACTGGGAAGGAACAAGCATAGGACCAAACTAGTCCCATTTGAATATGGTTGACAGTTGTGTGGCTGGGGCAGACTGAGGGGCCACTGGCAGTGGCACTGGGATTTGTCTCTGCTGCATGTACTGCTTTTGGGGATCCTTTTCTCTTTGGATGGATACCTTGTTCAGCCTGGATGTAGTGGGGAAGGCCTTGGACCTTCCATAGAGCAAGGTGTCTTGCCCTCTCTTAGAATTGGAGGGGGTGGTGTAGGAGGGTGTGTAGAGGGAATGGGAAGAGGGGAGGGAGTGGGAATTTAGATTGGTATTTTTTTTTAAAAAAATCTAATAAAAAATATAAAAAGCTCAAAGTGAATAAGTAAAAAAAAAATTAAAAAGGATCAGGTTGTAGACAAGCCTGTTGAGCATTTTCTTAATTAGTGATTGATGGGAGTCAACCCATTGTGGGTGGTTCCACCCCTGGGGTAGTAGTCCCGGGTCCTGTGTTCTATAGGAAAGCAGGATGGACAAGCCATGGAGAGCAGGCCAGTAAGCAGCACTCCTCCATGGCCTCTGCATCAGGTCTTGCCTCCAGGTTCCCATGCTGCTTGAATTTTGTCCTGATTTCCTTCAATGCTGAACTGTGATGTGGAAGTAAGAGCGGGATAAACAAGCCCCTTTCTCTCCACATTGCTTTGGCCACTGTGTTTCATCAGAGCAACAGAAACCCTAAGACAGGTAGGATGGAGGGGAGGGCAACTAATAAGAGCAAAGTCTAACGACAAATATGTATGAAAAATGTCACAGTGGGTCTCATTACTTTGTATGCTAACTTAGAATATTAATGAAGAACATATTTATTCCTGAGTTTATTTCCTTATATCTGTTTGATTTTGAGTTAGAAAACCACCTCCAAACCTACAGGATTTGATTTATTTTATTCTTTAAGAATTTCATATGTGTATACAATGTATATTAATCATATTCGTGATGCATTCTCTACTTCCCCTTTCCAACTCCCCTGGACCCTCCTAATACATCTCGCTCCCAACTTCATGTCCTCATTGTAAAACAATAACCCGTTTAGTCCAGTGCTGCTGTCCATATGCCCATGAGTGTGGATCTGCCCACTGAGTCATGGACAACCTACCAGTATTCACCCCTCAAAGATTGGTCCTCAGTCCCCCAACAGCTATCTACTTCCAAAAGTTCATCAGTTAGAACTGTGGTTTCAAAAGCCCCTCCCCTACCTATGCTAGATTTTTTTTATAGTTTACTATAATTATTTTAACTCTTACTTTCAATACAATTAGGGTGACACACTGATTAATGATGGTGATAATAATACCAGTTGCAAGGAAATAGTGTGCCATTTTCAAATATAAGACTTGTAAGATTATCAAATCAACCATAAGATATGAACTAGAAGGCCGCAGGGGAGAAAGCAGTCAAAGTTTGTGGTACAAACATGATGTTAGAAGAGAGAAGAACAAGGTGTACTGAGTTTCAATATTGCTAGTGCTTGATTACCTGAAACACAGGTGTCCATCATGAAAGATAAGAGGATAGTTGTAAATTCATAGCACTGAGCTAATATAGCATTATTCAAAGCAAAGGCTCCCCATGTTCTTATTTCTCTTTCTTCCAAATAGTTTGCTAATAAAATGAAAAAAAAAACAAATTCTTGAATGAAAGGTTTCATTTTAAAGTATGGGGCAATAATTATCACGGATTCAGTCGTCTTGGCCTTCCAAAAGGCTATAAGAGAATTCTGGTTACATTCTAAAACTCCATAAAAGAATTGTGATAAGCCATTATAAATTGTCAGGGAAAGGAATGACAAGATATAAAAGTTTACCATAGATTTTCAGTTTGATCTAATATAATAAACTGTATTCAACAGTTATTATATTACATATAGAGTCTAGATTTCTATATAGCCAAACACATTTAAGTTTCATGCAAATATTGCTATTTTCACCATTGTCAGTATGATAATTACCATCAAACTTTGGTTATTTTCCTGTTAATGCTATAGTTCTATCTTACTATCTATGAATCATGATTGGTCAACAATCCTTTCTTTTTCTACAACCCATTTTCAAGGCAGTAAATGTGCCAACAGACACATTTAATCTGAAAAAAATAAGCTTTGTGATTTTCCCCCATTGCCAACTACAATATTAAAAGGCAGAGTAAAACATTAGCACATCTTTAATGGCTTTAAATCATACTATCCTCAGAGACATCTGGTATACCATGATTGGGATCCCAGGCTGGGAAGATACTCATTTGTGGCTTTCCATCCCCATCTGTTCCATGTCCCATGCTAGAATTTTAACTGGCTTGGTCTTGTACGTGTCTTGTGCAAGTAACCACAGCTGTTGTTAGCAAATGTATGTCACAGCCATGTAATGTCCACAGTTAATGTATGTAACAGCCATGTAATGTCCAGAGGATAGACAGTATTTCACAGCACTCCTCATCCTTTGGTTCTTATATTCTTCCTGTCTTATCTTCTGCAATGGTCCCTGAGCCTCGAGGGAGGGGAGAGTTGATGTATATGTCTGATCTAGAGCGGAACACTCTCAGTAACTTATTCCTATCACTTTGAACAGTGATGAATCTCTGCACAAACCTCTACCCACTGCAGTAAGTAGCTTCAGTGATCAGGATGGAAAATTGCACAAACCTGTGAATGTAAGAATGGACATGAGGAATGTAGGAAGCAGTTTGGCGACTTAACATTTTAGCAGAACGGTATCAATAAGTTCTCCCCTTGTGTTTACAATACCGGTCATGAATTCCCTTCTGTGGATCGAACCTTAGATTCGTTGAATGGAGTGGTTGATTTCTCCCAGAAACTGTCTTGCCATTATTGCACCAGTGGGCATGTCTTGCCTGTTGGTTACTATTGTAGCATGCAAGTTGCAATGCTGAGTACAACTTTTGATGATTTTTCTCCCTTATCAGCCTTCAAAGCACCTGACAGCAGGATGGAAGTTAGCTAGCAGGGATAGAGTTTCCTGGTCATCGCAAGAGAGCTTTATGTAACTGAAGTGTGTGGTATCTATAGAGGGCCACCAATAGCAATAACCTATATTGTTTTAGGTGCCTCTGGGACCTCCCTGACCAGTAGGGAGGTAACCTCTGCCTGCCACTGAGATTCTTGTTTAATAACCCATGTCTTCAGGAAGCAGTATTATTTACCCAGGGGTACTTCTGTTAAAACTTCCTTTTCTTTCAATTGTGGGTGGTTTTTTTTGTTTTGTTTTTGATACAGGGTCTCTCTGTGTAGCTCTGGCTGGCTGTTGCTCTGTAGATCAGGCTGGCTTCAAACTCAGAGATCTGCCTGCCTCTGCCTCTGATTAAAGTTGTGTGCCACCACTGCCCCACCTTAATTATATATTTAATTGGTTTACAAACCAGTGGCAGGGGGATGGCAGTTTTGCAGTTAGAAATTTTATTTTTTTTTCTGAGGCAGGGGGATGACGGTTTTGAAGTTTGAAATTTTATTTTATTTTTCCTCAGCTCAGATGTTCTTAGTTTCAGTTGTTTCTCCTCTTGCCCCTCCTTTTCTCTATCCTCTTGTCCCCATCGGGATTTGAATATTAAAAACATAGTTCTTTAAGCACATATTCAAGTAATGGCTTCATTTTACGAATTATTGCACTTATTTCATTGTGTGTGCATGCATATATGTGGGCAAACACATGCCTTGCCCACTTGCGGGAGTCATTCCCTCCTTTCATCATGTGGAACTTGGCTTGGTAAGTTGTCAAGTCGTCAGGTTTGGGAGCAAATGCTTTTACTTGCTGGGTTGTCTCGTCAGCCCCCAAAGAGTTTGATTTTTGATGGGTAATGATGATAATAACAGCAATAATGATAAAGATATCTGACCAATGAGATAGATATTGACCCTTCTTTGAAACTGGGACACTTGTTTCTTTCTCTCATGCACCACTGAGACCCGAACTGAAACAAAATAGTTGCTGTCATCCCTCTGTTTTATTCTCCTTTGTGTGGACATAGGTACTCCCGAGGAAACCAGGGAGATCTTTTAGGGACTTCTCTTAGGGATGGTTTGGATAGATTTCAGTTGTTTTTACTCTAGGAGTAATTCTAAAGATGTCTAGGACAGTTTTTTTGAATGTACATGCTCCCGAAAGAGACAAGAAACTTAGAATTGACTCTCGGGGTGATGAGCCATCCGTGGCATCTCACACTTGTCATACTGCTACCAGGACCTTGGCTTCTTTGTATCTTTAATTGTCTTAGCCATATCTCTTCCCACCATGATGCCAGGGTCCAAGACTATTTCAGTCCAAGACAATGAAAGCTTTCTGATACGTCTCTGACCCCCGGCTGCCTGTCTGTCTGGGTATTTGCTTATTGCTTGTGACCACACCAGCAAACACTCAGTCAACAGTTCCTCTAGCATTGGCCCCTCCCTTGCTACAGCCCGGTTTTTTTCAAGTGCCCTTGACCCTGAAGCCCAGATTAAGGGCAGCTGTACTTCTTCAGCCTCGCTTCACGGTGGCCTTGGAGTGCTTCCATCTCCCACCCAGCTCCTGGAGGCCCTGGAATGGAGGGAGGGAGGGAGGGAGAGAGGGAGGGAGGGAGGGAGGGAGAGAGAGAGAGAGAGAGAGAGAGAGAGAGAGAGAGAGAGAGAGAGAGAGAGAGAGAGCTTTGACCTAGACCTGGCTCACCTCACACCATAACTAACACGCTTATTATAGCATGCAATAAACCTCAAACCAGCTTGACTCAGATTCTTAAAGGGCCAGTTCTAACCAATCCATAACTCCCTAGCAAGCATAGTGGTAATTTTAAGAGCATCTTTTTAGCATGTAAAAGGGAGAAATGTGTCTTCAGTGTCCCACAGCATTCACATGAGATCTTTCAAGGGATGCGAGATTCCTTCTAATATCTGAATTAATATGGTATATTTAAAAATTCTTACTTTTTTTTTCTTAAATACTTGCTTGAAGAGCTGAATCTAAGAACAACACCAAGTCTGAAATATTGGCCACTCTTATAATGGGAGCTTGGTTGATAATGGTGGCGGTGGTGGTAATGCTAGCGATGATGAGAGTAACACTAACCAACATTTATTGAGTGAGTACTTCTTACATGTTTGGGCTCATTTAAAAATACATGATGCAGGAGCTTATTGAGTCCCTATCATACTTCAGCCCCGGAAGATATTCTATCATCCCATTTTATATGCAAGGAGCCAGAGTTACAAAGGTAAGATAATTTGCTAATTTCATAAAATGCAACACTAGGTGGAGCATTTTAGAGTCCAGAGCATGTGTTTGTGCTGTTATCACTTTGTATCTCAATGTGTGGAAGACAGAGCTTCCTCCCCCTACCTTAATTCAGTCTGGCAGAAACGGTGGTAGAATTTTCTTTGATAATTGAAAAATACCACAGGGATCAATTTATTTATTCTTTTTAATTATAGCAGTCTGTGTCAACTCTTCAAAAAAGAATAATTAAAATAACCTCCTAGACTTCTAGAATACAAATCCAACCATAATTTTACCACCCAGGGATAACCATTGTTAACATGTGAATATTTTATTTAGCATTTTCCACACTGAACATTTCATTACCACTAAAACTGATTTTAGAAATTACATAAAATAAAAAGAAGAAATGACTGTCATTCTCAATTCTACTCATTATTGAATCTCCACTAGTCTCTTCATGTGTGTTTTTATGTGTGTCATATCGCTTTCTAATCTGAGCTTTTGTTATTTTATAATGTTTTGTAAATGCCCTTCCTCTAAAAGCATAGCCTCCCATGATATGTCTATTGGTTTTCCATTTCAGTATATCAAATCACTAAAAAAATATCAGTGGCTTAAAATAACACATATTCATTATCTTACAGTTCCCATAGGTCAGGAGGGTTTACAACCACTTTAGCTTAATTCTCTGCTCAGGGTCTCACAAGGATGCTATCATGATGTCCACTAGGGTCTGTTCTAGCTGAAGGTTTAAGTCATGTTTAAGCTCATCCAGGTTATTGACAAAATATAGACTGACTAGGGGCTGAGAGTTATCATGAGACCCTAGAGCAGCAGTTCTCAACCCGTGTGTCAGTACCCCTTTGAAAAACCTCTGTCTCCAAAAATATTAACATTATGACTCATAACAGTAGTAAAATCACAGTTAGGAAGTTGTAAGGAAAATAATTTTATGGTTGAGGTCATCACAACATGAGAAACTGTATCAAAGGATCGCAGCATTAGGAAGTGATAACCATTGCTCTAGAGGTTACTTACAGTTCACTGTCATGAGCCCCTCCCCATGTATGATTCACAGCATGATAGTATGCTTGATTAAAGCATTCTTTCTCTAGTTCCATCTGGTATAGGAGCAGGGCTCTAATACCTTTGTTATATTCTGTTTGTTAGAATCAAGTGCCAGGTCCCACTCACGCTTAAGAAAAGGAGATCATTCATTATACAGGTAGGTAAGTCAAAGGTCTAATTTCCATATACTATTTTAAACTGAAATATGCCTTTTTGACTTTAAAAACTCATACTATTACCTCTCTAAGGAAACCTTAACCTTTCCATGTTTTTGTATTTATTAATAAAATAGCAGTAATCACTGTTATTAGTAAGCATTCTGCCAGTATAATAAAATACTTAAGAAAACCTTAAGAAGATTACACTTATTTTGGTTAACTTTTTAGAGCCTTTCCATGATCACTTGGCCGTGTTGGGTTAGGCTTTTGGTAAGGCAAGAAATTCTGCCAGAGCAAGCCCCCCTTCCTTCACGCACAGGAAAAAGAAAGAGAGGAACAGGCTAGGATCCCCCAGTCTCTTGCAGGTAAGCTCAATAGTAACTTACGGAGTTCAACTAAGCCCCACTTCCTGAAGGCTTAGCCCACTGCCCACAGTGCTACCCCAGGGATGAGGCCTTTACAATCAGATGAGCATGTGGTGGACATGGAGCATCAGGACCGTAGCTGTCACCCTTGTGCTTTTGTCTTCTTACGGGCCCTGGATTCACTTTCCTGAATGATAAGAAACAGTTGTTGGGTCAAAAGTTCAGGCATTTTAAAGGCAAGTAGCAGCAATGGTATGTGGGACACAGGAAGATTTTTAATAAACTGAACTCAGTTTAATATTTGCCAAGTGCTTGAAGGATATATGTATTAGTAGTAGTATATAATAACGTAATATAGAATTATTAACATAATAGTATATTAATGTATGGTAATTATATACAGCATATTATGTATTTATAATCATTATAATAATATATCCTATACTGATACATAATGTAATTATATAGTATGTAGTAGGTAAAGTGAATGAAAATAAAAGTAGGTTGGAAGCTAGAAAGAGGCTTGGTGGTTAATAGCTCTTGCAGAGGTCCCAGGTTCAGTTCCCAGCACCCATGTGGCAGCTTACAAATGCCTGTAACTCCAGTCCCACTGAATATCACGCCCTCTTCTGGCTTTCTTGGGCACGAGGCACACACATGGTACACACACATACATGCAGGCAAAACATTCATACATGTAAAAAAAAATGGAGTTTAAAAGTAAGCTGTTTCCTGCTTCCAACAAACCTGTGAGGGAGGTGCAAACACTCTTTCTAGTCTATAAAACCTGAGGCCAGAGAGTAAGGGGAAAGATTCTCCAACTGAACAGAGAAAGACCTGGGCCATGTACTAGCTCCTCCCTTCATCAAACAAATGACTACAAGCAAGTTATGGTTCCTGAGTGTAGTGTCTTTTGTTTCACTGCTTTGCTCACATCAAAGGACTCAGCACTGGGGCAAGGTCTTGGGAATGATGGAGCAGTGATTCTCACCTTTGGCTGTGCAGTGGAATCAGTCTGGGAGCTTCAGAAATGAGAGATGCCTGGATTCTAGCTCTGGATACTTGTGATATAATTGCTTTGTGCTGTGGGATGGGCATCAGAACGTTGTAAGGCTCCCAAGGGGAGTCTAATAAACAGCTAAGGCGATCCCCACAATCAGAACTGCCCACAACCAGAACTGCCCACAACCCAAACTACCCACATGTGTGAGAAATTATTTCTGCATAGAGCTGAGGAAGCAGCATTTGGTTGCTGCTGTCTGCTCTGAGATGCCGGAAGTGGCCTGCTAGGCTCAAGCTGAAGTCAAACCCCTGCCTTCAATTCCTGGGTCAACTCAGCCTGCAAACTTAGTTCGGAAAACTATAAATTACGTGCTGTTTTTCCCTTCTGTGTGGGTCCCTGGCAGCAGGGCAGTGGTGACCATGGTGGTGGCGGCGGCGGTGGCAGCGGCAGCGGCGGTGGTGGTGGCAGCGGCGCCGCCAGCAGCAGCAGCAGCAGCCCTGCTTTCCAAAGGGACCTCCTCCTCCTCCTGCTGCTGCTGCTGCTGCTGCTGTTGCCGCCTGTTCCCCTCACATCACAGCTTCAGCATCCTGCTGCCTGTCAGTCAGCTTCACTGAGACAGAGGGACCAGATGCCTGGCCGCCTGCCACTGGAGCTGTGTAACAGATTTGCTGAGGCGTCTTTGGGGCCAGTCCAGCCTTCCAGCTCACCATGAAGGCTGGGGATGAATTTTTCTAAGCAGCTAAATGTGGCTCAAAATGAATGTGATCAATCAATGGAATGAAAGTATCAGTCAGCTTGCCCCAGAGTGACAGAAAAAGCCAACACCAACTTCAGCCTTTCCGTGGCAACTGGGAAACTGGGAAAAGTATGTATGTCTGCCATTTTCTTGAGGTCAGACACTACCTAGGGATCATGGGGAAAATGGTGATGAGCGAAGACCCTGGTAAAGGCAGAGAAGAAATGCACCAAATGTTGAGTTCATGCTCCAGGTGGATATCATCTCACTGACTCGGAGCATCAGAATACCTCAAGAATTATGAGTGGATCTTTCCTCTTTACAGATGAAGAAACTGAGAAAGTATCCTTGTGAGGTCACATACCCAACAAATGGTAAACCCAGAACACCTGTCATGGCTGTTCAGTCTGCAAAAGTTCTTGCTTCTTACGTTGGAAAGAGGTGTGAGCCGAGTAACTAATTTTATGTTAGTACCCTTTCTTCTCCTTAGGATTGGTGCCATCATGGCCTATCTTTGGCACAATTGCAAAACATTGAAGGTTGCTTTTGTAATGGACCGTCTTCCTCCCACTAAATTAATTTAGTAATAGTAAAGCTCTAAAAGACCCCTGACTCTCAGAAACCTAACACAATAGACATTTACTTCTTGTTCACATAAAGTCCACATTTGTGTAGAGATGAGAATTTCATCATGTAGGGGCCTAGCTTCTTTCTATCCAAGGTTCCACCTTCTAGGGCTTCAGTGTTGTTCAACAGGGCCTGTGCCTCTGTAAGGTGCATGGCAGGAAGGAGTGTGGACGTTCCCAGAAGATGCTCCACAGCCCAGGGGAGGGTGCCTATACACTCCTTTCTATCCAGATCTCTGTGCACATCTCAGTCATTCAAATACCTACAATAAGGCAGGCTGGAAACCATGGGCAAAAGAAAAAAAAAAGAATGATTTTTGGCGAGCCTATTATTAGCTGTGCTTACAGCTATGCATGCCTGTGAGGCCTCTTCATTTTTGAGGCCTTACCTTCTTGGCCCTACCCACAGCCTTTCCAGAAAGCTACTTTGTGCTTTGCTTCTTTTCTCTTCTGATTAGCAATGATTATCTACCAATTTTCTGGCCATTGTGCCATGGCTGTGAAAGGAGCATCCGGGGTAGCTGGGAGTTCTCATGGAGCCATCTTCCACTCAAGTGGTACTGGGGTCACACATGGTGAGCCTCTCAAAAGGTATCTGTCTCATCTTATGCCAGCCCTTCAACACAGGGAGTCAGTAATGCAGAGTTGACTGGCTTTTGCTAGGCTCGTTATTTGGCTAGTGATGAATGTCCGTGTCTCGGAGTCTGAAAGACCAGGCTGTTTTGTGTGTAGCCTCTCCTCCTCGGTGCATTTTCTGTTTCCTCAGCTCTGTGTCAGGTCCCATGGAGGTGCTGGGTTTTACAGTGATGGGCACTGAGAGTGTTCACACCTGCCAGTTCTACTAATGAGTCTGCTCAGCCCCTACCTGTATATGGCTGGAGTCAAATGAAATGAAATCAAGTGTCATCTGTGATGATAAAAAGGAGTATTTTAGAAGATATTCAGACTCTCATTTGATGAACACTTGTCTTCTAGCACTTCCTGAGTTCCGTGGTGAAAAGGACTCAGGTTTCCCAGCCTCCTGTGGGTGCCACACTGATATCTCTGACTGGTGTCACCTGGGATGAGGCCTTTCTATGCATCTGGACAAGGCCCTTGTGGCCATCTCAGGATGATCACACCTTTCTTGGGCTCCCGATGTGTCTGACACCTCTTGGTGACTGTTATGGCCTACCGAAAGTGATAATATCATTCTGAAGTGTACTTGTAGCCGTCCCTCTAGCCCTTAATTCATATGTCCCTACAGGGACTAAAGGCAGCTTGGAAAGGCCAGAGACTGCTCTGCTTGGTCCCGCTGTGCTGCCCTGTTGAGGTCGAGCTGGCTGCTTCAGGTCTGTGGGGTCCCTCTTGTTTCCCCGCATGGCTTGCATTCAGCCAAGAAAGGGGAGATGGGACACATGAGTACTATTGCTTCTCCATCTGATCCTCTCCTTCTCCCACCCACACACTGTTGGGCAAAACCGGCTGGGCTTTCTTTCTTCTTCTTTTTAGTCAGAATTCCTTTTCCCTGGCTCCATGAGCATAATTTTGTTCGATGATGAGGAATGGGGAGTTGGAATTCCACTCAGGAGTGCACTGCCAGCTGTGGCGATTGATGGACCACAGGATGGAAGGTGGAGATGGGAATCATTCTTTAGAGATAGATTGTGCACATCTTAGCTAAGCATTAACCTTCAAATAGATACATCCACAGAAGAACTGTCATGGCTTGTGTTGGTAAATACACTCACTAAGCATCTAAGTCATCAGTTCTCAACTTGTGCATTGTGATCCCTTGGGCAAACCTCTATCTCCAAAAATGTTTTCATTGCCATTCATAACAGTAGCAAAATTACAGTTATGAAGTAGCAACAAAAATAATTTAATGGTTGGGGGGTGTCACCACAACATGAGGAACTGTATTAAAAGGTTGAAATGTTAGGAAGGTTTAGAGTCAGTGATCTAAGTGGAAGAAATAAGCAAGGAAAAAACCCAAGGACAAATTCTAAACATGTAACACTCTGAAATGGCTAATGTGCCTATTTTGTATAGTAACATACTTAATTCTGAGGCTCCATATTGAACTGTCCCATTCTGTCAAAACAAAAAGGCAAAAAGAGACAAAGTGTAGAACTCAAGGCAGAACTGAAATGCTGTCACTCCCCACCATGGTGCTGGGTTCTGGTGGTAGGGGATTCGCGATAAATGGGGGCAGAAGAGTCAGATGGACTTCCCCTGGAAGGGGATTGGTTGCCAAGGCCATCAAAACGTTTCAGAGACTCCCCAATCCCCTTGTCCTTCAGGCCAGAGAGGCAGCTCACTGCCTGATATGTTGAATTCCATATGGTTTAGTACACAGTTGCCTTCCTGTTCAGTATTTCCTTGAGTTGATTTGGATACCCCCAAAACCAAATACCCCCCAAAATGACTCCACTCATGCACCAAGGAAACTGAATCAGTGACTCACCACAAACGGTAAGAGCCAACCAGTCAAAGTGTGGCATGTGCTGGCTCTGGGAATGACACCAAAGGTCCTGGTTTAATTAGGATGGCGCGTGAAATAAGCCAGATTCAGGGGCACTGGCTTTCAGTGTCTTCCCCAGATCCAGTCTTTCTCTATTTCTCAGATCCACAATATCTCAAGATTTTACCTTGCCCCTTTCCCATTCAATTCTTCCTTGCTTCAAACTCCCCTGACTTCATTAAATGAAAGATATGACTCCTGAGCAAAATCTTCCTCATTTTGTACCACATGGCCAGCACTGGTATGATTAGAAGACTCCAAATTCCTTGTGTCTTGCTCCACTACAAGAAGAATAGGGAATCCATGGTCTTCAGTATGGTCTTCTCCTATTTGGACTCTACGACATTTTTGTGGATAAGTTGGTTAGCAATACTTGACAGCTTATGCTATGGTGAAGCAAACTGTGGCCACAGTTTCCTCCGTTCCCTGTATTTACATTCTTGCAATATTTGTATATCTGATATGGCCCCGTGACTTAATTTGGTCTGTGGGATAATGGCAATCATGACTTAAGAAAAGATGTGAAAAGTGGCTGCATAATGGAGCTTGGTGTTCTAGGACCCCTTCGATCTATGAAGCCTGGGATAGCCTGATGGTGGATGAGAACACAGGTAGAAGAGAATTGAGATGCTTCAGTGGACTTCCAGCCAGCCTCCGGCTAATCAGCTTGCTACTCATAATGTACAGTTAAGCCCATTAATCAGTTAAGCTAGACATGCATCAGAAAAGACTGAAATGCTAAATCTGAGTCAGATTGCCATCCCCAAGAATCAGGTGTCTAATAAAGTTGCTGATTGGAAAGCAGCTGTGGTGGTTTGAACAGGAATGCCCCCATAGACTCATGTGTTTGAATGCTTGGCCCATAGGAAGTGGCACTATTAGGAGGTGTGGCCTTGTTGGAGTAGGTTTGGCCTGTAAAAGGAAGTGTGTCACTGTGGAGGTGGGCTTTGGTGTCTCTTATGCTCAATACATGCCCATGTGATGATATACATACAATCTCCTGCTGCCTGCAGATCAAGATGTAGAACTCTCAGCTCCTTCTCCAGCACCATGTCTGCCTGCGTGCCACAATGCCCTGCCATGATGATAATGGGCTGAACCCCTGAAACTATAAGCCACTCCAACTAAATGTTTTCCTTTATAAGAATTTTGATGGTCACGGTGTCTCTTTACAGCAATAGAAACCCTAAGACAGTAGCTTTGTATAAAGTTTACAGGGCCTAATTGGTGCTCAGCATATGTGAGTTTCTGTATTCTTCTTTCCTTTGACTCGCAATCACGAACTTTACTAAACTGATAAAAACATAGCCATTTGGAAGAGCTACAAGTTAAAGTAAGACTGCTGTTGTTTTCTTCATGTATCATGTTCCTGACAAGCACATTTCACACTTTGCCCCAACTGGTTCTCTCTGTTTGTGGCCAAGCATATTTTCCAAAAATGGCTATGCCATTTCTTTTTTTTTTCTCATGGTTTATTTTTTTTTATATTTAAAAATTTCCATCTCCTTCCCTCCTCCTCCCCCCTCCCTCTGCTCCTCCTCCCCCTTCCCTCCCCTCCTTCTCCCCCTTCCCTCCCCTTCCATCCACCCATACCTCCCCTCCCTCCCTCTCAAGGCCAAGGAGCCATCAGGGTTCCCCACTCTATGCTAAGTCCAAGGTCCTCCCAACTCCCCCCAGGTCCAGGAAGGTGATCGACCAAGCTGAGAAGGCTCCCACAGAGCCCGTCCATGCAGAAGAATCAGAGCCCAGCGCCATTGTCCTTTGCTTCTCAGTCAGCCCCCGCTGTTGGCCACATTCAGAGAGACGGGTTTGGTCGCATGATCCATCAGTCCCATTCCAACTGGAGTTGGTGATCTCCCTTTAGTTCTGTCCCACCGTCTCCATGAGTGAACGCACCCCTCTCGTTCCTGACTTTCTCCCTCATGTTCTCGCTCCTTCTGCTCCTCATCAGGACCTTGGGAGCTCAGTCCAGTGCCCCGCCATTTCTAATTCCACATGCTCCTTCAGAACTTTTACATCGTTTCCTTGAGAATGTTGGGGAAGCCTTTGTGACAGTCTTGTTAGTGCACGGTATTAGTTGTGACTTCAATGTCACTCCAGTTGGTGATAGGAAGAGGCAATGTACCTTCGGTTTGCAGCTTCTTGCCTCCACCAAATAGACAGGTTCTGCTACTGTCAGGTCAGAATTTTGGCTCCCCCATGGCTGCCATGTTGGAGACACCACATAGAGAGAACTCATGGAAAAGCCCAGGGAGCCCTAGTTGTTTATCTGACACCGTTCACATCTTTTCAGCTAGGATACGAGGCTTGTGGAAGAATAAGGCAGCCAGAGGACTTCAATCCTGTCCCCTGTCTGATTTCAGCCACCCAGGTCACTAAGACAGAACCTTTTAGGAAGCAACAGGCAATTTTCCCACTTCAATATCAGACATGAAGCAAGCATGTTTTCCCCCTTACATAAACCTTGAATGGAGAAACTTAAAGCTGCGCTGGCCAAAGAGACAGTGAACCACTCTTAGGCAGTCACTGGTGACCAGGAAAAGCCTAGTCAAAACTCAAAGAGACAGAACATTTGGAAGAAGATTCTATATCAGCAAAAAATCTGAGGTCCTAAGTTTTAAATTAAATTTTAAATGAAATGATTTTCCACATTTCAAACAGTCAGACAAGCAGAGATCTGTAGCCCAGTGACTAACAGGCATCCTAAGCATATTAGATGTTAATTAATAATAGCTAATGCTGGACGCCTCCTAGGTACTATGGACTGAGTAAGTTAATTATTGTGCTATCATATAGGAAATGTGTTATTATCCACTTTAAAAAAATACCGTATCAAAAATCAGGCAAGTGAATTAGACCTATCAGACTACCTCCCAAGGCATGGTTATGGTTATTTATTTTGCTTTTATTACATACAATTTATTTGTGTGTGTGTATGTGTGTGTGTGTGTGTGTATGCATGCCACAGTG
The DNA here is from genome assembly GCF_903992535.2 of Arvicola amphibius. Lineage (NCBI taxonomy): Eukaryota > Metazoa > Chordata > Mammalia > Rodentia > Cricetidae > Arvicola > Arvicola amphibius. Next base: position 8,050,952 of record NC_052065.1, on the reverse strand, counting down.
TATGTGTGAAGGACACAGGACTTCTTGGGGAAGTAGGATTTCCTTTTCTATTATGTGGGTCTTGGGGATTGTACTGAGTTTGTCAGGCTTGGCAGCAGAATTCTTTACTAGCTGAGCCATGTCACCAGCCCCTGTTCTATTCTGATTTCTTTTAAAAAGCAGGGTCTCACTCAGGTGTTTTTTTTTTTTTTAATAACAAGATCTCACTCATCCAGGCTGACCTTGAACTTACGGCAGCCTTTCTTCCTTCTTCCTTTCCCCTTTCCCTCCTTTCCTCCCTTTCTTCCTTCTTTTCTTGCTCCCTTCTTCCTTTTGTGCTGCTGGGGATGGAGCCGAGGGATTCCTGTGTGCAAGGAATCCCACTGAGCTGCAATCAGTCTTGGGATGCTCTTTCATGATCATTTCCAAACAAATATTTTCAAGTGTAAGAAAAATACCATCAAGTAGTAGATGATTTCAAAGCAAATGTGAATGTCTGGAGACACTATTATGAAAATTTGAGTTAAAATATTCAAAGTAGAGACTGATTTTAGAAAATGTACTGTGGAAAATTTCACAAAATTGTAAGATTAAGAATTGTGAATCAGCCAGGAAGTGGTAGCTCATGCCTTTCATCCCAGCACTTTGGGGGCAGAGGCAAGTGGGTCACTGTGAGTTCAAGGCAAGCCTGGTCTGCATTGTAAATGGAAGTTGTCCTTTCATTTTTCAGCCACCCAGACCCGAATAATCACACACAAAAAACTATATTAATTACAACACTGGCCATTGGCTCAGGCATATTCCCAGCTAGCTCTTACATCTTAAATTAATCCATTTCTGTTATTTTATATTTTACCACGAGGATCAAGATTTGTTACCTCATATCTTGCTTCTTGGACAGCTATATGGCATCTACCTGACTCTGCTTTTATCACTACATTCAGTTTAGTTTTCCCACCTAGCTATATTCTGCCCTGCCATGGGCTAAAGCAACTTCTTTATTAGCTAATGGTTATAAAACATATTCACAGCATACAGAGGAGAATCCCACATCACTACATAGTGAGTTCCAGGACAGCCAAAACTACACAGAGCAATCCTGTCTTAAAAAATAACCAAATGAATGAAAGAAAAGAATTGTGAATAAGAAAGAATTATGGATTAAATACTCTATTGTATATGCAATCAGATGCTTTAGCTGATTTTATAAGTGGGAGAAAAACCTTGTGTACCTATTAGTTACCAATAAAACCTTTGTAAAATCGGAGGCAATTATATCCCATCCATTCCCGTTATACCCCATAAATAAATACAATTATAATTTGCCAATGAAAATATAACAAAACTTTAAAAAAAAAACTCAATGAAAATTTTAGAGTCAGCATTTAAAGAGTAAGGCAATGCCCATGACCTGAAGTTCATTAGACACATGGATAAAATAACAAAATTTGAGTTCAAGCCAGCATATGTGTTGTAGGGAGGCTTTTCCTCTAAAATAATTCCAGACTTTGGCCATCTCTTCTCCTTCCTGCAGCTGGAGTGAGCTTACAAAGTTGACACTGGATGGAGCCCCATGCTCCACATGCAACCCTCTAGGGGTTTCCTATTGCATGGAAATATTCCTCACGGAGCTCCAGCCTGCATTCTCTGTCTTTTTAAAATGTATCCACTTTTACAGCCTATGGCTTATAGTTTTCTTTCATCTCAAGCTTTCACCTAACCAGCTTCTTCCCTTCCTTTGGATCCCAGCAAAAATAGCTCCACTTCAGAGATGTTTTCTCAATTTGCCACCCATAGTCCTTGTCTATCACCTTAGCCTGTTTGTGACCCGAATGGAGCATGTCACAACTTAAAATAGCTTGATCATTTATTTGGTATCTTCCTTGCTTTGTGTCTCCTCCTAGATTACATAGTCTCCCCAGCATTAGTTTTAGTATGCAATGATCTGCTCTAAAACCTGGAGGTCTTGCCGTCACTTCCTTAGTTATTCATGTCTTTGTGAGTTGTCCTTTTGGTCCAGGCTCCACTGAATGATTCTTGACTGATGTGGCAGGGTCTGTGCATGTTTGTGCTGTCAGCCTGGGTCAGCTATGACTGGCTGTCTTATAATGGTCTCTGTGGGATAGGTTGGCTCACTGGGGCCTCTCTGTATGTTTTCTCATCCTCTAGTAGATTCACTTGGTCATAGTCACATGGTAACTGTTGTGTTGAGTATGTATTGAGTAAAGAAGCCTGAAGGCTTCTTGAGCTCTAAGGAATCTCAGTGTTACTTCTGCTGCACTCCATTGGTCAAAGTCCCAACACCAGCTGAACTTCAAGACTGCAGAAATAGACTCTACCTCACCAGTGGAAGAGCTAGAGTGTTGGTGGCCACCATGGCACGGAAGCACTATCTCTCCAGATCGTAACTCCTTGGGGGACAAGACCTTGGCCCTGCTCTGTGGACTGGTGTTTGGAAACCACTACGCCAAGGCTGGGGCTGGGCTACATTCTGGTCAATCTCATATTCAGTCCTTGCTTTGGCTTAAGTTATTCAAGATGTGGGAATTCTGCCTCTCACATTAACCTACTCTGGAATGCAACCACCAACCGAGAAACTGTCGCTTTAGAGAAAAATGACCCAGGCTGGAATGGCAGCAGGGGAAGGGGTAATATGAGAAACTTCAAATTAAAGAGTGAGGCCGAAAATCTGTCAAGTTCTGTAAGATAAAAATCTCCTCGAAAGGGCACATCTGCCAAGACTACATTTTCACAGGCAGTTCTGACTGGAAATGGGGGCAGCACAATGCTCTCCTTCTCCCTCCCAGCCAGGTCTGGGGATACAGTGGAGGGATTTTGACGAGAACTAAATTGGATCCCAAAAAGCTGGGGCTCAACATCCTATCTTTAAAAAAAAAAGATTTAAAAGAATCCAAAACCAAAAAAAAAGAAAGAAAGAAAAAGAAAAGAAAAACTCTGTTAAGATGGCAAGCAGTTTTGGCAAGGGCAGCCTCATCCCTTCTGTGGACTTGGATTAGGCTGTGTGGAGCGCTCCTCTCCCCTGGCCTTAGGCTGCTTCAAAGTCTACTCCACTGAGGTTTGCTCCATGGTTCAGAAGCAAGTCACAATATTAGCCTGTCCTTCAGCAAGCATTTAGAGCCAATCTGCTATATTTTCTATGTTGTGTGTGCTAGACAGCTTAGGGATATATATAAAAAAAGGAAAGCTCTGTTTCAGAGAACTAAGGGACATACAGTCCCCAAGGTGCTGACAGCAAATGCTGTCTGCTGGCAATGTTCCTCCACAGCTGCAGCATGGTGCTTCTCTTGAGAGAGGATTTGAGGAGTGCCACTCCATGCCTATCACAATGGATGCTACTAAGCCAGGCAAATATGGAAGCATTCTGTTCAGTGCTTTCTCAGTGTGTGTGTGTGTGTGTGTGTGTGTGTGTGTGTGTGAGAGAGAGAGAGAGAGAGAGAGAGAGAGAGAGAGAGAGAGGAGAGAGAGAGACAGACAGAGACAGAGAGACAGAGACAGAGAGACAGAGACAGAGAGACAGAGACAGAGAGACAGATTTTAAGTGCATATGTGTGTGCACACACATGGAAGCTAGAGGTGGATGACAGGCATCCTACTCTATTGCTGTCTGCCTTATTTTATGAGACAGGGTTTCTCCCTGAACCCCACTTGAACTAGGCCCGATGGCTGGAGAACTCTTGGAATCTGCATATCAGAGCCCCACTCCCCTAGCTTCGGGTTGTATATGCAAGCTGTTTCCTTCAGCTTTTGCATGAGTGCTGAGAAGCCACAGTCACAGTCAGGTTCACATTCCTGCAGAGCATTTCCCCCTCTGAACCAGCTCCACAGCCCTCTGGGTTTGGAGTTCTCTCTCTCTCTCTCTCTCTCTCTCTCTCTCTCTCTCTCTCTCTCTCTCTCTCTCTCTGTCTGTCTGTCTGTCTGTCTGTCTGTCTGTCTGTCTCTCCCGCTCTCCCTTCCTCCCCCCTCTTTCTCTTTAGATAGGGTTTCATTTGGCAGGTCAGGTTAACCTGGAACTTTCTAGAATCCCCCTGCCTGTGTCTCCTGAGTCCTGGAATTGCAGGCATGCACTTCCATACCCTGCTTGTGTTAGTATGTGGTGAGATCTTTATGTGAGCCCCCTCTTGAAATATGGACTATTAATATTACTGAAGCTCAAAGTTATAGGAATCATACATGACCACAGCAGAATTCTGACAAATATTTGTCTCAGCCCAGGATTCTCAACAGCAATCAGCGTTACCTGTGCTTTTATCCCATGCCAGGATTTATTATTTATATGTACTATCTTATTCAGTCCCTACTCCAAACTTAGGAAGCAACTATAGCTATGTTTGTATTTATATACTGGAAAGCTGAGGCACAGGGAGAGTTAAGGCATTACTGAAGGTTACAGAGCAGGTCGCAGTGTCCTGAGATTTCTTTATCATTTCAGTAGCCTGTGGTGTGTATGGACCTTGTACCCTTTTGTTCTGGGTTGCTGACCCACTTCAGGGGAAGGAGGCTTGCTCTTGACACATCCAACCAAAAGTACATCCAAGACACGTTCAAATGAGAGCCGTGCTATTTCCACAAACCTTTCCACACTGACCCTGACCCCATGCAGAGTCGACCTGTCAGGATTTCCATTCCTCCTACTGCCCTAAAGCCCCTCCATGCTGAAATCCTGACAAGTCATCTCTTTTGTGCTTTCCTTAGATAACAACAACCCTGCAGAAACCCTTCCTTGCCTCTTCTTCTGACATGATCTTCCCCCTCTAAACAGGCTGCGGGCTTCAGGGCGCAGAGCCAAGGAGAGGGAAGGGGACTTCAGAATCCAAGCTGCTGTAGGAACCTTCCTTCAAGGCTCCCGAGAAAAGAGATCCGGGGCCACTGACACATAGGAATGCACCCTGAATCCAGCAGCCTCCAATCAGCTTTATTTCAGACAAATTAAAGCTGACTGCAGAAGGAGGAGAGGCGGGGGAGACAAAAAGCCCCACCTTCACGCTTTCTTGGACATAGCATGCAGCTTCTATCTGAGCAGCTTCCAGCTGGAGAGGCTCCACAGATGACCTCAACTCAAAGCCTTGTTCTACCTAGGATAAAGCTGAAGCTCAGCCTGGCCAGAAACTGCTCCAAGGTCATATTGTCCTTTAGTGGCAGGGTCAGGCCTACAACAGTTATACACAAATATATATGTACATATATATATATATATATATATATATAATAACATATTTTAAAACATATAAATTTCTTTTTTGACCCATGTACAGCAGAGTTTCCTGCCTTCAGTCCCTTGAAGGTCATTTTTTTTTCATGTTTGCCCCACCTTCTGTCATTAATTGCATAAGAGTTTCCTAAAATAAATGAATGTTTGTAACTGATGGACAAGGGATGTCTCATAAATTACCAATTCATCCCAGTTTTCCACTTTTCTAGAAAGTAAACAAAAGGTAAGCTTGTATCATTTTACACTCCACTGGCAGAATGAATGCCTCCCGCCTTCCTGGAAACAAGGCCTTAAGGTAAACCACGATGGGTGTCTGTGATGGTTAATGTTGTAAACCCGACAGTATTTAAGATCATCTAGGAGATACATTTCTGGGCATATCGGTGAGGGCATTTCTAAATGGGGTTAACTGAAGTGGGAGGACCCACTGTAAAGGTGAGTGGGGGCATTCCACAGGGTGCCGACCTAGACTGAATAAAAAGGAGAAGTGAGCTGGCCACCTACATTCCTTGCTTTCTCTGCTTCCCGACTAGGGATGCAATGCCACCAGATGTCTCAAAGCCCGACTGCCATGCCTTTCTCACAGTTAGACTGCACAGTAAAAGTAAGGCAAAACCAACCCTCCTTTCCTTGAGTTGCTTCTGTCAGCAAGAAAATAACTAATACAGGGGAGAAAAAACTCTGAGTTCAAGTTTCTCCTCTGGTACTTACCAACTGTGATGTCGTGTATGAAACGGAAGTGAACCCCACACCCCTACATTCCTCATAGGGGTGTCAGAAGAACCAACCATAGGGCTCTACTTGAAAGAGCTTATTCTTTCAACCAAGCTAAGCCAAGCTGTGTTCATTATTATTGCTCCCTTATGAGTATTATTATATTCTCATGCTCAGAGACAATATTTCTTCAGTTGCTCATCTTCTGAGAGAATTAGAGACCTCCTGGGTATTGGTTCAACTCCTTTCCTGACAGAGTGTCTCTGATAAAATGCCCTATTTTCACATGCTTGCCTTTAAGGCCAGGAAAGTATTAAATGGATAGCTTTGTTAGTTTGCAGATCTTGCTTACATGAGTCAGGAATAAATTTTTGCTATATATAACTCCTTTTCTGTTTTTCCCCTTTATCCACTCTCCACATTTAAATATCTCAAGGAGAGGTTGGAGAGATAACTCATTGGTTAAGAGAATGCATACCCTCTTTCAAAGGACTAGAATTTAGTTCCTCGCATGGATGGGTGGCTCGCAACCACCTACAGCTTTAAATCCAGGAGACCTCAACCGTCTTCTGACTTCTGTAGGAACCTGAACTTATATGTACTTCCCCCCACTCTTCTGTGAATTCACATATACACATAAATCAATAAATAAAAAGTTTTTTAAAATGTCAAGGAAATGTCTTGAGTGAGTGCACATGAGTGTATATGCACATGTATGTGTGTGCCTGTGTGTGTCTGTGTCTCTGTGTGTGTGTGTGCATCTATGTGTGCCTATGTTTGTATGGTGTCATTCATAGTACTAATGTGTCAGGCACAATTTTAGAATTTTACTACTATTGACTAATCATGTCACCAACATGTAGAGCAGATACTTAGTGGCTATGTTTTATGAAGACCAACAGAAGGAAAATTTGCTTGTTGGAAGTCACACAGCTAGTTCTCAGCAAAGATTGATTTTGAACTCCAATAGTATGACTCCAGGGCCTTTGATATTAGCTATTATATGATGTATTGAAATAAGATATTTCAAGACAGTATTTGGCTGTCCAGATGGCACTACCTTCAAAGGTCTGGTGTCAAGAGTTCCCGTCATCTGGAGCCTCATCTGAGTTCTTCCAAAGAAAACCTCTGAAATCCAATTGTGTTTTCTCTACATCGTCTATAGCCACATTCAGCTTATTTAGCTGGTGTTAAGATGATGCTGTACACCATCCCCTTATTCTTCTCAGTGTTCATTTGTGGGTTGTGCTGTGTGCTTCCTTATAATATATACTCTTTACCAAATATTTCTGGCTTTCCACCTTCAGTCACTTATTAGACACCTCAGTCACATTGTTGGGAGGGGTCATAGGATTTATCCTGGTCAACAATTTATGAGCATGAATTTCTGAATTGCTTCTGGGCCCAACAATTGAGTTCTTCTATGAAAAATTTCTACAATTCTTTGATTTGGGATAACCATAGGTAATATTTAAAACATGGCTGATCTATCTGTCTTGGTTCCTGGTCTACAAAGGGTAGATAGACCAGCCACTATCTTAAAGATATCCAGATTGGTAAGGGAAATGTTTTTATTTACAGAAGACATAATTTCTTATGGGATAAATCCCAATGAATCTATACGATGACTAGAACTTATAAGTCAGTTTTACAATTTTTAAGGTCAAGGCAAATATACAAAGCCTTATTATAAATGGAAGTCCTGCAGCCAATCAGGGGATCTTCCTTGATCAAACCTGATTTTTCTTCACCCAAAATGGATCTATTCTCATTTATGGTAGAAATAAAAACAAAGCCTCTTTCTCAAAAAGCATATTTTTGACTAAATTTTGAAGTCAAGATATTTTTAAAACATATAGGTTGGCTTAATCCAGCAGCATTTATAATGTCTTTTAGTACTTTGATGTGGGAGTCCCCTCTGTATGCTGTGATTACCATTAATGAATAAAAAACTGCTTTGGACCTATAGCAGGGTAGAACCTAGATAGGTGGGGGAAACTAAACTGAATGAATGCTGGGAGAAAGAAGGGTGGAGTGAGAGAAAAGTGATGGAGCTGCCAGAGATAGACGCTGGGAATTTAGCTGGTAAGCCACTTTCACGTGGCGATACACAGATTAATAGAAATAAGTTAAATTAATATGTAAGAGATTAGCCAATAAGAAGCTAGAGCTAATGGGACAAGTAGTGATTTAACTAATGCCGTTTCTGTGTGATTATTTCAGATCTAAGCTAGCTGGGCGGCTGGGAACCAACAAGCAGCCTCCCTTCTCCAACAGTAGTTATTGCTTCTTCTTCAGCAGTCAAACAATCCAATGACAACATAATAACATACAGTATCCAGACTCTGTGTATTTTCTATCTTTATGTGACTTTTTATTACTCTATTTTTGAGAACTTTCTCTATCTTTTTTCTTTTTTTTTTTTACAAGCCTACGTGTATTTTTAAACACACTGTAAACCATTTAGAGGTTTTGTTTCCCTATTGGAATCTGTCTTCACTGTATATCTCTATCTTTTTCTGACCACATGAGTCTCTAATCTGCTAAACAGCATGGCTAATATTAAACCAGTGGCTTTGGTGGCTGGCTCTGCCCCGTTCCTTGGCTTCCTGAGAATCTAGTTTCATGGGAGAGGTACTGGCAGGAACTACATTTATTGCCACAACTCTGTGGAGTTTCTAGGTCCATGCCACCACCAAGAAATATGCTGCTGGCTGCTCATGAACACAATTTATGTGTTTGGAAGCAGGACCTCTTAAAAGAGTCTTACAGTTTTTAATGTTAAGTCTGAGTCAGGAAGCCTCTCTTAAATGAGCGCACCTTGGCTTGCCTCTAGCCAACAAAGGGCACCCAAGAAAATCCTACTACCAAGAACCTGTGCTTAACTCTGTCCTTTTGTGTCTAGAATTCCTTCCCAAGTTCTCTCAGGTTTTATGTGAATGTAGTTGCTGAATATTGGGCACCATTTGTAGCCAGAAGTTTCTGTCCCACCTGGTCCTACATCTGTTCAGTCCCAAATAAACACACAGAGGCTTGTATTAATTATAAACTGGCCTATTGCTCAGGCTTATTACTAACTAACTCTTACAACTTAAGTTAACCCATAATTCTTATTTCTGTTTAGCCACATGGCTTGGTACCTTTTCTTAGTAAGGCATTCTCATCTTGCTTTCATTGTATCTGGCTGGAGACTATGTCTCTGCCTTTCTTCCTCCCAGAATTCTACTAGTCTGGTCCTCCTGCCTAGACTTCCTGCCTGGGTACTAGTCAATCAGCATTTTATTAAACCAATACAAATGACAAATATTTACAATGTACAAGGGCATTATCCCACAGAACCTTATAAACTGAATTTCTAGATATTAGCATCAAACAACTGGAATTAAAAATTTAAAATTAGCAATATTTATAACATCAGAGAATACTGCTCAGCAATCCAAAGAAATCAAATGCTAATACAGACAATAACATGGTTGATAATCACAGGCCTTATGCTAAGTGAAAGAAGTCAGACCCCAAAGCTACATATTATACGGTTGTACTGATATGACACTGATGGAGAACAGATCAGCAGCTGCAGGGTTCATGGGTGAGACAAAGAGCTGATTACAGGGAATCCCCTCATAGAAACTAAGGTGGTGTCATAGAACTGTTCTGTGTCCTGATTGTGATGGTAGCTACATAGCTATCTGCATATTATTCAAGCTTATGGGATTATACATTATGAAGAGTGTGTTTTGCTGTGTGTGAATCAGACAATCCAATAAATGTGTAAGCTTGGTGTACCTATTTTTTTCTCAAATCTCTCTTTCTCTGATTTAGACTAAATTCTCTAGGAATCAGTGCTTGTCAGAGCCCCCCCGTGTGTGTATGTGTGTTTGTGTATGTGTGTGTGTGTGTGTGTGTGTGTGTATGTGCATGCACTCATGTGCTCTAGTCCACTTACACATGCACATCTGTGTTTCTGTTTCTGTCTGTCTACTGAACTCAAGTTTCCAAAGAAGGGGAAATCATCTATGCTCAAATAAGTCCTCTGTCTCCGCCTCAGCCTGAGTCACCCTTTTGTTAACAGGAGACAGGAAACATCTCAGAAAGCCTTTCAGCATGAAGTGCTTATCCTGCCCCCGACTGCAGTGCCAATCTCTCATCCGTTTCCCACTAATTATACCTACTATAGCATCAGTCTAACTCCCCAAATAATCTTTCGACTGAAGCAATCAACTAGCTCTGTCATATGTCCTGGTGTCCACAGTTCCACAGATGAGGGGAAAGATGGGAAAAGTCGGTGGTCTGATTCAGAGTGAATGGGATAGCTAGTCTTCCTTCCTTCCTCTCTCCCTCCCACTCTGTGTGTGTGAGGCTCTCTCACTAGACTTTAGCATGTAGGCTAGGCTGACTTACCAGCGAGTGCCTGGGCTACGCTTGTTTCCACCCACCTCCCTCCAGTGCTGTGATCACCAGCAGGAGCCACCATGCCAGGCATGTTTTTACTTTGCTTCTGCTAATCAAAGTCAGGTCCCCATGCTTGCAAGGCAAGCACTTCACTGCCTGAGCTATCTTCCCGGCCCCACTTTTGTCTTTTTGAAACCAAGAATTCTGGCCTGCCATTTTATAGGAAGGGCATAAAGCATGCAGATCGTTGGTGCTTTCCTCGAGAAACGTTCAGCTGTGTATACACTCAAGTAACCACCAACCAGCTCAAGATACAGGAGAACGTTCCACATCTTAGACCATCCTGATGCACTCTCTCGCTCAGTAACTACCCTCACTCTTTCTTCAAGGTAGCCATTATTCTGATGGTGATCACAGATTCACGTGACCTGCTATTAAAGCTCACATAAATGGCATCACAGTGCATACTCTTGAATTTGGTGGGTTTTTTTTCTCCATTTGGTATCTGTAGGACTCACCTTTTATCAGATTTTTTTGCTGTGCAGTATTCTATTGTAGGAATTTTGCACAGCTCATTTACCCATTGTCCCATTAGTGAACAGCGAAGTTTTACACCTTTTGGCTATTTTTGTTTTTGGTTTTTTGAGACAGGGTTTCCCTATAGTTTCTAGAGCCTGTCCTGGAACTAGCTCTTGTAGACTAGGCTGGCCTTGAACTCAGAGATCTGCCTGCCTCTGCCTCCCGAGTGCTGGGATTAAAGGCGTGCGCACCATCGCCAGGCTCACCTTTGGCTATTTTAAATGAAGCTGCTATGTGTGCATGTTTGGTAAGCATAAACATTCCTTTCTTTTGCATTTATTCCCTGGGGTAGGATTGATGGACTATAGGAGATGTGTCCCTTTGGCTTCAGTAGAGCTTGCCAACAAACTTCCTACAGGGACCACACCATTCTCTGTTCTGGGGCTCTGTACTTGTCATCACTGAGTATTATCAGTGCTTTAGTTCAGACATTATGCATATGTTTACATCACAGCATGGTCTGAAGTCCCTCCTTCAGATTTACATATCCCCTAGGCTCCAAGGAGGAGAATTTCTGGTTGGTCTGGTTGGTGGAAATGGCAATTGTGGGTGGTGGGCTGGTAGAAAAAGCACTTTTGTTAGGTGAGAGCGTTTAGCAATTGTTCCAGGATTTTAATTCCAAAGAGGGAGCATGTGTTTTCCTGAAGACTGGTTCCACAGAGGATGATTTTTATTGACAGGCGCACTCATTTCTCCAGCAGACTGTACTCGAGTTATAGACAGAATGTGGTCCCCCTCCTGTGTACACAGGCTCTTCTGACATTTTTCCTGGATCTGCACTGCTATGGCATTTCCAGTCATTTGCTTTCCAAGTGACAGCATGTCAGTGTAAGTCTTGCTCCCCGGCGTGTTTGCCAGTTGAAAGAGAAAGTTGGGAAAACTGACAAAAATAGTTTGTTTATCAAGCTGAGGGAACCCAAATCACAGGGTTGACTCTTTGACTTGTGGATGACCCTATGTTAAAGAGCCTGATCTACCAGCACAATAGCTTCTGTCCTCACTAGATCAACTATACCCACTTGCAGGTGACCAAGATCTCACTGGTTGACTCTTGACATTTCTTCACAGGAGGGGACAGGGAAGGACATTGGATGCTCCCTGAGATTCCAACCTCTCCTCCCAGCCATTTGTATGCAACTGTCATGATCACAGTTGCTACTGAAGTACCAAGACTGGGGAAGGTTAACTGAAGGGCAGTCCACATAAGTGGCTATGGGGAAGCCATCAATCATCTTTGCTGGGTGAAGACATTCCAGTGCAGCAGCTGTGAGGTCACCCACATCCTGGTTGGTCACTCAGCACTCCCACTCTCGAAGTAAGCCCAATAAACTTGTTGATTCCCCTGGATGAACTTGGGCAGAATTATACAGTTTTTTTAATCACTGGGACCTTATGAGGAGAGATTAAATGTTGTTTATGTCTCTCCAGGGAAGGTATTCTTGCAACAATCTTTAAGCACAGTCACCTCCCTCCCCAAAAAAACCCCAATCTATTAAGCAGGTGAGTTACCAAGCATTTTACAGTGTAGGGCCTTAGTTCTGTCATGATTTGTGCTAGGACAATAATAGAGAATCCTAAGTTTAAGTCCCCAATTAAAGACTTATTCTTACTCTGGATTCATTTTGAACAACCCTACCCAGATTAGATACCCATGATAAACCAAGAGGAAAACAATGACTGGAGCTGACAGCCAGCACTCAGGGGCTTGAAAACTGAGTATTGTACTGTAAATGGGGGGACTGTACCATTTGCCAAATGTACAGTCATTGCATGTAAACTGGTGTTACGAATCCTCAGTTGCTTCATCAATGAGCTACATAACTTCCCAAAGACTTGCAGGGCAAAAAATAGTTGAGATAGCAAATACAAAGGCACCTAACAAATGGTAGGTACATGGTGACTATTGTGTACCTATTATTTGAATGGGAGAAGCAGCTAGAATCCCTTCAGTGGGTGGATGGCTCAACAGAACCTGGTTCATCTGCCCTAAGGATAACTGCTCAACAATATAAAGGAAGGGACTACTGATACAGTATACGTAACTCTGATTAGTCTGAAGAGAATTATGGCAAATGAAAAAAATCCTAAAAGGATTGCACTTATGTAACATCTTAGTATTATCAAAATTTTAGAAATGAAGACTAGATTAGAAGTTTCCATGGTTTGGGGATAGACAGATGGATGAGAAGAGGATGGGCATGACTATAAAAGGGCAATATAAAGGAGTTTATGGCGAGGGAAATGTTTGGTGTTATGACTATAATGTTGGATAGACAGACCTATACATGTAATATAATTGCATAGAAATAAACAACAGACATGAGAATACAAAGGAAATTAGTGAAGTCCCATTAAGATCTATGAGATGCTAATCGTCTGGTTATAGTTGTATTATGTAGGTTTTGTAAATGTTACCTTTGGGGAAAATCTGGATGTAGGTTAGGTGGAATCAATCTCTCTGTCTGACTTCAAATAAATGTACAATTACCTAAAAATTTTCAATTAAAATTATCCCTGTATTACATGGCATTATGAAAGGTTGTAAGAAGGAATTTTTAATAACAAGTTCAGTTTAATAATTGAAAACAAAGGAGAAATGTACTGTCTTATTAAATCTATTTATAGATTTCTGGATCAATCTTGACTTGAGGAATATTAAAGCTCTGGGTTTGAAGGAAGGGGAAATTGCAGGTTAAATGAAGGAAATGGGATCATTTTGTAGCAGTTATCTCCTTTGCCCTTGCATCTTCCATAATTTCTCTGGGTTCCCTTGGATCCTCAAAACACATGGAAACCCCAATTCCCAAGGAAAGGAAACCCAGTGGTAAACTAAGCCACACTCAATTGTTGCTGACCTGATCAATTCATGTATTTAGTTAACTGCTTCTCTGTCCTCTCTGCCTGCTTCCTATCTCTCACTTACATTTGAACCCTAGTATACTGATTTGTGTGTAGAGTAGTGATTCTCAACCCATGAGTAGGGACTCCTTTGGGCAGGGGGTGAACGACTCTTTCACCAGACTTGCTTAAGACCATTTGAAAACATAGACATTTACATTACGATTCATAAAAGCAGCAAAATTAGGGTTATGAAGTAGCAACAAAATAATTTTATGGTTGAGGGTCAGCACAGCATGAGGCACTGTATTAAAGGGTCGCAGCCTTAGAAAGGGTGAGAACCACTGGAGAGTAAACATGTACATCAAAGCTAATAAAAGAATTTTAGAAGAGGATCGCTAGTTAGAGAAATAATGAATTCATGTTAAAAGAATGACTTCCTAATGGTGAAATGTCAGCACCTTGGTGATTAGAGTTAGGGATTGTTCTTGGTCCTGTTCACATAGCTCAATAGAGCCCCACCCCACCCACTCTAATCAGATTCATACACAAAGCTCATCCCTTCCCAAACATATGTTACAAATTTTACACAATCGAGCCTACAATTCTAAGTGCATATACACAATGGAAGATGAAATTGTTCTGAACATAGACGCTACATCAGCTTCTGGTTGATGGTGAGAACCTTTGTCGTCTAAATTCATAATCTTTTCTTTTCTATCCTAGAAAATTCCTTTAAAATATTTTACCTGGTATGGTGAAGTAATATTTAAGGATTTGTTCCTCTGGTTCCAGATGCCCGTCTCGATAGTAACCATTCACTTGAATTCAGATTTACACAAAATGCAATAAAATAAACTCAATATTTTAATTATAGGCAAACCAATTTTCATATCTTGGGGTAGACAGGATTTAAAATAGAGGGCAATACTCCAACACTTCCATGACTTTATTGTTCAGTTTAGATTAAATATTGGAGTAATGTTTAAAAATGTTACCCCAGTATGGCTTCCCTTTTTGGTAGATAACTTGATTGAAGGAAAAGGGAAAGAGGAGGTAGAGGAGGAAGATAGGAAGTGGGTTAGCTACTTTTGCTATTAAGATTTTGCTATAAAATGGAGGCTTATTGTCCTGAAAGAAGTAAGGATATGGCATAGGATGAAACAGTAATTGCTCAGCCTTAAATTTAAACTGGTTTTTAAAAACTTCTTTACAGTAGTAATGATAGTCAGGCTAGTAAATGGAAGAAAAGGTTTTTCCCCCCTTAGGACTTCCCAAGTTGGGTTCTTTCATCATAGAAAGCAAATTTTATAAAATTTCAGTGCCAATATTTATTAAGTTGACAAGATTGACAACCGCAGAGCCAGGGAGATTGTTGTCAGGGTTTCTGTCCTGCCCAGTTCCCACAATCATTAAGTCCCAAAGAAATCACACAGAGGTCTGTATTAATCATAAGCTGATTGCCCGTTAGCTTAGGCTTCTTATTAACTCTTTAACTTACATTAGCCCATTATTCTTATCTGTGTTAGTCACATGGCTCAGTACCTTTTTTCAACAGTGTAGTCACATCTTGCTTCTTCTGTGTCTGGACAGGACTGCAGAGGGAGCTTCCCTCTTCCCAGAATTCTCCTGTTCTCATTGACCCGCCTCTACATCCTGTCCGGTTGTCCCACCTATACTTCCTGCCTGACTACTGGCCAATCGGCATTTATTTAAAATATAACTAACAGAATACAGACCATGGTCCCACACCAGGAGATGGCTTAGGCCAGCAGGGTAGCACATACCTATAATTCCAGTACTTGGGAAACAGACTGGGTGAGGAGTGGGGAGCAGGAATCCCTGGGGCTTGCTGACTAACTGTTCTAGCAGAGTCCATGAGCTTGAGCTCCAGATTTGGTGACAAACCACATCCCAAATAAATTAGTGACTGAAGAAGACACTTGGCATTGACTTCTGGCTTACACACACACACACACACACACACACACACACACACACACACACCCTGATTTGTTTGTTATACCCTATCTTCTACATTTCCTTGGTGACCTTGAGCTCTAGTACCCACAGTGACAACATGTTTAATAGTGCCCTAATTACCTACTGTTATTGCCTACCTTTCCATCCCTTCTCTGGCTTAGTTCCCTTCTCTATTCTTGGTATTTTCTGGAACCACTACTGAAACAAATGCTTTGCATTCAAATATTGTCCTGAGAAGCCAATCCTTGGGGGAAGGAACCCTAACTAAGTCAGGGAAGAAAATGAATGGAAGAAAGGCCTAGGATGATCCAGGCATGGAGGTGCATCCTAGCATTGCCATCATTTAGGAGGTGGAGGCAGCAGGTTATAAATTCCAAGTCAGCTCTTGCTGCATAATAAGACCCTGTCTTAGAAACACCAAGATAAAAATGGCTTAGGATTAGGTCAGCAAACTTTTCTTATAAAGGGCAACTGTGATAGTTTGGGCCTTGGCTTTTTTAAACAACTGTGTTAAATTATTCTTATTTTAGGGGGCATAGAAAATAGATCAGGAACCATACCATAGTTGCCCAACTATGAACCTATGAAGGATAAGAATTTTGTCTTTCAAAGGAAGTTCTTTCCTACCTCAATGCCTAACATTTTGCTTCTCAATATACATATCAGTTTATTTTCAAATTTCCATTGGAAAACACACATTCAATCAAGATGACAGGAACCAAGTGATGAAAGTTTATAACTGTGAATTCAAGATCGGATGGCCCAGGAAGAAAAGATAGCAAAGAAAGCAGCCAGCTACAGAGATGTTTGTAGGCATGGGGCTGATAGTGCTGACACTTATATCGCATTTCCCAGGTCTTGGCACCAGCTCTGCTCCTTTATCAAACAGAGTAACTTTTGGTAAGTTATCTCACCTATCTAAACCTCAGTTTCTTCATCTGAAAAGGAAGAATATGGATGCCAGTAATGGGAGTGATATATACATACCTAAGGGGTTGCAGTGACACTTACCCACACAGAGTATGCACATCTTAAACAGCAGCTATAATCAGATCATACCATCATCATTGAATGTAATTCAGTTTCTGGTGTCAGCATATTCTGAACTTCTATTATATAATAGGAAATATGCTTGATTCAAGAGTGCATATGTATATGGAATAAGGAGAATAGATTTTTAAGAGAAAAATCTTTAAGAGAAAACCTCTGGAGAAATCTAAGCATGGGGCATTTTCATTGAACTGACAGAAGTAGACTATGACCAGATGTTACATAGTGGGGGAAGGGTGAAAGGTGAGGAATTATGGGGCACAAACTTGGTAGTAAAGTTTAAATAACTACTAATTATTTCAAAGTCTAATAGGATTGAGTTTATCTTATGCTTCATGGAAAGTCACAAGTAGAATGTAAATAGGGAAGTTAAAAAAATCAAATAGAATTTGTATGTGTCTAACAGAATAGATGTTGTATTGGCTGTTGTTCAGGGACACAGGTGACCTTGGAGTGGGGAGATTGCTTAAGAAGCCTTTGTCCTGTATATCAGTTAGCTCTGCTGCATAGCAAACGACCTCAAAGCATAATGCTTAAAGTAACAGTCATTTGCTCTGCTTAAAATTCTGTTTTGACAGTCTGAGCTGGCTCAGTTGTGTGTCTCTTCCAGTTTCTGTAGCCAGTGGCTGAAGTGTCTAGGAGTTGTCTGGTCTTTGATGGTGTCAAACAAAAATCTCTTTTCTCTATGATGGAGACTGAATCCAGGGTCTTTGACAAATTAGGCAAAGACTCTACCACTAAACTGGATTTCCTAGCCATGATGATGTCAAACATGATGGCTTTTTCTGTTCTACTTGGTCTCTCATCTTCTAGAAGACTAACCTGGGATTGTTCACATGGCAGATAAGCCAGGTTGCAAGTGGATAAGTATAAATGCATCAATTCTCTTAAGGCTTCTACCCAGAACTGGCACAACCTTATGCTTTTACTGACACAGGTTGTGACCTAGCTCTGACTTAGGGTAAAGGACGTGGATTTGATTTGTTAATGGAGCAACTTTGCAATCACCTTGCAAAAACCAGAGCTATAGAGAGGCAATAATTGTGCCAGATTTCATAAGGTAGCTTATGCACTGTAGACTGGAAGATGCTTAAGGAATGCAGAAGAGGGAATAATGGGACTCCAACTTCAAAGGATGCTTCCCATTTTTCAGCTTGGGTAGCTAGTTAGCGCTGCCAACCCAAGACAGGAAGTAAAGAAGGATACAGATTGGTAGGAAGAGAAGGTGCTGTGGATGCTGCTGAGAAGAAGCTGGGATCATCTTTCCTTCTGCCATAATGATATGCCCATTCACTCTCTACAGTCTCTGAGCCCAGATCAAGATTGTTAACACAGTGTTTCCCCCAACAACGTGCCACACATTTCCTCAAGTGGGCAGCACTCCACTGAAAGCGTTTATTCTTCCCCTTTCTTATAAAAGATACCCTGTCAGTTTACCATGCCTCTATTTAAGAAAGCTTTACTGTGGCTTGGGTGATAACTCAGTAGGTAATGATGATGACATGTGTTTATAATCCCAGCACTGAGGAGGCAGAGACAGAAGGATCCCTGGGGTGCACTGGCCAGCCAACCCAGCCTAATAAGTGAGCCCCCCAGGTCTCAGGAACAGACCCTTTCTTAAAAACCAAGGTGGCGGCTCTGGAGGTATAACACCTGAGGAGGTTGTCCTTTGGCCTTGTCTTCCACAGGCATGTGCATGCGCATACATGTACACAGAGGGGGGAGGAGGAGGAGACGAAGTGTTAGCTATTCTCCAGGTTGCTTGAGGCATTCATGAAACCCCACCACGTTTCAACAGGAAGGAAATTAGACTCTACCTGTTGGTGGGGAAGTGGCAAGACTCTGGCAAAGCATGTGAAAGTGGAGCTACTGCCAAGGCCATTCATAGAAACTATTGACCGTCTTATAGTTGGAGACTAGAAGCCATCAGATATTATATTTGTCATTTTCCACACTGCTGTGACAAAACACTAGACAACAACAACCAAAAGACTTAAGTCTTTAAGACTTCAAGACAACAACTTTGTCTCACCTTTTGAGATGAGACTCTGTCGTGGCAGGGAAGGCACAGGGGCTGGGGTTTGAGGCAGTTCCTTCTTTGTGTTTGCAGTCAGGAAGCATAGAGAGATCGTACACTGGTGCTTGGCTCACTTTCTCCTTTTTATTCATTCAGCTTGGAATCCTAGCCTGTGGCATGGTGCCATCCATATTCAGCATATGTATTCCCTCTTCAGTTAAAACTTTCTTGAAACACTTTTATAGACACACACTAAATCCTTCCTACACTTTCCATATTCTTTCAAAGAACGCTCTGCTTCCAAAGGCTCTTCTGTTCCACACGTCAATTAGATCTACTGTTGCAAGCTTCAATACACTGGACAACTGGATCTCTTGACTCTCCCTTCTTACTCTGCGCCCTGGAAACTGACCTTTGCCTCACAAGATTTTCTCCTTTATTTTCCTATGATATAAAAGCCACCAAACCTCCTCTTGTTTCTCTATTTTCTATCTATTCTCCCCTCTTGTTTGTCTTCCAACACTTTAGGGTAGGTGCTCTCACTGGTAATTTCTCTTGGACATTTTTTGAGTTGACCTCAGTGTTCCAGCAGCTTCAGAGCAACCGTCTCTCCAGTGTGAGGCAGGTGAATGCCTCACACTGAATGGTTTTTTTCATCTCAGCCCCCTCACCCTTCATTCCTTGTCTACTATTTTCTAAAGCTTCCTGTCAAACCTGCCTTCCTTTCTTTACTTCCTGTCAGAGGCTGTCGTGAAGACGGTTAACAGTTTTACATGTTTATTCAGCAGCAGCATGACTTTGCAACAGCTAAGAAGGCTTACGTAATTAAGGCTGCTTCAATGGAACTTGATTGGAGTAATGCTTCAATCTCTCTGAGTCATCTCCTTAAAGACAATGACTCTAGCCCCGGGACTTTCCTTCTTCTTAAAATCATACAGAGAAGACCAAACCCCCAAGAGAACAACCTAGCCACAGACTAAAGGAACTTGGGTTTCTAAATAATGGCGAACACCAGAGTTAATCAGTAATAAGTAATATGAATGATATTGTGGCCTCTATATGCTGACTATTTTATTTGATTCAGACCTCCAAGAGAGGAAAGGGTATTATTTATTGCTCCCTCCACTAACACGCTCAAAACTCATTTCAAGTGGTATGCCTTTTCTTCCTCCCTATTTCTTTCTCTTTCCCTCTCACTTCTTGTGTTAGGCAGGCAGAGTTCTCTAGGGGAGAAGTACTTACAGAATGTATATGTGTGTAATATACAATGTATAATGTCTAATACAATGTTAACATATATGATAAAAGGGGCTTTGTTTATCCGACAGCTAGGCAGTCCAATAATGGCCATCTTTGTGCTGGGGAGACACAGAACCTGTAACTTCTCAGTCCACAAGACTGGATGCCTCAGAAGTCCCAGTCAGACACTAAAGGCCTGGAAGATTCTGGAGGTTTGTTGGTATTGTGTTCACATTGGAGTACTGAAAAGGCTTGAGTCTGATGAGCATGAAAGATGATGGTAGCAGTGAGGATAGATGCTTTCACCAGAAAGACGTGGGGGGTGGGTAGATAATTCACACGCTTTTCCTTTACACCTCTTACCATCTGGACTGCTGTCATAGTTAGCTTCAGTTGTCAGCTTGACACAAACACAGAGTCTCCTGGGAAGAGGGAACTTTAATGGAAGAACATACTACATAAAACTGACCTGCAGCCATGTCTGTGAGGCATCTTCTTAATTGCCAATTGATGTAAGAGGGCCCGGCCCAATATGGGTGGTACCATCCCTACACAGGTACTCCTGGGCTGTATAAAAAAAATCTACCTGAGCAGGAGAGAGGGGAGAAGGGCAGGGAGTGAAAGAGAGGTGATGGGGGAAGAGAGAAAGCTAGTGTTTGTAAACAACATTTCTCAATGGTTTCTGCTTCAAGATACTGCCCTAGCTTCCCTCCATCATGGCCTGTGAACTGTATGATGAAATAAGTCCTTTCCTCCCCAGGTTGTTTTTGGTCATGCATTTATCACAGCTGCACCAAACTAACTAGAACAAGCTCCCTTCTGGAAAGTATTTGCCCACTCTGAGGGAAGGCCTTCTCCTCTCAGTCAATACTTTCTAGAAACACCCTTACCCACCCACAGATGTGACTCTCTGCTGGCAATGAAGATTATCTCTGATACTCCCTTTCCTCTTTCTCCAAAGCTGGCAGATGGGAATGGTAGCTCCGCATACCTAGGGCTGTAGAAATAGCAGATCTCAGGCTCTCTCTTCACCTCTTCCAGTTGGAGCAGAAGTTGAAGTGGTTAAAACTAAGCCATCTTTGGTGAAGCCATGTCTACCGCTTCTGGAGGTGGGTTCTCTTCTCTGAGTTCCTCAAAGTACTTGGTTGTGACCTGTACCTTGTTGCTTGCCTCCTATTGCAAGAACGGAGTTGCTTCCACTTCTGAAAGGTGATGTCCTAAGAGTCAATGCTTATTGTATGCTTATCTTTGTATTATAACTGCCTATCTCACTGCCTGGCATATGGTACATGCATAGTAATAATTTTTCCCTTGTATAAATGACAGACATACATTAAATATTCAATAAATGGATATTTTGTCTAAGAATGGCAGCAGTTACCATTTACTGGGTTCTTCGTGTGCTGTGTGCATTTACACTTGTTAGTTCCTAATATAGTTCATAGTAGCTTGCATTATGATAGCCTTTTTATAGATATGAAACAGAAGATTGCAAGTGCTAAGAAGCAACTAAAGTTGCTCAGATGGTGAATGGCTAAGTTAGTGTCCAAACTCATGTTCTTTTTTTACTCTAAAGGCCTTTTCTGCAACATTGTATTGAGTTTCATTTATAAGATATATTTGTGTAGCTTTATTTCTTTTTTTTTTTTTTTTTTTTTTTTTTTTTTGGGTTTTTTTTTTTTTTTTTTTGGTTTTTCAAGACAGGGTTTCTCTGCAGCTTTTTTAGAGCCTGTCCTGGACCTAGCTCTTGTAGACCAGGCTGGCCTCGAACTCACAGAGATCCGCCTGCCTCTGCCTCCCGAGTGCTGGGATTAAAGGCGTGCGCCACCACCGCCCGGCCTGCTTTATTTCTTGAAGCATTGAAAAAACTGGGCCAGTCAAATGGATGTGGAAAGACACCATGATGAAGACAACTTATAAAAGTAGCATTTTATTTAGGTTTGCTCACTGTTTCAGAGGGTTAGTCCATTACCATTATGGCAGGGAGTATAGTAGCAGGCAGGTTAGCAAGGTGTTGGAGCAGTAGCTGAGAGCTTATCTCTTAATCTGCAAACAAGAGGCAGAGAGAAAGAGAGAGAGATAGAGAGACTTCCTCCAACAACCAGGCCATACCTCCTAATCCTTCCTAAATAGTCCATCAAATGGGAACCAAACAGTCAAACATAGGAGCCTATGGGGGACATTCTCATCCAAACCACTATATTGCTATTGAAAGATTATTCTCCAGAGGTCTTTCATATTTCTTGGCTCTTGCAAGCTGCTTTCCTAAGGCTATTCATGTAAAGACAGACATGGAAAGTGGACATTAGTGAAAGGCTAGTTGACTTAACTGTTTACTCTCATAAAAACACTTCTCTGAAACATTTATTTCTGTCCATTGTCCTAAGATCAGAGATTCTTCCTGGCCTTCTTTGGATCACCCTGTGGGAACTGGGACTCAGAAAACATGCAAAAAATGCTAAGAATATGGTTGTGACTATTTTTGTGGGTATTAAATTGGCCTCCATTTATTATTGTTCATGGGCTTCAGTGTTCTGTGGAATGTATTTGAAAATGACAGTTTCAATTGTTTGCTTTCGTGAAGGGTGTAACCTTAGACCCTTTTCAATTCTTGACGCTTATTTTGTATCAAGCATTTTCACATACAGTATACCTCACCTTCACGATGATGTCACAAAAGGACTGGTAGCTCCGTTATTCTAGAGGAGGAAACAGAATCTGAGACATTTAGAAAATGCTCAAGTAAGAAGCAGAGCTTGGATTTGATCTCATGGCAATGGGATTCCAAGGCTGCGTTTCTCTCCAGTCCTGTGGGTATAGCCCTTTGCTTCAGGGAATGGATAAGCCTTGGTTGCTAAATCACCCTGCTTTAGAGGACAAAGCCATTCCAAGAATAGCCTTCTACTTGGCTTGAGAAGTCTTTGGAGATTTGGGGCTATTTGAAACAAATATCTGACTCCTCACTATATTTCATTTCTCTGTTATTGCAAAGCTCTACATGGAATTTGAGATTTTGGCAGTCGGTGATTTTTCTCAAGGAAAAGAAACATTAAGACATTTGTTCTTGGAAAAATAAATCAGTGTATGTGACATGTATGCCCACATGTATATACAATAGAGCAATCTATTTGGGATTTATTTTTATAGCAAGGACTGCTGTTATGCAAATATACACAGAGCCCCTCAATGTTTTAAAGGCATTTTCTATATGGAGAGCCAGGGTTGGGAAGAAGGGGACCCAGAGAAAGTGGCTGAGGATCTCAAAGACACATCTATCAAGTCTACTCTCTCTACCTGGTGTTTCGAACCTTTTGACATTACAACATGAGGTTGCTAAACTCAAGAATGACACAATTGAGTTACAAAAGAAATCACCAAAAATATCTTAATGTTCTAAGTGAGTTTACAGCTTTGTGCTGATCTACATTTAGAGTTTTCCTGGCTACATGTACCTTGGAACAGGCCATGGTTAGACAAGGCCGCTCTGCATCTAAGTTCTTTAAATGTCTTTGGAATAAAAGTTATACCATGGCAAGTGGTGATTGGTGCTGAAGCCTTTAATCCCTGCACTCCAGAGGCAGAGGCGGTGGATCTCTATGAGTCGAGGCTAGCCTGGTCTACAGAGCTAGTTTCAGGACATGATGCTACCCAGAGAAATCTTGTCTCAACAAACAAACAAATGTTCTGCGATGACTTAAAAGCTTATTTCATATTTTAATTTTACCTATAGAGATAAGATGATGCTAATGAGTGTCTGTTGTGGCTTCTTGAGGAATTCTAGTAATGTAATTCAATGAAAGCATCATTGTCCCTTAGCTTAAGAACTTGAATGACAATAGCAATAATATCAGACCCCAAATCCCATTTTTAAAAGCCTCTTAGAATCATTTTTCTCTAGTCATTGAGGATTATAGACCAGATTCATAGTGGGGACATATCTTGGTCTCTACTGTAACCCCAAAGTCTGGGGAATGCATGGCTTCTAAGGCCCAAGTGTGATGAAAAATAAGAGGGATGTCAGGGGTCTGTTTCCTTCAGACCTAAGCCTTGAATGCAAAAAGAAATCCCCAAAGCCTTCACATGCTCTTGAACACCCCCATTCTCAGACTCAAGTATGATTTCACATGTTCACATGTTCACAATGTTCAGGAGAGAGCTTGTCCCACCCTGGTTTAATTAGCATAACTGTGGCTGCAAAGGCACATGGCAAAGATTATGGTTTCCATGACCTCACTGATTCTGCAAAACACACAGAAATTACAGAAAAATGTATGCACTTTTTTTTCTTTCTGGGATTAAGTGTAAATCTAATCACACATCTAGGATTCCTCCCCCGAGCCTTCTCTTCTTACCACCCTTCCATCTTCCAAATGCAGATTCTCTTATCCCTTTTCCAAGCACCAAATTCAGTAATCCATTTCCATGAATTCAGGGTTAACAGATATAGACAACCATTTAACTACACTAAGCCAATAGATATGCCTCATTTCCTCCTGGATCCCATTTTGGAAATGATTGCATAGTGCCTAGTGTCAAATGTGCAGTATGTGCAGAGCCTTCCCCTAATAGCCTCGGTTGGACAAGTAGGAACTATTTTTAAATTATTTATTTTTATTTTCTGTGTAGAGTGTTTTGCCTGCATGTATATATGTCTGCCATGTGTCTATAGATGTCAGAAGAAGGATCCGGATTCCCTAGGACTGGAGTTACCGTAGGATATGAGTTGTCATGCGGGTGCTTGCTAGGAGTAGAACCTGGGTTCTCTGCAAGAGAAAAAAAGTGCTCTGAATCACTGAACCATCTCTCCAGTCCAGTTATGAAATACCTTTACTCATGTAATTGCCATCTTAGTGAGCTCGTATCATGGGAACCAGAAAACACATCTCACTTTTTAGTGGACTCTATTGGCTTGTGTCCATATCAACCATCTGAGTGTTTCTCATCACACTGTTTTTACCATAAGATTAATTCCCAATGACTTATTGCAGGCAGAATGCTCAAGAATATATGGCCTATTGGATGCCTTCCTTTTCTGATTTGCTTTTCCTCATTCTACTCTCCTTATCAGTGCCTGCCCCCTCCAACTACTCTAACAGACATAATGGCAATTTCCAGCCCTACAAGATGTAGACAGCCAAGCTCTGCCCTACAGAAAAGAAAACTCAATATCAGGCCACAGAATCCCATGAATCTCTGAGCTCAAAAATCCCACGAATCCCTGAGCTTATCCCAAGATTAGGCCACAGACTCCCATCAACCTCTGACTTTGCTGCAAGATCAGGGCGCAAAATACCACCAATCTCGGGCTACCCTGGACTCTCCCTACCCCCCTCGCTCTAAGAAATACTATAAAAAAAGCCTGCCTCCTGCTTGGTTCTTTGCTGTTTCTCATCCAAGCGGAGGCAAACCACCATCTGTGTCTCTTCCAATAAATCTCTTGTGTGAGGTTGGTTGTGCAGTGTGACTTTCTTGTGTTTCTTGGCTTCCAACTGTCATTCCCTTCAGGAACGCCTTTCCCTTCAGAGTTGCGCACTCACAACCAACATCACCCAGATACTCTACTTGCATTAACTTTGGGGGGAACTTCGAGCTAAGATAGCTACCAAAGGACCGTTGGAGCCGTTTCCGTTAACCCACTGGCTCAGAGGGCTAAGAATCGTGGAGAGATGAGTAAGAGTCGCAGAGTCCCAGACAGAAGAGGGATGTTGTCACACAGAAGTTTGGCATGAGAAAATGCAGTAATTTTGGTTTCTGTTTATCTCTTTTCCTCAATACAACCCAAGCAGCCCCTGTTGTAGTTTCTCGAATATTTACTTACCAGTCATCCTACCTACTTTCATCTCTCGGTAGGTAAAGTGAAAGTCAGGTTTGTAATGAAAACGGCCTTTATACAAGAAGGACCTGGGTTTCCAACTCAACTTTCCCATTTCGGTGTACTTGGGCCAGCTTAAAAATTCTTTTGAGCTTCAGGTTGTTTTCTGTAAATTCTGGGCAAAATGCTGATTAGATTAAGTCATTTAATGAAAAATTTTAAACACCTACTGTATTACATACTGTTTATGTACTAACCCCTGGGAATAGAGTCATGATGTGCTGTATTTTCTCCCTTTTTGACATTCACAGCTGAGATCTGGGATCTGGAATCAGACACCTACTCTCACTAAGTCTGCGACTGTACTAAATCTCATTGTTTTCATTGTAAGACGGGGACCTATATGTTAGAATTCATATCTATGATCAAGGTTAAGCACATAATAACACAGTTGCAACTATACAGAAATGTTCAAGAGATGGGTAAGATCTAGGAAGATTAAAGTGGTTCATACTGAGTGCTTTATGACATGTCATATGCTACTTAAAACATTTCAAAGCATAAGCTTACATAGGCCACCTAAGACATCTTAGATGTAGTCACTTTGCTGATTTTATCTTCTTTATTTTATGAGTAAAGAGTACAGAAAAGTCAGATAACTTGACAAAGGTCACAGGGCTGATATATGGAGCCGGATTTTGAACCCAGGTGGTATGAATGAAGAATCCATGGTCTTAACATTATGATTTTTTGATTTGCCTTTTCAAGGTGTGGGCCATGTTGGAGCTCATTTGAAATGCAGAGGCTCTGGTGGACCCATTCTAGACCTACTGACTCAGAATTTGCATTTCAGTGAGCTGTCCCAGGGAATCACTTTCACATTACAGTTAGAAATTTGATGAGTAAGGGCTTCAATACAGCTACTTCCTAAGGTCTCAGAAGGCCTGGACCAAAGAGAATTCAGTAGAATCATGTGCGTGTGTGTGTGTGTGTGTGTGTGTGTGTGTGTCTGTGGATATGCGCGCGCGAGCACCCACCCACCCACCCACCTACCCACCAATTGTGAACAGGAACAGAGTTTGTATACCTGTGTAGGCCTAGATGCCCTCCCCTCATCATAACTGTCCCAACAGACTCTATGGGTCTCATTGTGCATTAGTCATTGGCCACTGGGTATTATTGCTGACAGCTATGCTCTCTCTCACCTTGCTAGTTCAGGAAGGAATTTGCATAGGCATAATTGTTTTGTTTTCTTTCTTTCTTTGTTGTCATGGTTACACAGTTCATTTGCATTTTCAAGCTTCTTTCATATTAACCTGAAAACCACGCACAGCATCTCCTTCACAGAGGAAAAAAATGGTGCATGAAGGGTGAGGGAGAATTTTAATTCCTGAGTGTCAGGGTGATGGTTTTTAGATGAAGGCACCTCTAAACTAGAAATGATTTTTAGGGTTCAGCCCAAAGTCACAATTTGTCAGGAGGCCTCCTCCTCAGACCCTGGGGTGGAGCTGTGCATCTTGAGTACATGCATGTCCCAGTGGTAGCAAGTGTGTTCTGAGGCAGAAAGCAAGTCATTATTGTAATGTGACTCAGTGCAGAGACCATAGGGGAAAAGCATGCTCCTCTAAGGCAATTCCATTCTTTCAGCAGATCGTGGGGGGAAAGTTTACTCATTAAATCTTTGTCTCTGATGATGCAAGTCATAAAAGAAACACAAAGCTCTTTGCTCATTTCTCAGCTACTTACCTCATTTGCATATGATTTTGTGCATTCTTGATCCAATCACCTATATATAGTACATGAGCTGCTAAAGAACATAATGGCTTCAAACACCATTTTATTGGTCACGATTCACACAGGTGAATGAATTCAGCTGAATGATTCTTTTCCCTGTGATTTGTCAGCTGGGGCAACAGTTACTTTGATGCCTGAGCACACTAGAATAACCAAGATGACATATTCACAAGGCTAGTGATTGATGCAGGTATTTGATAAAAACCTTGACTGTCAAGCTGACCAGAACTTTTGGATTCTCTATCCATGTGGTCTGTCTGCGTGACTTTGCTCTCTCACAGTATGATGACTGAGTTTTAAAAGGGTCCATTGATGTGGGACAATTCTGTATTCTGTCAATTATGTTTTAAATAAATGGTGATTGGCCAGTAGTCAGGCAGGAAGTATAGGCGGGACAACCAGACAGGAAGTAGAGGTGGGGCAAGGAGAACAGGAGAATTCTGGGAATGAGGAAGCCCATTCCTCCCCAGTCCTGTCCCAACTACAGAAGAAGGAAGATGTGATTGTCCTGCTGAAAAAGGTACTGAGTCATGTGGCTAACATAGATAAGGATAATGGGTTAAATAGAAGTTATAAGAGCTAATAAGAAGCCTGAGCTAATGGGCCAATCAGTTTATCATTAATATAGACCTCTGTGTGATATCTTTG
The DNA here is from genome assembly GCF_903992535.2 of Arvicola amphibius. Classification (NCBI taxonomy): domain Eukaryota; kingdom Metazoa; phylum Chordata; class Mammalia; order Rodentia; family Cricetidae; genus Arvicola; species Arvicola amphibius. The sequence goes on along the minus strand of NC_052065.1, from coordinate 8,022,677 downwards.
GGACTTAACAACTGCAGGAACTGGGCAGGACAGGAAACCTCAGTCAACAGACCATCCCTAGAAAAGACAAAATGTATCAATTGAAAGATAGGAGTAATTCAAGGGAGAAAATTTAGACTGGTCACCACTTGATGAACCTATACAGAAAGCAGATATAATAGAATACATTTTGATGTTGAAGGGACTTACTCCTGTGGGTTACCTATAGTTAGACAAAATGGGGGAAAGCAGGATCTGCTCTAAGAAGCTGGAAGCCTCTGAAGAAGGTTGACCAATGATGTAGCCCTGGTCCACACTGAAGGTCTAAAAGTTTTCTGAAGAGCTGTTGATGTGAGTGCAAGATTGAAGGCTGAAGAAGCTGGGGCCTGACATGTTTATGGCAGCAGAGAAATATGCACTTGCTCAAGTCCAATCAGCTTCCCCTTTGAGGATATTTTGTTCATTCCCATCCCCATTGTATGGGCTGGCAGTGCCCACATTCAGGGTGGATCTTTCCTTCTAGTTTGTTGATACAAATGCCAGTTTCTTTGGAAATACCCTTCCAGGCATGCCTGAAGATGTACTTTACCATTTTTCAAGGTGTTTCTCAACATACTTAAGCCCACGATCAAGATTAATCATTAACCCTTGCTGATCTCTTTCTTTCTTTCTTTCTTGCTTGCTTGCTTGCTTGCTTGCTTGCTTGCTTGCTTTGTCCACAGTTTCTTGAATCTTTTTCTACTTATGCCCTTTGGATTTTTTATTCAACCATTAACAAAAATCTCTCTAACCTAAAAGTATTCTTGGAAGTGTCCCTTTCCACCTTATTTGGGTGTGTATGAACCCCAATTTCCCCCGAGGACACAGTTTTACCTGTTACTTTCTGAAGTGTTGGCCACTTTTATTCCTTTGCTCCTCATATTCCCGTGACTGGTTGAAGGATGCCTTCACTGCTCTGTAGCTCTCATTTCTAATTCCATCCTTTCTTTCTCCTATAAATACCATATGTCTGTCCAACCTTAAATCTTGGACCATTAGACTCTAACACTCACCTCCACCTCTTCATTAGTCATCTGCTAATTATATGTCACCCTCTCTCCTTTCTCGAAGACTGTAGGTCTCTGCTGTCACTGCACTACTGCTCCTGTCCCGACTCTTGGGGATTTCCATACAATGCCTCTCTGCCATCCCTCCAGTCGCCTTGTCTAACCTCATCTGCATACTCCCACAGCTGCCCTCTGGAATTGTTTCCAGTTTCTTCACTTCTTTCAAAATCTCTGTTTGTCTGAGATATCAAATCCAAGTACTTGTTTTGGTTTTGTAGAAGAAGAGCAGAGGGATGACGGAATTTCTGGGAATACTTGTAATGCCTTCTGGATTAATAACAGGAAGGTTTTAGCCAGTTCATTGAAGGGCTGCTTAAAAGGCATGGGAAAGCTTCCCACCAGCTTCTAAATGCACTGAGGTTTAGCATAGTGTGGCGGACAATACAGAGGAGTCATGCTGCATTTCGAGCCCAAAGGGCTCAGTTTGAGATTGACTTTGTGTGTTGGCCATTGTGGTTCATGGGGAAATCCACATGGTTTCTCTGACTATTACTTTACTTGTAGAAAACAATGAAACCATTCAGCTGAGTCTGCCTCATTGGATTTATTTTTATTTTTGAAGTTTATTTTATCTTTATTTGATTGGGTTTGCATACAAAGTATTGGGATTCATGATAACATTTCCACATGTATGTGTTGTTATTATATAGTTCTTTGAGGGTTAAATAAAATAACGTATGTGGTATTTATCTTCAAACTGTAAGGTGCCAGATTTTGGTCTGAACAATGTCACAGGAAACACAATTTTACCAAGAATGTTCCTAATTTTAGAAGAAATGGAGGTGTATTTGAAAGTTTTGTCAGGTAGATGTGGCTGTAAGAGACTGTTTAGTGCTGATACCTGCTCGCACCTGTTCCTAGTGTCCAATTCAGCCACTTTGGCTTCATCTTATGACTAAAAGAACTTTCGGAGCTTTCAAAAGCTGTAAGATTTTGAAATTTAGTAATATAAAGGGTTATCACATACCAGATAACAAGCTGATGTGTTATTGTGAAAAATGAATATAATTTGTTACCACATGGTGTTCTTAGCTGGTTTAGGCTAGTCGTCAATATGTGACTGTGAAAAGAACTGGGAATAAGACATACTTAGTCTAGGAGCGCCTGTACTGGGTAGCTTTGACTTGGTCATTCTACAGAGAAGAGCAGCCCTTGGGAGCAGAAGGAAGCTGGCCAGCAATTAGATGGGGAGAGAGATGTTTACATTTTTCACTGCTGCTGTAACAAATTATAACAATTTTAATTGCTTAAAAATGACACGTGTTTATGACGTTATAGTCCTGAAGGTCAGAAATTCTCATATCATGGTGTTGACAGAACTACATTCCTTCTGAACGTTCTGTAGAAACCCACTTCTTTGACTTTTCCAGCTTCTGGAAACCATATTTTAGTCATAGCCCATTTTTTTTTCATTTTCAGAATAGGCAGTATAATATTTTGAAATCTTTCTGACCTCTCACCTATGATGACATCATCATATGTTTTTCTCTGACTCTGACTGTTCTGTCTCTCTACAGCTCTTATAACGATGCTTGCAATTATAGTAATTCTACTAGACAATCTAGAATATTCTCGTGTCAACATAATCAAATCTACCATTTCTTTTTACAACATCTGATAGTGTATTATGGGTGACTGCTGTGAAATCTGTCACTGGTTGACCAGCAGGGTTGATTTGGCTGATCTGGCTGGTTAGACAGATGACCCCTCCCCTCCCTCAGAATTCCATGAATCTTTGTGCTCAGTTGAAGAGGAGCCTTTCCCAAATAGAGGAGGATCAGTCTTCAACCGAGGGCATATGAGTAGATTGCTTCCCTGCTAGAACCCACAGGCAAGCTCTCAAGATAATGTATTATAGGTTCTAGGGACTCAGATGTAAGCATCTTTGATGTGGAGCTGTTATTCTGTCTACTATAAAAAGAAAGAACATTTTAGGTGACAATACATGTGCTAGGACTGGAGAGATGACATAATTGTTGTGATAGTTGCTCATTTTTCAGAGGACTCCAGTTCGGTTCCCAGCATCTACACCGGGAAGCTCGTGCTTACATATAACTCCAGCTCCAGAAGATTTGACTTCTGGTCTCTGGTCTCCATGTTCACCTCCATTCTTCTAGTCTCCACGGGCACAAGCAGACACAAGTCAAACCTTCGCACGGGCACACAGTATATATGCTCATAAATGAAAATAAATCTTTCTAAGAGAACAATCTATGCTAAGTACCTGGGAATCAATAGAACATCTCAAAATGAGAAGAGTGAAGTAGATCTGTGTGGCGTGGGCCGGGAATTAGAGAGGGTGGAACATTAATGGGCTGGGACCAGATCATAAGGATACTTCAGGATGTGTCAAACAACTTTGATTGGTTCCTGAAGCCATGGAAAAAACATCTGTAGGATTTAAACAGGGGAGTTGCTCTGTTCATACTTATACCCAAGGAGATAATTTTGTTATTGGGGGTGGAGGATGGACCGAGGGAACTAAGAACTGAGGTGAACAATGGCGATAACTTGCTTAAGTTTGAAATGAGAAGACGGAGGATGAAGAAGAGGCACAGGAAGAAATGCAGTAGGGCTTGAATAGCACTTGGTCACTAACCTTCAGTGAGAGAGAGAGAAGTGAAGGGTGCCAAGAGCTACTATTTGGCTTAAGTCTTGCATTCTTGGGATGAATAGTGGCACCAATCATTGAAACAGACCATGAAGAAGGACCAAGTTTGCTTCAGACATTCATGAGTTTTGTTTTGGCTTGCTCATGTGGTTGTCCTTGAACCATACTCGAGGAAGTTGCAAACCAGCCATAGAAAGTGGAGACAAATACTCATCTTCACGTAAATGTATGCAGTCTAGGGATGATGAGACTGTGTTAGGAAGAGTAGGTGGGGGAGATAAGGTGAGGACAAAGAATTGAGAAAGCACAAACTAGTACTTAGAAAGGCGCATGGACCACTCAGGAAACTGAGAACTCAAAAAGGTGGAACATTATTTCCTGAAATAAAGCTAGATAAGGTGAATATTGTAAAAAGCAATGAGTGCAAACCAAGTAAGAGGAGAACATGGGAAAATATAGCGATTTAATGATATTATTAAAGAAATTCTTCATATATGTAACATGTCAGGACAGTTCTGCTTCTTTTATCTGATAAAGTAACTGAGTCATACTAAAAGAAAACAACCAACATGAAATCATAGGAACCTGAACTGTGTGGATCCAATTTCTAATTTGGGCTCCTCAATCCTTAGCCTACAGCCCCAGGTTGAGTTCATAGCCCTCTCTTTTATTGTAGTCCAAAAAAAAAAAAAAAAGAAGTGTAGCACTCAGTTTGGTAAGATTGCACATACCTGTAAACCCAGAACTTGGGAGTCTAAGGCAGGAGGACTGCTGTGAGTTTGGGGCTAGTTTGAGTTACATAGTGAGTCATAATGAGCTCCAGGCCAGCATGGGCTACAGAGTGAAACTGGGCATACACTATAAACAACTGGACTCAAGCAGTTGTCAATTGATAATATGAACAACCCACATATTTCTTTCTGACATATCTTAGTCTAGTTCTCAGGAATCAGCAGTTCTTATTCACGTATTACCTTAAGGTCCTGATTCATAATCCAACAAAACTTTGTCCCATTCATCTAAGTATGCTTCAAACAAAAACAAGAACAAGAACAACAACAACAAAAATCCCAAAAACACACAATAGCTCCGGTCTTTTCACATGTCTGAGAGATTATGTTCCCATTGTATGTTCTATTTCATTCCTATCTTAGATTTGAACGTGTTTAAGAACAGATCTTTGTGGAGACAAAACAAAAAGCTGTTTTTTTTTAATAGGAAAGAGGATGTGGTTACCGTGAGAGAGCTGTCCGGCATTGCACTGAAGTTTGAGCTCATAGCTTGTTTCTTGAAAATCATCATGAAACAGTTTCCTTCCAGTGGTCTCTTCATTAAGAAATGGGGTCATAGCACTTGCTGCAAGTGAAAGCAGCAAAAAGAAGTTATGGGAGGCCTGAATATGACTTATTTGGTAAATTGAGAAGCAGAAAGTTCTGCCCAATTTTACCTGTTGTCAACAGAACTGCATATTCATATAGAAAAGTTATGTATAAGAAAGTTCATAGCAACGCTGTTGCCCAAATCCCCAAACTGAAAAAAAGAGGCCCAAACACTTATTGTATCAGTTAGCTTATTCTGTCTAACAAATGACTGCAAAGCAACAATTGATGCATCTACGGATCAGCCATTAGCCAGGGTTATGCTGAGTCATTCTACCGATTCAAAATAACCATGCGTAGCTGGTCTTTTCCCAGACCTGCACAACTAAATATTCCTTAGTATGGTGAGCAGCCAGGAGCTATCCAGGGACATCTAACAATAGATGACTGATACAAGGTCACCTCTGGCTCTTTCATTCTTTCTGTCGCATCTTCTTCAATGTTTCCTGAGCCTTGAAAGGGGGGGTGACATAGATGCCCCTTTTATGGCTGAGCATTCAACTATTACTTATTCTTATCACTTTGACCAGAAAAAAGCCTCTGTAGTTATTGCTGTCCATTGCAAAAAGAAGCTTCTATGCACTGTCAATACTAAGATAAATGTAACTTCCGAAGTAAGGCAAAGGAATAGAACATCAGGACAAAATTTCAAGTATACAACTAATCCAGAAGGAAAGTAGAAAGAATGGTCAAAAGTGGTAAGTTAAATGCTATGTCACTTGACTCGTTAGATCCCAGATTCCACTTCTCAAATCAGCTCCAGTTAGATGGGATCCCAGGTGTTCTTTTGTGGAAGCCCTCTCTGTGTTGTACGTATGAGTGGATTAGAATCCTGAGGTGCCTATAAACAGTGGAGCCCAGTTTGAACATATCTATTTTAGGGCTGAAGAGATAGATCAGCAATTAGGATAACTTACTGCTCTGGTAGGGGACCCAGGTTGTGCTCAGCACTCACATCAGGTGGCTTGCAATTATCTATAACTCCAGTTCCAGGAAATCCGATATCCTATTCTGGCCTCGACAGGCCCCTGCTTGCATGTGATGCCTAAAAATCCATACAGACACAGATATACATGCACATGATAAAAACAACTTTTGAAACAAAAAGAAAATCTTCATCTTTCAAGTTTCAATTCTATGCTTTTTCTAATACACTCACAATATCTTTCCTAACCCAAATATTTTTTCTCTTTAAATAATTTATTATTATTTTTAAAAGGAAAACAAACTATCTTTTTTCATTATACATATCAATCCAAGTTCCCACTCCCTTCCCTCCTCCCACTCCTTCCAACTCCCCCCCCACCCCCATGCACTCCTCAGAGAGGGTAAGGCACATTGCTTTAGGGAAGGTCCAAGGCCCTCCCTACTATATCTAGGCTGAGCAAGGTATCCATCCAAAGAGAGTGGGCTCCCCAAAAGACAGTACAAGCAGTAGGGATAAATCCTGGTGCCATTGCCAGTGGCCCCTCAGTCTGCCCCAGCCATACAAATGTCGCCCACATTTAGAGGGTCTAGTTTGGTCCTATGCTTGTTCCTTCCCAGTCTGGCTTGAGTTGGTGAGCTCCCATTAGCTCAAGGAGGCTGTTTCAGTGGGTGTACCCATCACCGTCTTGACCTCTTTGCTAACCCAAACATTTTATTTATTTTATTTTTTTTAAATTAATTAATTAATTAAAAATTTCCACCTCCTCCCACTTCCCTCCCCTCCCCTCTCCCCTTCCCCCTCTCTCCATTCTTAAGAGCAGTCAGGGTTTCATGCCCTGTGGGAAGTCCAAGGTCCTCCCCCCTCTATCCAGGTCTAGGAAGGTGAGCATCCAAACAGACTAGGCTCCCCCAAAACCAGTCCATGCAGTAGAATCAAAACCCATTGCCATTGTCCTTGGCTTCTCAGTCAGCCCTCATTGTCAGCCACTTTCAGAGAGTTCAGTTTGATCACATGCTCCATCAGTCCCAGTCCAGCTGGCCTTGGTGAGCTCCCATTAGATCAGTCCCACCGTCTCAGTGAGTGGACACACCCCTCACGGTCCTGACTTCCTTGCTCATGTTCTCCCTCCTTCTGCTCCTTATTTGGACCTTGGGAGCTCAGTCCAGTGCTCCAATGTGGGTGTCTGTCTCTATCTCCATCCATCGCCGGATGAAGGTTCTATGGTGATATGCAAGATATTCATTAGTGTGGCTACAGGTTAAGGCCAGTTCAGGCACCCTCTCCTCTGCTGCCCATGAAACTAGTTGGGGAAATCCCCTTGGACACCTGGGAACCCCTCTAGAGCCAAGACTCTAGCCAACCCTAAAATGGCTCCCTTGGTTAAGATAACTTCTTCCCTGCTCCCATATCCACCCTTCTTCCATCTCAATAATCCCATTCCCCCAATCTCTCCCCAATCCTCCCCTCCTCCCTTCTCTCTCCCCATCTCCCCTTCCCCCCAATCCACCCCCACCCTCCTGCTCCCAACTTTTGCCCGGCGATCTTGTCAACTTCCAATATCCAGGAGGATAACTATATGTTTTTCTTTGGGTTCACCTTCTTATTTAGCTTCTCTAGGATCACGAACTATAGGCTCAATGTCCTTTGTTTGTGGCTAGAATCCACTTATGAGTGAGTACATACCATATTCCTCTTTTTGGGTCTGGGTTATTCTCACTCAGTAAAGTGTTTTCTATTTCCATCCATTTGCGTGCAAAGTTCAAGATGTCATTGTTTTTTACCACTGAGTAATACTCTAATATGTATATATTCCACAGTTTCTTTATCCATTCTTCTATTGAGGGACATCTAGGTTGTTTCCAGGTTCTGGCTATTACAAATAGTGCTGCTATGAACATAGTTGAACAAATGCTTTGTAGTATGATTGGGCATCTCTTGGGTATATTCCCAGGAGTGGAAAATCTGCTGCAAAGAAGTAACCCAAACATTTTTAAGAAAATTTATTTAAAATTCAAACCGGTGATACTCAGCTCTGCCTTCCAACTTAGTGGCATAATTCAGAGCAAAGAAGAAACTGAATTTGTGCTCTGTTTCTATTACAGGGATTGGGGAGTGAGGGAAAGACAGAGATGGCTATTTCTAAAGCTCAGCCAAAGGAGTATTCGGCCCACTCTTTAACAAAACATGCACTAATGATATGTGGGGGTGTTTGCTCTCTTAGGCAGAGATACACATGGCCAAAAGACACTGTGACAGGAATAGGATTTTCAGCAGAACTCTGAAACAACTAACCGAATAATCAAGATGCTTTAGAACTGCATAGTTAAAAACCATGGGGGAAGGAGCTAGTGGTGTACCTCAGTTAGCAGAGTGCTTGCCTAACGCACTTGAGGCTCTGATTCAATCCCCGAGCACTGTGAAAACTGGGTGTGGTGTACACATGTAATCCCACTACTTGGGAGGTGAAGGCAAGAAGATTGGAAACTGAAGACCATTCCTGGTTACAGAGCAAGTTTGAAGTCAAATGTGAGAACCTGTCTCTAAAGAAAAAAATGAAGGGGTGTCCTATGTATTTTATAAAGATAAAATGACCTGGATTCACTTTAGGCTTTTCTATGGTGTAAAATGCAAAGCTTAGGTGAAGTCAGCTTCATATATAAACATCTTAAATGATCTCAGGATGTGAGGGGAGAGAGAGAGAGAGAGGAGAGAGAGAGAGAGAGAGAGAGAGAGAGAAGAGAGAGAGAAGAGAGAGCGAGATGCAAGAGACTTGGCTGAGGATCTCGTGGCCTCCTTCGCTCTCTCTCTGCGTCGCTGACTCGCGTCTCACCTCGCTCGCTCGCTCGTCTCTCTCTCTCTCCTCTCTGCCTTCTATCCTTCTAGTTTGAGCGAATGAGGGTGAGTTGAGTTTGGGATCAGAGCAGCTATTGAAGAACAACCACGGCAGAAGACATGATATAGCAGATACTAACACTTGTGAGGCCAGAAACTTGAAGCCAGAGTTGATCAGGGTAAAAGGAAGGCGTCTACCAAACATAGATCCTAAGCACTGGGCTGAGCTCCTGAAGTTTAGGTGAAGAGAGGGAGAGATCATGTGAGCAAGGGGGGGGGGGTCAAGATCATGATGGGGACACCCACAGAGACAGCTGACCTGATCTAGTGGAAACCACTGACTCTGGACTGACACCTGGGGAACCTGCAAGGGACAGAACTAGGCCCTCTGCATGTGGGTGATGGTTATGTGGCTTGATCTGTTTGGGGGCTTTGGCAGTGGGACCAGGTCTTATCCTGGTGCGTGAACTGGCATTTTGGAGCCAATTCCTTATGATGGGATACCTTGCTCAGCCTTGCTACAGGGGGATAAGAACTTGTTCCTGCTTCAACTTGGTATCCAAGATTTTGGTGACTCCCCAAGGGAGGCCTTATTTCCTCTGAGGAGTAAGTGGGGGTAGGGTGGGGGAAGGTGGGAGAAGGGGAAGGAGGGGGAACTGGGGTTGGAAGATAAAATTAAAAAAATAATTAATTTTTTTTAAAAAAGGTGTGTAGATCCTAAAAGTCCCAGAGTGGCATAAAAGACATTGTTATTGCTTTTTAATGTCTTTTGGCTGTTAATGAGTCAGCAACAAAGTGGGGAATCATTTAGGAATGTTTTAGTTTATATAATAGGAACCATAACTAACACTTCATTAAGCCAAAACTTCATGTAACAGGAGGGTAGAGCAGAAATTCTTGGATTATTTCTTCAGCTTCATGTTGTTTGTTGAATTTTGTTGACATGGTGTGATTCTCTGACATTTGCTCCCTAGAATGTGTATAATGACTTTCACAGTTCTATGCAAACCAATCTCCAAAGTACAATTTAGGGAAACAAGAAAGAAAAGTATTCTTGTATTGAGGAAAATATTACTCCTAGGATTACCTGGGAGACTTCATTTCTGTCTGGAGATATATATATATATATATATATATATATATATATGTTGATGTGATGTGTGTGAGTGCAGATGCATGTACACAGTTGAGTCTGTTCATGTATGTACGGTCAGAGTCTGATGTTGAATGTCTTCTTCCCCCACTTTCCACTTTATTTACTGAGGCAGGCTCTCTTGCTGACACCACAGCTTGCTAATTTGACTAGTTAGTTAGCTTGTTTGCCCTGGGGAGTCCTTGTATTTGCTTCCTGAGAGCCAGGATAAAAAACAGAAAACAAAACAAAAAAACAAGCTGCTATACCCATTCAGCTTTTACTCAAATGCTGGGGATTGCAAATTCGGGCCCTCATGCTAAAGTACTTTACCCACTGAGCTCTCACTTTAATCTTTCTTCTTAGCCCTTCTTCTTCTATTATTATTAATTATTATATTATTATTATTTCAAGGATTTAATGTGGTTCAGTCAAGCCTTAAACTTGCTATGTGACTGAGGCTGTCCTGGACTTCCCAGGTGTGTGCTACCATGCCAAGATTGTTTGATCTTTTGAGACAGTGTCTTATATAGTCCAAGCTGGCCAAGAAGTTGCCCAAGAACTGAGGAAATGGCTTTTTTATTATATAAAATAATTTTTAAATTTGAATATATTTTAATCATATTCTTCCCCTCTGCCAAGAACTTTCAGATCCTCTCCCCTCTGTACCCACTCAAATTAAACCCTTTCTTAAAATAGAGCCAGAAACCCAATACAACAACAAAACCCCTAAGTTAAGAAAGCAAAATAAAATAACCCCTCAAAAAAATAAAATAAAACCAAACAAATAAAAGCATGCACGCGCGCGCATGTGTGCGCGCACAAACACACACACACACACACACACACACACACACTCTGTGGGTCCATTATTTTTTGGTCTACTGTTCCTAAACATGAGACCTTCCCTGGAGTTGATATGCAACCCAATGTCACTACAAAGGAGAAAATTGGTTTTCCCTCTCCCAGCAGGTATTAATGACAGTTCAGTTGTTAACCTTTATCCTACTGGCTAGGTATTCATTCATTCATTCATTCATTCATTCATTTTTAAGTATAACAAAATAAATATAATAAGATAAAGTAAAAACTATCACATCAAAGTTGAACATGATAAACCAATAGAAAGAAAATAACCCAAAGAGAAGGAACAAGAATCAGAGACTCACTAGTTCACAGACTCAGGAATTCCATACAAACGCTAAAGTGGAAGCCATGACCTGGTGCAGACCTGTGCAGACCCTGTGTGTGCTGCTTCCGTCTCTGTGAGTTTATATGAGCTTTGCTCATGTTGGTCTAGAGGGCCTTGTTTTCTTGATGTCCTCCATTCCTTCTGGCTCTGACATTCTCTCCACCTCTTCTTTAGGGTTCCTTGAGCTCTGAGGGGAGGGATTTGATGGAGACATCCCATTAGGGCTGAGTGTTCCAAGGTCTCCAATGCTCTGTACAATGTCAGGCTGTGGGTCCCTATATTTGTTCCCATCTGCTGCTGGAGGAAGCTTCTCTGATGATAGCCAAACAAGGACTTGAATACATGGTACTCTTCCTCTCGATACCTCTTCAGTGTTGAGATTACAGCTCTATACCACCATGGCTGTCTTACCTTAATTTATTCTTAGAAACCTTGCCAGGAAGTGGAAAGCTGCTGATTTTTTTTTAAAAATCCAATTAATTTAAATAAGAAAATGTATAAGGCAGTCTATCCATATCTAAGATTTTCAAACTACTTTCACAGATCAGAAAATATATCAAGTCAATGGTGAGGATCATTTTCGGTAAGACCTATGGAAAGTAAATGCTTACAGTTTAGTTTGTACATAGAATATAATATCACAAGGAAAAATAGTACTGGTAGGGATGGTGAAGGAGAAGGCAAATGGGTCATTTCTCAGAAGGTGGATTCTTTGGCTTACGTTATTTGCAAATTTCTCCGCTTGGGGGAGGAGGGATTTGTGGCTATTTTGTATTCTAACTACACTTAAATAGCCTAGAAAACACTCTCCGGGTAAGAAGAATGATTGGTATGAGAGCACTTTGAAACAAGCAAAGTTGTACGTTCAGTGTGGAAAGGCTAAAGCAATTCAAATGGTAACCCTCTACCCCCCTCACTTGGCTCTATATGTGGAGCAGAACATTTGGGGCTCATTCAAAGATGATATTTAATTCAAATTTGTTCCATATGACATGCTCTCACTAGTAGATGAATGCTCAGTGCAATTGGTGAAGCCATAGCACTTCTTGCAGAATATTTTCTGTGTTTGGGAAATGATAAAAAAAATAATATTAGGAGTGAGAGGGAGTCAGTTCAGAAGCGATACAACTTCTCCAGAGTATTTATGACAAAGAAGTCACTAACTGAAGAGTTGTTGCATGCCATATATATGTACCTGGAAAGGGGGGATTGAGTGGGCTTGATTGGTTTCTCATTAATCACATGCACCCATTGAGGGTGCACAGATTGCCAACCTAGGCCAAAGGAGTCTATTCTCATAGAGAAGGATGGGGTGGTGGTGGTAGTGTGTGGTGGCTATTGTGTAGGCTGCTACACATGTCTGCCACAAGATAGTTGTTCTCTTCCAAATTTCTTGGAAAAAATGCAAGTAGTTAACCAGGGGGGCATTAATAGGATGTACATATAATTTTACTCACAGAAATAATAAGTTATTGTGGTTCTTGTAAATACTATACTGAAAGTAATTGATGGTTAGCTAGCTGCTGATGCAAGAATTCTTCAGTATCTGAGACAGGCAACCCTCCACATCGCAGAAAATTGGACCAGTTGTATTGAAATTAAAGATGCATTCACATAACTGTCCCTTTTAGTTATTCAAACTGGCATGCCTCATTTTGCTCTCCAGCCTTGGAAGGGCTCTCATGACCATCTCTTGGGGCCATCAGTCATTAGTATGAGACATATATTAAGTCACCTTTTAAACAGTTCAACTTAGTACTTTTCCCCTTGGGCTTACTTATAGTGGTGCTGAGCTATTGATTCATCGGTCCTTTTTCAGGCTCTGATTGTATGTTAAGTATTTTGCTTAGTTTTGTGAAAAAAAATCTGAGTCAAATAAAAAAGGACATTTCCCTCAAGGAACTCATAGTCTAACATGTAATATGACATACATGGCAATTCTGAAAGGTAGGATGTAGTATCTGTAACATAAAATAAGACAAATGGCTATTTCAGGAAAATTTATATTACTATCTATAAAATGTCCATCTCTTTAAGATAACAACTTAAGATACCTATTCTAAGGAAACTTGAGTCTCTAGAAAATCTACATATTGATTTCAGGTGAATTATCTTAAAGTATATGAAGACTATATATTTGATTGCTTTATTCTTAGGACAGCATTCTTAAATTTTTGTGAATCTTAAATGAAAACATTGTTTAATTCACTACAATACTCCCACTTCTGAAAACATATCTTTTTTTGGAAACCTATAAGAAAAATGATCAGACATTTAGGCACAAATTTATTAAGAATGTTTATTATAGCATCATGTGCAATAGTATAAACTATAAAGAACTCAAATATCAAACAACTGAGAATTAGTTAATTGTAGTACATCTGCACAATGGGATTTATACTTCTATTGAAATGAGACATCAAAAAGTTAATGACATAAAAATATGCTCATGATAAATGTGTAGTACAATTGTATCCATGGTTTGTTCTCAATTATAACATCATTGTAAAGTCCAAGGGGATAACACAAGAAAATGTTCACAATGATTATCTTGGTGTGTTGTGGGATTAAGAATGATTCTATTTCTTTGATCTTTTCGATACTTCTCAACATTTCTGCTTGCTCAGATGTTGTGTAAGAACTAGTAGGAATATCATGACAACCTATAATGAGAGACTTAATTTAACACGTTATTTTATTTTATTTGATAGAGTCTTACCTTTCTCAGGCTGGTCTAAAACTTCCTGTGTAGCTTACGGTGACCTTGAACTTCTGATCCTCCTGCTTCTACCTCCTGAACTCTGTCATTATGGCCGTCCACCACTATGCCTGGCTTACGCAGTACTGGAAATCAAGCCCAGGGATTCATGCATGTTAGGTAAATACTCTTCCAACTGAGCTACATCCCTAGGTCCATAGGATGCATTTGAAAATAATTTGAATGATCTCTTAAAAGAGAGGTGTGTGTGTGTGTGTGTGTGTGTGTGTGTGTAGCATAAATTCAATTCACAGTCAAAGCCTTGACCTTTTGAGGGAACTAAAAGAAGGTAATGGTTGAACATGTTCAAGGGGAAAACTTCATGTAGAAAATGCTGGGTGATTACTCTCCTCAGAAGTCTGGCTACAGAGAGGTCTGGGCCTCTTTCAAGAAAACAGCAGTATAGCAGGGTAGGCCAACTCCTAAAGCCTCTTGAAAACTCCTGGGTTGCAGCCTGTGCTGTCCAATGACCTTTCCTTTTCTGTAATAGGGAGTTCAACATGGGGATACACTGGACAAATTATACAAGAATGGAGTAATCAAAGTTTAGACAGATGGACTTTTAGGGAAAGGGATTAGTGAAAAATTCAGAGGGTGGGATTATAAGATTTATGAGAGAAAGAGGAGAAAGCAATAAATAAATAAATAGACAAATATTCTGTTATATATTGCTTTGCAACTTAAGTTGCTTAGTAGCCAGATGTCTTAGTGTGAAACTGTAGATCTTAATCCCTTATATATCTAGAGGAAAGCAAAAGCTAGTAACAGATTGATTAATGCCATATGGTGTATGATTACACTGCATAATGTTTATTAGAACATTTTACTATTCTGCATTAGCTTTAACGAGACAGTAATTTTTTAAGGAACTAATTATGCATTTTGACCCATTAATTCATTTGGGAAATAGCACTTAAGAAATTCACTTAAAAAGAGAAAAGTAGCTATTTATACAAACTACTTTTATACCAGAAGAAAAAAATATTAAAAACCAACTCGCATGAGAACTGATATACTTAGATATAGCAAAAGAAGGAAATGTATTATTAGCATGAAAATGTTAATTTATAGACTTGATAGTTATATGGATAAAGCAATAAGTTTATATTAGGAGAAAGCAAAAAATACTTGATTTTTGTATTTTGCTGAAGATTTATTTGTACAATACTGAGTCAGTCTAAAGAATAGTAGATAACAAAACATTAAGAGAACTTGAGAGTGGGGACATTTGAGCTGAGCAGTTTTATTTTTGAAGCAAGTGTTCAACTCCATTTCTTTATATAATGTAGTCCCTACATATGGGGGACTAGAAACCAAAGAGCTGTATTTCCCAGAAACCCTTGCCAGTCAGCTTCCAGGATAGAGTATACCAGTGAGAACCTTCCTTTTAAGATTTGGAAGGCAGAATTGGAGTTCAAACCATTATAATAGCAACAAGACGGGGCGTGGACTTTGACAGATAGTAGATGTGAAGATTCTCACCCCTTTATACTTAGCTACTTGCATATCACCTATTCAAGTGCCGTAGATCATTAGCTAGGCGCAGCTTCCCTTGATCTCCATTTCCTAGGCCTCTAATGACACTGGAAACATTTCATTCTCTGAATTAAATATTTTCTTCATCTATCTAGAGTAATTTCTAAGTTTCTGGCCAAACTGTGAGTGATATAGTATCTTTGCCATCACGGTATTTGCTTTCTCTTATAAACTTATTAAATGGGTGAAACCTAATTCAGCTGCTATCTTTTTATGTCAATGTAGGCTAAATGTATTAAAAAATATATGCCATTACAGTATTTCTACTGAGAAAAATTATACAATGTTTTACAAGCTGTCGCCAACTCTCTTTACAATCTCTAGACAATACTCCTTACACAAAGTGGTTCATGGAGTGTATCAATAGACATGGTTTGAAAATAATAGTGTGTGTGTGTGTGTGTGTGTGTGTGTGTGTGTGTGTGTGTGTATGTGTGTGTGTGTGTGTGTGTGTGTATGTGTGTGTGTGTGTGTTATGGGGACTACAAGCATCAGTTTACAAATGGCATGAAAACAGTTTATCACATGAGTAAGTCCAAATTGAGTCTATTTATTTATTCATCTAGACATAATCTATATTATTTTGAAAAAAAGCCCAGACTCTCTCTTGCATGCCTAGTTACTAAAAGTTTTATGATTTTTTGTTTGCAGCAGGTCCCGAGCAGCACGCGGTGGATCCCAGTGCCTGGTCCCAAGCAGTGGGGGCCAGGTAGCAGGTCCCGAGAGCCGCCAGCCATGCGGTGAGCAGCTGGACAGGCAACAGTGATTCCCCGGAAGGTACAGTTTCCCAGCAGCCAGCAGCTGGGCAGGCGAGCGGGTGGGAGACATGTGGGCAAACACATTGTACAGAATAGAATTGGATATTTATTACTTAGAGGAGAGAGGAAGAAAGAGAAGAGGAGAGAGACAGAGAAGGGCCCAAGAGGACAGTGAGAAATCTAAGATGGCGGGAGGAGGGCAGGGGTTGCCAGGAGTGGGCGTGGCTTGTCTCTTAAAGAGACAAAAACCATAACGAAAAGAACATAATGTATATGTTCACATAATTTGTAAGTGCATATACATATATTGTAGGCACATGCATGTGTGACGTTTTTGTTCCCGTAGAATTATGCAAATGTAACTGAAAAGTATCCTTCAGCAACTTGAGGCACTTGTTTCCTCTGAATCATTTCATTTTATTGGAGGGAAATCATGAGCTATGAGGTCCAATGCCAACCAGAGTCTTTCCATGGGCCCTTTCCTTACAAATGCCTTCGCTCTATGCAGAGCCCTTTTCAGGGTCACTTTGCAACATTTCTCATTAGGATATGGAATCTATTTCATAACTTCTTTGAAACCGGGCTTGACCAAGAGACTTGTTTTTAACCAATGGAGCTTAAATAAAAACATGGGAGTGGAAATTTGAGAAGAACTTCTTTACTGGCCTTACTCTTTTTGATGTTTTTAGTAACCTTGAAAAGCCTTCCACGTTAATAACCTTGAACCTAATTGATATGGGACCCAATTACCTCCATTTCCCCAAACACTGTCCAGGATCATGTGACACCCAGCACAACCACCAAGCATGCCAGCAAAGGCAACCCAGACTAACTAAACTTTCCCATTAAGTGGTACTTAGACATCTAATTCTAGGCAAGAGCATCAGAAGAGCCGCCCAGCTCTTCCCAGACCATCCTGCTGACCCATGCAATCATAGACTAGTGATTATTGTTTTAAGTCATTGAGCTTTACAGTGGTAAGAAATAGACTGGGTATAAAGCTGTGAGAATGGGCCAGGAATCGAGACTATTTTCCCTGGCTTTCAATTTATTTATTTTTTTAAAAAAAGACCCTGAAAATGATGGCAAAGGTAGTTAATTACAATATAATCTGTGACTCAGAGGAATGCAAACAAGAAAAGCAATGTTGAAGACTCCTTTTCTTACTAATTAGAAAATTCTGCCAAATGAGTAGCTCATCACCCAATTACCATCAAAATTCAATGAAGTGAAAATGATTTTGATTCACTGAGAAATTTAAGAAAATTGGAATGGACGAGAGTCTGAATTCTCTCTTCCTCGAGACTGGCACAGATTTGTCAACAGGTCTTGCCTTGGACTTCCAGAGCTTGCTGCTCACTTGGAAACATTCGTTTCTAGGTTACCCACCATGTTTTCTTCAAGTTTAGCCATTGTTGAGTTCATTAAATTGTGATGTGTGTGTGTGTGTGTGTGTGTGTGTGTGTGTGTTTCAGTGGTAAATTAAGCTATAGACAACATAGAAAAGAAATACACTCTATCGTCATATCTGCCTGCTACCAATAATCTGTCACCTTTCATAGAGTTTTCTAATAACTCATCTTTTTTTTTTTTTTGGTTTTTCGAGACAGGGTTTCTCTGCAGCTTTAGAGCCTGTCCTGTAACTCATCTTTTTAACAAGTATTTTTTAAAGTTAATTTTTAAAGTTAGCATACAGGAGTTTCATTATTCTCTCTGACCTGGGCATGATTCTCCTCTGCCTTTTAAATGTGGTTATCAATGCAAAATCTATGGTCAAGGTTGATATTCACATTCCGTTGTTTGTTTGTTTTCTGCCCATATATTTTCATGGTCTTTTAGAAGGCAGGAGTTCAAGGTTTAGTCTAAGTTCTGCAGAGCTGTTTAGTACCGGACCAACCCTGAAGCAAAAAGTGGAGATGCCTTTACACAGTGATAAACATGTTTCAAAGAAGACCACTCTTTCATGTTGATTTCTAAATAATCAGACTTCAAAATATTTTTCTGCTCACCTCCCGCTTCTTTGAGTACAGTTTGAAATTAACCTAAAATCAAATTTGCCCTTGAAGGGATGGGTTAAGAGACGAGTTAAGTGGAGACAGGCACTGGGTGAATTTATTCCAAGCTACTCATTTCTTTTAAGGATTACCTTTACAAAGGAACCTAACAATGAGGTAAAGGGCTAGAGACAAGTTGGGATTTATCTTGAACAGAGATAAAATAGAAACATTTTATGCTGCTTTTAAACATTTGTTCATATTATCTTGCTTGGAATTCTGACACAGGTCTGGTATGAGTAATTAAGTCTTACTATGCAGCATATAGTTTATCCTCTTGTGGAAGCTGTGGTTTCTTGAAATTAGGAAACCCAGAATTTTTTTTTGTTCTGAACCTTCCACATTGCTTATAGTACCACATAAATTAGACAGTAAGCTGTGTAACGACGAGCAATATACCATCTTTCTTACTGTAATCTCTCTAGTACCGTGGAGAGTATCTGGCACATGGTAAGTACTCAATGAATACTGAGTGAATGACTGAATAAATGGGCATCAGATATCTTGTAACAGTGATTGAATGAAAGGGTGAACTGGGGAATAAATGCATGAGAATGGATATAGTCTTGAAATCTGGTGCTAACCTGCTTGGAAAGCCTACATGTGATTGGAATGCAGTTCATATAAAGAGAGGCTACAAAGGGCTTGCCTGTGTTTGCATCTTTAAGTTATAAATGTAGAAGAATTTGCGTGCCTTGATTTTCACTGCTCACTGCGTTTTATTCACCTGGTTATTAAAAATTGCTTCATGTATTTTCAATTCATTTCAGTCATTTACTCAACTTCTCTGCTTTTGGGCTTAATTTCCCAGTAATGGGGTTCACTGTCTCTCAGCTCAATGTGATATTACCCAGAAGACTTTGGAATGGTTTCTATGGTTACGTCTTCTGGAATTCTCCCTTTGGAAATCTTGTGTTCTTTCCTTACCTTTAACTTCTATTTCAGATATTTAAATGTACACCTTAGGGTTCCTGAGAGAGCCAGTGTGTGTGTGTGTGTGTGTGTGTGTGTGTTAGTATTCCCCAGAAACACTTCAAACCACAGAGAAGAAAAATCAAGGACTTCACATTCTTTTTCTTCTGCTATGTGCAGAGTGGGAACAGATGATGTGCTACTGAAACTCTCTGAGGGAGAATAAGAGCCAGAGACTCCCCCCCACAGCAGTCTACCCAGCTTGCCAAAGCTGCTTTCCTTATTCCAGGTGTGTTCATATCACAACACTAGGTGCTGAGATTAATATTAAAACCTTTCCGTTATTCATATTCTATTTTGATTGAATCCTCATGCTAACCTTACTGAGATGTCTTACCTTGAAGCCTGTTGTATGTGAATAACAGAGAAAGAAATCAGAAAAGCGAAAAACTAGTGAACACTGGAAGGGAAATAAGGCATTGTTTTTAGAGGAACCTCAAAACTGAACTGATCCCCGAGTTAGATGACTTTCTGAGATCCTCCACTTGTTAATCTTCCAGTGTTGTTACCTAATGTCTACCAAGACTGAGACACTTCCAGTGAATTGAGAATTAGGTGCCTCTGGGGTGCATCCAGGGCTCCCAATGGACTCAAAGTAGATTTACAAGTCATGCACTCAGTAGTACAAAAATGCCCCTAGGGGAGAACCTGTTCCTTTGTGAACCCACCCTGCCTCTGTACCCAGTCTCTGCACCCTCATTTCTCTCCATGAACCCCCAGCTCTTTCTCTAATCAGTTTTTAGCAGTCTTTTCACAACTTCTAAAACACCCAGAACTAAAATTAAAAGAAGCCATGTTTTGTTTGTCCTCTACAGAATTCAGTATACTAGACTGTTTTTTAGACCCAGTCCACTAGAGGTGTTCTTGATCCCCACAACACCTA
This sequence comes from Arvicola amphibius, assembly GCF_903992535.2. Classification (NCBI taxonomy): domain Eukaryota; kingdom Metazoa; phylum Chordata; class Mammalia; order Rodentia; family Cricetidae; genus Arvicola; species Arvicola amphibius. Next base: position 8,002,557 of record NC_052065.1, on the reverse strand, counting down.
AGGCAGACAGCCCTGTCATAGTACTACATAAAATTTCAGAAATTCCCTTAGTTCTCCTTTGTGGAGTTTCCTATTTTTGAAAACTGTAATCAGTCCTCATTTAAGATATAACCTGGTGTAGGATGTCTTTCTGTATACTGTGATTATGTGTTTCTCTTATTGGCTGATGAATAAAGCTGTTTCAGCCAATGGCCAGCCAGAATATACCTAAGTGGGAAATCAAAACAAGGAGAGAAAGAGAGAGAGAGAGAGAGAGAGAGAGAGAGAGAGAGAGAGAGAGAGAGAGAGAGAAGGCAGAGTCAGAGAGACATCAGGTAGCTGCCAGGAAGTGAGATGCCAGGGCATCACCGGTAAGCCACACTGTGTGGTTATATATAGATTAATAGAAATGAGTTAATTTATGAGAGAGAGAGCTGGTCAGTAAGAAGCCTAAGCCACTGGCCAAACAATTGTAACTGATGTTAAGCCTTAGGGAGTTTATTTCATAAGCGACCGTGGGGGCCCAGTAGGTGGAAACTGGTCCAGTGGCACTGGCAGAATGGAGAAAAGTCTCTATCTACAATGGTCTGATTGTATAAATCCATTCCTAGACCACTTAGAAGCCCTCAGAGAGGGAGCAGCAGTGGTGGGGCTAACTTCCACTTCCACGTTGGTTTGGATTATCCCTATAAGTATAGACACTGAAGCCAGACTTTAGAATTCATGGGGTCATGTCCCTTCCTTCTTCCTTCTTAGTTAAGTTTTCTTGGGCAAGGTACTTAGCCGCTCTCTAGTTTTGTTTCATCTCTATAACTTGAGGGTGATTATAGTAATCATGCTGGACTGTTATGAATACAAAATTAATTATGAGAAATGTTTAGAATAGTGTGTGGTAGGATCCCCAAAGGGGTCTCCAAACATTACCTAATGTTATCAACATAAGAGCTTCTTCTCTTACAAGTACTAGCCTAAGTCATAAATCTTAGAATAACCCATATATTGCAGGTTCTCTGCTTATCCCTACCTTATATACACATAACTAAATTGGGATGTCAGTGTCCAATATGGGAAGTCCTTATGTATATGTGTTGCTTTTATTGGTTAATGAATAAAGCTGTTTCCACAAGTGGCTTCTCAGAATAGAGCTAGGCTAGAAAACTAAATTGAATGCTGGGAGAAAGAAAGCAGAGTCTATGGGACGCCATGTAGGTGCTGCAGGAGACAGACCAGCTGGAACTTTGCCTGTAGGCCACAAGCCTCATGATAAAATATAAAATAATAGAAATGGGTTAATTTAAGATGTAAGAGCTAGCTAGAAATAGCTTAAGCTATTGGCTAAACAGTATTGTAATTAATATAACATCTGTGTGAGTATTTTGGGTCTGGGCAGCTGGGAAATGAACAAGCAACCTCTGCTACAGTCTAGGGTATTAAGAAAGAGTAAATGGACCAAATGCATGTGGGCACTTTAAAATGAACAATATATTTCTTTGTTTCTTTTTTCTTGTTTGTGATCAAGTTTGGGTGATATTTATCATCTCACTTTTTTCTTTCTTCTCTCTTTGGTTCCCTTCTTCCTTTGAGTCTCCATTCTTAGTGTTTTCTTAAATTTTTAAAGCTCTGATGTTTACCAAATTACACTAAGCATGGGAAAAAGTAAGGGTCTGAGCAACTCTTTAAACTTTCTTTGGCTTCTATTTCCCAGGACCTCCTGTTTTTGGAGGGAGAGGTGATGGCTATAAGGAGGAATGTTCTTTGGGAGCCAACTAGGGCAGGGCCAGGGCAGAATTAGTGTATATATTCTTTTTCCATTCAATTCACTGGTCTTCCATCCTCCATTTCTGATTTGCTGACCACCATCCCAGGTTCCAGAGAGTCTCCCTATGGTACAGAGCTGTATGGCTAGGTTCCAGTATTATAGCTGCTCTGCTGTCCCCATTATATTTAGCATAGCTGACACTGGTTCTTGAGAAAAACATCCATTCTCTTCCCTCAGTTATCATTCATTGCCCAACAAAACATTTCAAACCACAGTAGCTTAAAACAGGGTACTTCCTTTGCTTTGAGAGTTGGCCGTTTGGGATGGGCTCAGCTGAGTGGTTCTATCATCATTTCAGCAGGACCCATTCATGAGCCCATATTCTGCTGCCACCTAGAAAATGTAACTGCTGCCACAGATGTGACTGGCCATAGGCTGGAATAGTGGAGGCAATTGGATGATATGCTTCTTACCATTCACCAGACTAGCCCAGGCATCTTCATGTGGTGATGGTGGCAAGCACTTCAGGAACAGTAATTAAAGGAAATCCACAAATAGATTTCGTGTTTCTGTCTTGTTCTAGTATTATTTGTTCCTTTGGTTAAAGCAAACTGTATGACCATGTTTGGGGCCAATAGAAGAGAAGGCTCTGCAGGGATGTATAAAGAGACGTGTGCAAAGCAAACAAACAGAAGATCCCTGGAGTCTATTAAACATAGGGCACCAGAAACTACCCCTGAAACCCCTTGTATGTGTTTTTTCCCCATGGAGCCAAAGGCATATCTGGTGTGACATTTCAGAATCCACAAACTAGATATGAACATTAGTTCCTCTAGATTTTAATTTTGACATATCTGTCTTTATGTGCATGCTAGGTCATGAAACTAGAAAGGGGACCAAGAGAAAGGAAAAAATTGAAGGTTAATAGAATTCATGTGACATGAAAGGACAAGGGGACAATTGGGGAAGGAGGAAAAGGACCAACAGGGAAGGTAGGAGGGAGGATGGGGAAAGGAGGGATGGAAGATGAATAAGAAAAATCTGTGCATGAAAATGTTATAATGAAACCCATCTCTTTATATGATAATTTTGAAAAAAATCTTTTAAAAAGATACATTAGCATTCTGTCAGGTTGCTTTAAGAAAATTCAGCCTCTGAAAACAACTATGTTGCCGGACTGTGGTGCCACATACCTTTAATCCCAGCACTCAGGAGGCAGAGGCAGGTGGATGTCTATGCATTTGAGGCCAGCCTGGTCTACAGAGTGAGTTTCAGGACAGCACCTCTAAAAAAAACCAAAAAACCAAAAACAACAACAACAACAGAAAACAACAACAACAAAAAACTCACCACCAGCAACAAAAACAAAAACAGCTACATCAGTAGGCATCTCTTTCTTTTCTTTTATGTTTGATTTAGTGTGTGTATGTATGTGTATGTGGGGGGTGGGTAAGTCAAGTCATGGTCTGTGTGTGGAGGTCAGAGGACAACTTGGTTTGCTCTTTCTACCTTACGGGCTTTGGGATCAAACTCAGGTCATTAGGGTGGGCAGCAGGTGCCTCCACCTATTCAGCCATCTCATCAGCCAGAGTGACGGCTCTTAACTTCGGTTTTGGAGATGGAAGGGTAGTTCCAAACTCCTTTCAGAATCTAATGGAAGTTGAGTGACTTTTGGCCAGAGAAATTTACATTTATATTTAGATGTAGTATGTTGCTTAAGACTGCATGTGATTCCCAGATTACTTGAAGACAAACTCTAATTCAATGACTCTTTTTTTTTAAATCAGAGTTAGACTATAAGCTTCTATAAAAGAATTCCTTTGAACCCAACTGTGTTTGCCATAGGCTTGCTCATTTAAAGGGAATCAAGTTTGAAGTGACATATAAACCACCACTTCTTCGGCCTTCTCCAGAACACTTCCAGGGACATTGGTTAACCTGCTCTTCAACATAACTTCAGTTCCCACCCAGCTTTCCCGTATTTCATTAATCAGAGGCCAGATGGGCTCCTTTAGGTGTCCCTCTGTATCTCTTTAGCCTTCTTCCTACAGAATCATGCACATCATGATGTGAGCACTACAGAATGTGGCCAAAGCCAGGGAAAATATCTGAGTGATTAAGAACACTTGTGTATAGGCTACCAGTGCAGTCAAAGCATTCTTTCAGCTATTTAAACATACTAAGATCCAAAGTCTACAAGCTTTGTTGTAGCATTTAAGGATGTTTTTTGTTGTGCATCACGGAAGATCCAGTTTAAATGGGCTTTAAGGTGGCCATAGTGGCACGTGAGGGTAATTCCAGTGCTTAGGAAGCTGAGCAAGAGGTTCACAAGTTCAAGACCAGCCTGTGATATATAGCAAGACTGTGTCTAAGAAATAAATAGAAAAATAAGGGCTTAGAGAGACTGCCCAGTGGTGAAGAATGTGTACTCTTCTTGTAGAGGGTCTCAGCACCCACATCAGGTAGCCCACGGCCCCCTGTAACTTCAGCTTCAGGGGATCAAATATCTATGGCCTCTGGGGACACCTGAACTCATGTGCCTATACACACATGCACATAATTAAAAATAACAAAATAGAAATTCTAAATCTTAAAAAAGAAAGAAAAAGAAATATCAAGTTAGAAGGCTGCCGAGGAAGTTATCATTTGGGCCTGATGACCCGAGTTTAATCCCCGGAGCCCACAGAGGGGAAGGAGAGAATTGACACCCAGCGCTTGTCCTTGGCTCTCTACAGGTATGCCCTGGCATGTCCATGACCCCAGACACTCCATAAATGCACGTGCTAATAATAAAATTTAAAATAATAAAATGATATTAAACTATTAGGCTGGCTCTAGGACAGAGCAGCTCACCAATATAGTAGGTATAATTTTATAGTTTTAATTTTCTCCTGTTTTTCCTTCATGGTTCTGATATGATGATGACAATTTGGAGTGTTATATGTAGAAGACAGTATCCAGAGGCAGAAAGAAAAAAAAAAAAACACTTTTTTAAATGAGATCTTTCCAGAGACCTCCAATGGACATTAATTTCCTAAATTCCATTGGCCAGCGTTGCCTAACCTGACCACATCTAAATGAGGCCTTGGCAAGGGAAAGGCTCACTAGTGTCCTCATTCTGTTTATTCTCACAGCACACTTATCTTCATTCTGCGGAGAGATTTAGTCTCCTTAGAAGAACCTGCCTTTTCCTTGAGGAGTTAAAAAAAATCCAGTGTGGAAAAACTTCAGTATGTACATAGCAGAAAGGAGGGGGAGTGGCCATTGGCTGGGCAATCCACAGTGTCTGTCACAGTGTTCTTCAACCTCATACTCATTTTGAACGGTTAACTTGACCTTTTGTGAAGCCAGAGAGAAGGCAAGCTTTTGCAAACATAAGTCATGGGAGAATCGACTTCTGAAGCATCACAGAGGCTGATACTCAGCATCTTGCAGTGGGGTTGACGGTCAACACAAATAGAAAAGTGAAGAACAGTGGCCCAAAGGGGAGGGAGCTGAGAAAAAAACAGTGTGTCAGAGGATAACAGTGTAGACCACGGGCGAAGGTGAATATGGTATCGGGAGGAGTAGGGCCAAGGCAAGAGAACTAAGAAGATGATTACAGAGGAGAATGGTGAGTGCCTCGCACACTGTCCTAAGCGAAATGCCAAAAGAGAGATTTGGAAGTGCTGTGGTATGGGAAGGGCAGAAGAGTGGGTTCAACTTACTGAGCCGCTCCATGCCTGGCACAGGCTAGCTACTTAGAACAGAAGGGCGGCGCTCTGATTGGCCCATTTACAACAATCTGATGTGTGTTCACCTGACGTTGTTGGTAACTTGTAGTGATATTTCATTTGTGTTTTAATAAATGAAGCTTGCCTGAAGATCAGGGAGTTAAAGACTTTAATCCCAGTAGTCACACTAGTTAGCCATAGAAACAGTGTGGTAGTGGCGCACGCCTTTAACCCCAGCCCTAGAGAGGAATATAAAATGGGAGGAGACAGCTCTTGGACACAGTCTCATTCTGAGATTCCTGGAGGCAGGACCACCATTTTGGAGTGAGAGAGATAAGAGCCAGTGGCTGACTGTTTTACTTTTCTGACCTTCAGGTTGAACCCCAATTTTTGTCTCTGGGTTTTTATTAATCATGCTACAGTAACTTGTGTGCCTATGAACTCATTCCTGACTCCTTCCACCTATATGACTGTGTAACAGAAGAATTAAGATCCTTCTGGGGTAGCCCTCAATTAAGGATGCTTAAGATCTAGCACATAAATACTCCAGTTCTTGCTAGGTGTGGTAGTGCATGCCTATAATCCCCGCTCTCATGGGCTAAAGAGTCAGACTTCCTCAAAAATAAAACAAAAGCAAGAGAACCCCAAATCAAATAAAAATATTGGAAGTTTCGGTTCTTAACTTGGTTTGGGCTAATTCCACGTTAGGGGTTCGACACTGTTTCCCAGGGATTTTCCTGCAGGGTCAAATCAGTTTCTCATCTCGGTAGCCAGATGAACAACATCTGGCCTTTGCTGCTTTCCACCAGTCTTCTCGGCATCTCCTAAATAAACTAGCTGGACACAAAGCCTGTTCTCTTGGTGTGTTTTATACACATTCTTGTATTCCACCACCAAGTATACTAGGTAGGTCCCTAATATACTGCATATTGAGAGGTCCAACTCATGGATAAAGTAACAGAGTAGGCAAATCGCTATGGCTGTGCTATGTTGAGGGTGTCCTCCAGTGGTTGATGTGGTGGAAGCTTGATCTTCTTTGTGACAGTGTTGAGTGCTGGTGGAACCTTAGGTGAGGTATAATGGCGTGTGGTTAGGTCTTTGGGATTGCTACTCACTGTGATTAGCATAATTTTGGTGTTGCCCCAGTTACTTTTCATGGGAGTGGGTAGCTATAAAAATTTGACACTGGCTCTTCCCCAGTCTTTGCCTTTTGGTCCTGTCACATGATCTTAGCTCACAATGCACTCTGATCATGATGCCGCCTACCATGACATGTTGCTTGGGTTTATCTCAACTTTCAAAACTATCAGTTAAATAAACCGGTTTTAAAGTAAGTTACTTGGTTTCAGGTATTTTGTTAGGGCATTGGACAAAAGGCTATAATTTATAGGTCAAGCGACTCGAGTTCATTCAGCTGCTAAGTAGAAGAGCTCAAATCAGAATCTGTGTCTCTCTGGTAAAACCCTAGGCTTTTCCCTCTAATAACACTTTGTATCTTGGTGATATTGAACAAGACACGAATGTAATGACTGGACGACCTAAGCAAAGCCAAGATTACTACTGTACCACATGTTCACAACTTACCTGAAGCATCACCTGATTCACCATAGGTGGCCATGGCTTTCGGTTTACATCATCGAACTATGTCCACAAGCAGATATACTGCACCAGTTTCTTGAGCTTTGGCAGCTAATGATTGGTGATTCTCAATTCAAATTCAGTTTTAACCAGAACTACACTGAGAACTGGGGTGCTCTCTCTCTCTCTCTCTCTCTCTCTCTCTCTCTCTCTCTCTCTCTCTCTCTCTCTCTCTCTCTCTCTCTCTCTCTCTCTCTCATACATGGCTAAGATACTGAGCCAGCATGATGGATGGCTTGGGAGATGGATTTTTGAGTTAAATATAGCAAGACCAGAGACTTATTCTGGCAATTGACTTGATGTTTCCCTTCTCAGGACCTGAACATCTCTGTTTCTTTCCTGAGAGTATCTTCTCACACCATTGGAGTCTGCTTAACACCACTGGGTACAAATCTTTGTGTGAGTTAGCACCCCCTGGAAAACCCTCTGCCGTTCAGGAATAGGAATCGGTAGATTAAACGCTGAAGCTTCTCCATTCACCAAGAGAATGAATCCAAAGTCGGTCACACATAATATCCCAAAGGATCCGTAAACCGACTGGGCCTTGGTTGCTCAGAGTTGTAACACACTGATTCACACACTCGTTTATTGGGTATTGCCTCATCCCTGTGTCCTTATTACCTAGTTGCTTTTCTTAAGACTCTGGAATTCAGATCATACCTTCAGTATATAGTTGGCAGGAAAGTTAAAAGAGCCCCGGTGAATAGAGTGGTCAGAAGATAATGAGCGTTCACATGAGCATATATGGTTCGTTTACTGCACCAAGCCTTTGTTTTTGGCCTTTAAACCTCATCCTGCAGTTCCAGTTCTTCCACTAGGTGGCAGAGTATCAACATTCATCATCGTCGAAAGCACGTCTCCAAGAGTAAGGAAAATAAGTAAGCTAGAGACCCTGAGGGACTACGGTCAGTGTGATACGAGAAGGGCAAGCCTATGATTAAAAACTAACCCAAATAAAGAAAGTGGGGCCCTGAAATTTCAGCCTCAGTCAGATCGGTGTCTGATTTGAGGCTTCGAAAGGTAGAGATTGTTGGATGAATTCCCAAAGCAACACGGGGACCTATGTGGGAGAAGCAGGAGTCTGTCTGTTTGCTAGAAGTCAGTGGGCGCCATTTTCCCATGCTGGGGCGAATACTAAGTCACAGGAGACGACTAGAGGGTAGAGGAATGGCAAAGTGCCAGGGAAAATCTAAACAACCATCTAAACAAAGTGGAATTTTTTTTTTTTTTTTGGTTTTTCGAGACAGGGTTTCTCTGCGGCTTTGGAGCCTGTCCTGGAACTAGCTCTTGTAGACCAGGCTGGTCTCGAACTCACAGAGATCCGCCTGCATCTGCCTCCCGAGTGCTGGGATTAAAGGCGTGCGCCACCACCGCCCGGCACAAAGTGGAATTTGATAAGAGCCAGTGTAATCTGGCAGGCAGCTTTGGACCAAAAAAAAAAAAATCTTCTAGGATTGTTTAGTATTTCTTTTGTTAAGATGTTTGTGTCATTAAACAAACAATGCCAGCTAAGCATTTATGAACTTCATGGTTAAAAGACGAGAAAGATGGGGATATTTTCCACTGCTTCTATCCTTGAGCATTTGCCAGGGGTATTGACCCCACAACACATATGGAAGTGAGAGGCAGATGTCTCAGGGAGAAAGCTTTTGGCATGTTTGAGAAACTTTCACACTTACTGATGAGCTCAGGTAGGCAAATGAAATAAGGGGTGGGGACATTCACAAAGGATGCTACAGCAGTGCTCCTGAGACTTCAGGCTATATACACACCCCTGTGGATTTGGTTAAAATGCAGATCTTCATTATGCAAGTCCCCAGGGGTGATTGGGATTGAGAATTTTGAACGAGTGCTCAGATGAGGCGAATGCTACTGAAATGTTGCATGTTCTGTCTTATTGGAGATTCCTAGCTTCAAATCTTCAGATGTGCATACATAACCTGGAGTAGTACAGAAACTGGGAAAGTAAAATGGGGCTATTTCCAGGGTACCGGGGAGCAATTGAGAGGAAATAGTAGAGTACAAGTAAAATTCTCAGGGAAATGGGAAAAGGGGAAGTTCTTAGGGAGGAGGTAAATCCAGAAGAAGGTAAAAGGAGGGAAATAGCAGGGTACCTGACATCTGATAGGGAAATGGGAAAGGGGGGGTGCTCTTTCAGGAAGGGAGAAGGAGGTAAATATGGGAGAAGGAGGGCAGTGGATAAAATAACAATAAGGATGTCTGAAAAAGCTACAAGAAATCATACTATTAACTATTTACATAAAAATAGCACAACACATGTAATTCAATGTATAAATATACATATATAATTTAAAGAACTTTTTCTTTCTTTTTTTTTTTTTTTTGGTTTTTCGAGACAGGGTTTCCCTGTAGTTTCTAGAGCCTGTCCTGGAACTAGCTCTTGTAGACCAGGCTGGCCTCGAACTCAGAGATCTGCCTGCCTCTGCCTCCCGAGTGCTGGGATTAAAGGCATGCGCCACCACCGCCCGGCAACTTTTTCTTTTCATAAGAGTTTTTGTTGCTCCCTCCAAGAGTCAAAGACCACCCCTCCCCCAAAATAAACCCCAATACTAGATATGGTTTGTTGTTGTTAGGGTTGTACAAGAGACTCTCCAGGAATAAAGCCTATTACTGTTGCCCTTGGTTAGCTCCCCAGAGGTGGAAGGCAAATCTCTATTGCTAAAGACAGCATGTACTTCAGAAGTAGGGTCCAGGGACCCCTGAGCTGGACCTGATTTGAATTCTTCCTGCCTGAGGGCTAAGTCATATCTCCTAGGAATGGGGGATGGTATTATAGTTTCCAGAGGGGCAGCCTAAAGACGCCTGTGTGTGCTGCTTGAATGTGTATGGTGTGTGCATGTGTGACACATGTACATGGATACAGATGATCTTCCTGGGTCTGCGTGCCTGAATGCCAGAGACTGATTTTGAATATTTTTCTCTATTGTACTTTACCTTATTTATTCCCTGAATTTGAGGCTCACCGTTTTGGCTGCATTGGTTCTCCAGGGAGGCCCCAGGATCTACCTTTCTCTGTTCTTTAGCACTGGGATTAAAGGCACATCTCACTATGTCTATTATTATTATTAATTACTAATTATTTTGTTTTGTGGATGTTGAAGATCTGAACTCAAGTTCCCAGGCTTGCACAGCAAACATTTTTCCCGAGTGAGTCACCTCCCCAGCCCCACAGCTGCCTTTTCCATGGGTGCTGAAGGTCTGAATTCATGTGACGAGGCTTACACAACATGTCCTTTACTCATTAAACCATCTCCCTGTTCCAAGATGGCCATTTTTTTTTATGTAGAGGAACATCCTAGGCCTGAAAGGTTAAGGAAAAGGTCTGTGTTTGATGATATATAAGCTTTTGTCCAGATCTGTTCTTTCTCACTGCATTTTACATAGATATATTATTACATTATTATATCAGAATGCCCATGTACTTGTTTTTCCTCCTGACCTAGGAGCTCCTTTATTTATTTATTTTTATTTTTATTTTTATTTATTTATTTATTTTTGGTTTTTCGAGACAGGGTTTCTCTGTAGCTTTGGAGCCTGTCCTGGAACTAGCTCTTGTAGACCAGGCTGGTCTCGAACTCACAGAGATCCGCCTGCCTCTGCCTCCCAAGTGCTGGGATTAAAGGCGTGCGCCACCACCGCCCAGCCTAGGAGCTCCTTTATAAAGGTAAGAATTCACCTTTAACCCTATTACTGAAGTACGTGGCAAACAGTAGATGCTTAGTGACTCCTTGAATGTCTAATAAGCCTAGGCATTTTTTGTAGGTCTAAAAATACTGTGACACCATGAGGTTGAATTACATGATGGCCATTTTGTTTTAAATGTATTAACAATAACCATTCAAAATATGCTGCTTCTTCGGAAAGACTCAAGGTTTTATTTTGCTTATATGATCCAAGCATCTTTGAAATTTTATTGGAACAGAATTCTAGCCACATAAACTCTATGTCCAGTGTTTAATGAGAGAGGCTCCTGAGCAGATACCATATACTCATGTTCCATAGACAGTCGTTTGGCGAAGGAAATGGTTGAAAGCGGTGCTTTTGTAGAAGAAACATCTGCCTTGTGTTGCTATGTAAGGAGAGTCTGTGCAGTACACTTGGATGGGCTCTGCCTGATTGAGCTTGCCAGAGAGGGGCGGAGGCACCACTAATTACATGTCTTGCATTATGGGTTGGAAATAGATACACAGAGAAAATGCTCTGACCCACAAAGCCCCCAGATGCAATGAAAGCAATGTAGACACAAGTTTATCTTCAAAATTCCCCATATTGCAGTGTAGATTCAGCTATACAACTTAATTGTACTCACTCTTTTTCTCTGTATGGTACCTAAAACACAAAAACCACCCACAAATGGAGTATCTGGAAGTCTACTTGCAAATTCAGAAAAAAAAAACAGTGGGAAAAATACATAGAAACTGGTCATGTTAACACATACATTTTATTGGAAGTATTAATTAGTAATTCCCTTGGGTTTGAGTATTCTTGTAATAGGTCACCACCATTACTTGACTGTCCACAAATTAGAATGCATTTGGTTCAAAATATTCTTTTCCAGTTATGTCAAAGAGACTTCCTTAAAAGACAAGAACGAGGTCGACTCGGTGGGGATAGTAACAGGCCCAAATGTACAAGATCAAAGAGGAGCCCTGCTCTCAGGTTCGAAAGATGAATTCTATAATTCATTATTCCATAATTACAGGAAGGGAAGGTCAGCTTAGCAGTTGATTAAATGAAAATCTAGTAGAATCCTGGCAGTCTCAGGAAATAGCAGTGGGACACAGGTGTCCAACAGCTAAACGGTGGTGATAGAAACACTTGGACTACTCTTTTAGCCTCCCTTGCTGCTTAGAATTGTCTCACGACCACGTTCTATCCAACAGAATATGAACAGAAGTGAAGCTTTGTTTCTAGGTCGAGCCTACAAGTGCCACCTATCCATGCATGGTTTTCACGATTTCCTCATATTTTGGAGTCACACAAACACACGCAAAGAGAGACTTTGGAAGCTGTGTGCTAAGGACAGTGCAGTCACACGATGGAAGAAGACTGTGTCACTGACGGACATCACAGAGGAGAGCCCTCCGCAAATCAGGGTTGAACGTGAGCAAGAAAGAACCCTTTATTGTGTAAAGGTAGCAAGATATCTAAGTCAGAGAAGCTTTCACTGGTTAACTATATGGTCATTGGCTTTATTCATAGAGGGATTGCAGGGAGAAAAAAAAATATACTATTTTCCCGAGTTGGGAATTGCCTTGTAGAAAGGGGTTGTCAAACTGGAACACAAGCAAATGTGAAAGACTGATAATGAAGTGACAAGCAACCCATGGGGGGCAGCTATCAGTGAGGGAGCTTAGCCTACAGAGGGGACAGTTTGGGGTTGAAAGAGAAACATCTCTCTTATTTTAGTTTCTTTTCTTGCTTCTGTCATAAAATGCCCTGACAAAAGCAAATTAAAGGGAAAAGGGTTTATTTTGGCCCACAGCGTTTAATGGGAAATCAGGGTAGCAGGAGGCTAAAGCAGCTGGCTACATCACATCCATAACCATGTGTAGTTCAGGATCCCGGCCAGGAAACAGTGACACCTACAGTAGACAGGTCTTCAAATGGTAATTAATCAAAACAATTCCTCACATTTATGGCCAAAGGATAATCTCCTGGTGACGTTAGATACTATCTAGTATCTCATACAACACTGCCCATCACAGTATGCTACAAGGAATAAAGTTTAGGCTTGTGTTATAGCACTCAAGAGAGCAGACATAGGCATAAGGTTTAGCCTTGGGGTTAAGGAAAACTTGTTTTGCCTATCCCAAGATGGCCTTGAAATAAAATCACTATGTAACTGAAGATGACTTCGAACTTCTGATCTTCCTGCTTCCTCTTCCCCAATGTAGGGGTTACAGGTGTGTACCACCACAGCAGCTTATATGGTGCTGAGATGGCTCTGTGAATTCTGAACTCTACCAATTTAGCTCCATCCCAGCCCACGGAAACTTCTAAAAATAACTAGCACTTCCTAAAGGGGGGGCTTCTTAATGTCTTCTCCATTGGTGCATGGCAATTCTATATTCTGTCAAATACATTTTAAATAAATGCTGATTGGCCTATAGCCAGGCAGGAAGTATAGGTGAGAAAAGCAGACAGGAAGTAGAGGTGGGGCAAGGAGAACAGGAGTGTTCTGGGAAGAAGGAAGCTCTTACTGCAGTCCTGCCAAGATCATGGAAGAAGCAAGATGTGACCTACCCCACTGAAAAAGGTACCAAGCCATGTGGCTAACATAGATAAGAATAATGGGTTAATATACGTTATAAGAGCTACTACAAAGCCTGAGCTAATGGGCCAATCAGTTTATCATTAATATAGTCCTCTGTGTGATTTTCTTTGGGACATACCAGCTGTGGGAATTGGGCAGGACAGAAATCCCAAAAAGCAGGCCCTCATGTTACACTCCATCTTCAGTGGACGCTGTTGAGTGACCAGTCAGCATTTATTTTCCCTTCTCCTCTGACTATAGGATCACAAATTAACTGATATTTCATCCTCATGTGATTATGGGTAAGAGAAGTCCATGCTCAGCTCCAGAGTTGGGTCCTGAATACTCCAAACCCTTTAGCACATGGAATTGGAGGAGGTCTAGCTAAGTTCATTTCACTTCAAACCCTGGATTCATATTGAGCATATGTTAGCTTTTGGCTGGCACACAGCTGACCTGTTTCCATTTCTGTTTGTAAGAAGTCTGCCGTAACAGAGACAACTCATTGTTCACTGAATATTCAGGTCCTTTCTTGCAGACTCCAGGAGTATTTGATGGAAGCAGCTGCCTTCTGGGAATTGCATTTTCCTTCTTACAAATAGCAGAGTCTACGGTTTGTTACTGTCCGTGGCATGGGAACAATCATTCTATAATGTCATGTCTGGGTCAAGGAGCAGTTGTGTGACTGAAGAGTACACTTTTATTGTGTTACTTCTTTAAATCCTGGACTTGTTTGTTATTGAAGGCAGTACTGCACTAATAATATCCATTATGAAAAATCTTGGGAGGAGAGCAGTAGCCATTTTTGTTGCCTCGTCTCCAAAAAGGCCAAGTTTCTTACTTTTATCTGCTTCCAGGTACAGCCAATATTTTATTTGATGTTATTTATTTAGCACACTAAGTTATACGTTTGTAATGCCATCTCTGACATAGTATATAATTGTGTTTTGTTTATATTTGCTCCCCCAACTGCCTTCTCCACGTTGATCTTCTTCTCTCTCCCAAATAGAATCCTACTCTGCTTTCATGTCCTGTATATCCCGTTATCATCTCTTGTTCACCTCTCCCCACTTTAGAGCTTTCCTGCTCATCTCACGGCCCCCTTTCCACTTTCATGTCTTACACATGTACACGCATACCCACACATCGATATGAATTTATATTTAGACTTCGCATCTGAAAGTTGGTACAGCTATGATTAGGATAGACATCCAGACACCTGTGGTGGGATGCTGGCTCTTAAATGAGAGCTACAAAGGCAGGTAAAGTTCAGAATCAGGCATGGTGTGGTGATCACGGAGTTGTGAGGAAATATGTGGTAGAGCTTGGCTTGTGGTTTCTGCTGCTTCAGGAGCACGTGGGTCCCTCTGGGGCCGAGTCTTGTTTCCCAGCTTCTTATATATTCTATTAGCCTCTGATAGCTTGCTCATTCAGTCTCCCTTTGCCTAAGACAATCAGCACTATCTCCCCCCTCTTACCTGCAATCCTTTGGTGATGTTCTTATGTTTGTCACAAAAAAGATTCTACTCTAACTCATTTTGTTTTATAAGTAGACTTTCCCACATGTAGTTCTGTGTTTATCTTTGATTCTGTCCTGGTATCTTAGCTTTAGGATCTAACGGCATTTGAAGTGGGAACCACTCAATTCCCTCTTCTTATTAAATTCCTGTTCAGATAATCAAGTAGTTATTTATTTTTCCTTGTGTTATTGGTTTGTTCTCTCTCTCTCTCTCTCTCTCTCTCTCTCTCTCTCTCTCTCTCTCTCTCTCTCTCTCCCTTCTGGTTATCAGCAGTTACTTTCACCTTGTGTTTTACTTACTAATTGTCTTCACTTATGCATTTTTGTGCCATTTACACTTGCTAACTATTTCTATTATTTGTTTGTGCCATCTAACTGTCAATCTGTAACTTTTTCTGATTTGAGAAGAGCATGGGACTCATTGTCTCAGAGACCTATTTTTGTTAGAAGATATGTAACCTCGGATTGGTTATTTAATATTCCCTGAGTATTGTCTTGCAAAATGATTAGAATAAAAAAAGAACATGAAAATCTCAGGGTCAATTACAATGGACAGCAGCTAACTGAAGAGCCACATGGCTGAGCACTCCCCTGATACCTGTTGGTTTCTGCATTTATCACTGTCCACTGCATAAAGACACTCCTCTGATGAGGTCTTAGAGTTGTATTTATCAATGGTTATAGATATGCTAATTTGAAGAGCAGTTTGGTATCTTGTCCATTTATCAGAATAGTAGTAGTAGGTTGATCTCTGGGCATGTGAGTTCCCCAAACATGGGTTCTTGGTCATATTTACAGTAGTAGGAATGCATTTCCTCTTGTGAAGTGGCCTTTAAAGCATATCCGGAAGTGGTTGATTGCCCCCAAAACATCTGTGGCTCTAATGCACCCATGGACATATCTCATTATGCTGTCATTATTGTAGTTCACAGGGTTCATAGCTGAGTAAAACTGTTCATGGTTGCTTCTCTCAGCAGCTTACATAGTACCTTCTGGGACTTTGATAGCTGACGCTCAACTCAGGTTGGAAGCTTCCTGGTCACTGCCAACTTGATTTGTTTACTAAAGTGTGGTGTCTTCATCAATAGGGTCTTATCATCAAGTTATGGTGGGCAGCCAAGAGCAATGGCGAGAGCCTATCTTGTTTTACAGTTTTTCTGGGATATCTCTGACCAGCAACTCAAAGGGAGGTATCCCACACCTGGTACTTGGCTTTTTATTTGGTAACCTACAGATTTTGAAAGGAACATTATCTCCCATGTAGAGTAACTCCAATTAAGCTGATCTATCTATCTATCTATCTATCTATCTATCTATCTATCTATCTATCTATCTATCATCTATCTATCATCTATCTATCTATCTATCTATCTATCTATCATCTATCTATCTATCTATCTATCTATCTATCTATCTATCATCTATCTGTCTATCTATAGCTTATAAAATAGTATGTTTCTATATAGCATTTAAAAATATCCTTGGTGTCATTTATCTCTTTTCATACACCTCCTCTGTCCTGTCCTTCCACCCCTTTCCTCACCTAAACCTCTCTTTCATTGGTCCCATGCATATCTTCTTTATTGTACTATCCCTCTCCCTTAAGAATTTTCTTTCTTCTTCCCACCAATCGTCCCTTTCTAATTTCTTGGTTTATACAGATATTCCAAGTTAAACATATACACCTATATCACTACCCCACAAGGTTCAGGGAGCATTGCAGAAGAGGAGTAAAAATATTCCAAGAACCAGAGGTTAGGGAGGAGTGGAGTCAGTGTTTTTTTGGATATAACAAGATGGTTGAGATCATGAACTCACAATACCTGTGTTTGCCTGCACAAGCCAATCAACGTTCTAGCATAGGGCAGGGAGGGACTTAGGAGCCCTCACTCCTAACTGAAGAGCTATTGACAGTTGATGACTTCTGTGAGAGGGGAGGTTAGTTTTCGTTAGTGGTGTGGCCCTTGGTAGGTCTACTGTGTTCCAGTGGATGGCCTTAAACCCGAGTTTATTGGAAGCACAAATCGGACTTGGTACATCATTTAATTTTTATTTTAAAAAGAGTACATGAAGTTGAGAGGGAGTGAGGAGGTTGGGATAGATTTGGGGGAGCTGGGGTAAATATGAGCAAAATACATTGTATCAAATTCTTAAATAACTAGCAGAAATTATACATTAAAATGCATGGCATATCCTGGAAATTGAGCTGTGAGATTGCAGTCTTCCATCTGCTAATGAGAGCTATACAGTTCCGTTCTCTTTTTCTCTCTGGCTTTATACTTATAACAACCACCATTCTTACTATGTAGATCTCAGGCTAACTTGAACCTGTGGCAATCTTCCTGCCTCTGCCTCCCATGGACCACCAGGTCCAGCCAAATGACTTCCTGCTTTCAGTTTATCCTTAAATACCACCCTTGAAATGAACCCTAACAGAACAGTGCACAGCTTCAGTGTTTTATACACCTTTCACATACTGTGTACACAAGCCATTGGCGACAGTGGCTTTTATATGACTCTCCTTAATGTCTAGAGAAGAATTCTACAATGCTTCGTATTAGTCCTTTGTATTTGGCCCTGTGTTGCTATAGGAACTCAATTCCACCTCTCCAGGTCTGTCCCGGAAGCTAGATTTGTTAGCCTCCAACACTGGGTCTCAGTTTTCTTCTCTGTAAAATGAGCTGTCTCAGCTGACTCCCCCAGAGTCTTCTCTCCAGTCCCAGCCTGCCATGATGCCCCCAAACGACTTTATGCCTTCTGAGCATCTGCTTAGATTCTTGATGGAGTTAGATTCATCTCCTCTGCCTTCTGTTTTGATTAATAAGCCCTCTATGGTGACTTTTGGTGTCTTGGGTAAATGGGTTTAGACAACTTTGCCACACACAGGACCTCTTTCAGGAGTTCCCAGGAGACCAGGCCTCTTTGCCATCACAATCTAGACCATTTTTGTTTTCTCAAAGCTCTTTCTTCTCAGCTTCCTCAGATACATTTTTGCCTTTTCCTTTTTCTTCATCCATATCAAAGAAGAACACTCCCATCTGGGGTTCTTTTGCTGAAAGCCTTCTCTGGCTCCCTCTGCTGGGGTGGAGCTTGTTGTCATAGTAACCTTTCATTAAAGGCTTTGAGGTCAGCACTGAAGCTAGCCAAATCCACTCACATGGGTGGTCACAGAAGGCCAGGACAGAGTATCTCTGGAAACCTCTGCAATTTGTTAATAAGAAACAAAGTACTTTGTTGTTCTGCTATCTTGTTATAATGTTCCCTTTTTGTCTTGTGGGTCACTCCAAGGAGTAAAGAGAGAACTAAGGACAATTCGGTACAATTTGCTATTGTTTTCTAATATTTTTACAGATAGATCCAGTTACCTTAGGCCACCTTTTGACTTTGAAAATATTATCTTCTCTTCTAAAACATGTTCTTTGAGTCCGAGAGAACTAAGGACAATTTGGTTCAATTTGCTATTGTTTTCTAATATTTTTACAGATAGATCCACTTACCTTAGGCCACCTTTTGACTTTGAAAATATTATCTTCTCTTCTAAAACATGTTCTTTGAGTCCTTGAATTTGAGCCAAGGGGGGAAAGGCAAGGAACACAAGCTTAATTGACTAAGAATATTGAAATAATAATCATTGGATATACTTTGATGACAATAAATAAATAAATACTCAGAGCAGTATTATCTTTCAGCATGCATGCATACATACATACATGCATACATATACATATATATGTATATATGAACATTATTATTTTTCTTCAAGTTTCCTTTAACTATTTAAGAAGTCAGATAAGGAGGGAGTGTATACACACACACACACACACACACACACACACACACACACATATATATATATACACTCCCTCCTTATCTGACTTATTAAATAGTTAAAGGGAACTTGAAGAAAAATAATGTTTTCTAAAGAATTTAGAGGATTCTAGACTAATTTGATTTTCTTTCTACGACATAGAAGTCCAAGGCAAATAGAGAAGCAATAGGTTAAGGGGAATGTGGTATCATCAGGAAGAAGGTCACTATTGAATGCCCGAGCTGGACCAATTCTTTTTAAGTGGAACTTACAATAACTGAAAATAAGAAGACTTACAATGTGGGCCTTTAGGTTACTACCATGACGCATTAAGAACATCTGTCCTCTCCCTGTACAGGCAAGCTCTTCATCTGAGGCTTGGGAATAAAAGCTGTATTGCCAACTGAGACAAAGAAAGAAGGATACACACACACAAGGAGCTGGCTGAGCTGTCAGGCTGTATTTGTGTCTGCCTGAGCTGCTCTGAAAAGATCCTCTTCTGAATCACTCTGACCCCAGACAATAGTGGGATGGAGTGGCTCTGTGCTGAGCAACAGATTGCAGATGTGGGACTGGAAACCTTTATCTCTGCTGTTACTGATAGCTAGAGTACCACGGCTGTACCTTGTCTTACCAGACTCAGCTTCCTCTGTTACTAGGTGATTATTATGAAGAGTCTGGCCATCCCAGGGTGGATGGAGATGGTCCAAGACAATAAGTCACTCCTGAAACCTCCTCCCACATACCTTTCATGCTAGATCTCTTTCTACTCTCTTTTAAAGCTTACTTACATCAAGGCCAGAGGGAGCTTTCCAAAACACAAGTCAAATAATCTGTCCCAGTCTCTTTCAAACCCTCTACTGATGTCCCAATAGCACCATTATGATCTATAAAGGAACTAAACCGTTGGCCTCACATCCCTTTACTTCTTCAACTTTATCAGTGATCCCTTTGGCTCTTTTTCTTTACTTTGTTGTAGACATACTAGTCCCATTGCTTGAACATGTCATTTCTAGTCAGATCTCAGTGCTTCTGCGCATGCTGATCCCTCTGCCTGGAATAACCCTTTACTAGTTACCCATATGACCTCTTGTGTTACCTAGCCTGGAATAATCCTTTACCAGTTACCCATATTATCTCTTGTGTTACACTACCTCCTTTCTATCTTTTTTTTTTCAGATACCATCTTCCCACTGAGCCTTTCCTGACCAACTTATTTCAAATTGCAGCTAATTATTGTTTTCTGACATGGTAGACACACACCTGCAATCTCAGCCTTCAGGAAACTAAGACAGAAGGGTAGAGAATCTGAGACCAGCCTGGGCTACATTATGAATTCCAAGCTCCTCTAGGCTGTAGATAATGAGACTATGTCCCCCAAATCACTTGTTTTAGCTACTACTAGAACCTGGGTGCATAACAAATGACCCCTAACAGGTAGCAGACAATACACATTACTCTCCAGATGTGTGAGTTTAACTGAGACTTTATTGACCTGTGGTGGGCTCAGCTTGGGTTTAGAGCTCGGAACAAGTATCAGTTCAATGAGAGTTTGTATGGAGGCCTAGGATGAAGGGTAGCAGTTACTCAGAGCATAGTCTAGTAGGGATCATCAGCACACAAGAGGAAAGCCAGGGCAGAACTGCAGTTTAAGTTCTTTGCTCCCATTACATTCCTCTGCCATTCTATTTGTCAAAGGAAAGTGTGGGGAGTGGAGGAAGACCTAACTGAGGAAAACACTGAGTGACTGTGTGTTGTTGACATGGGAATGACCATGTCAAAGACCCTATAGCTTTAGACCCACAGGAAAACGAACGGCAAAGCCTTCCCTCCTGGCCCAAGTGCAAATGTTGGTAATATCTGCAGAGAATGTCCACTAGAGCTTTCTCTACCCACCCCTGGGATATTTATGGCCTGAAGACGGCTTCCCTACAGAGACTCCTCTTACTAAAATCAGCTTAAACCTATCTCCTCCTTGAGCTGTTTACTAGAACCCCTGCCTCCTTTTTTAACTGTATGCAATAACCCTGCCTCTGTTCAACTCTCTATAATAAACACAGTAAGCTTCTGAGGTGCTATGGTTTTTCTATCAGAGAGCGCTGTTCAGGTAATCACATCTTTTCTATGCCTACATTTTTGCCTTTTCTTCATTCCCTTGCAGCTCAGTCAGATCTAATCCCCAGAGTCATGTAGAATGTGGCAGTCAAACAATAATGAGGAGACTAGAGAGATGGTTCAGTCTGCGGAGTGTTCACTGGGCATGTGTTAGGTCCTGAGTTTGACCCCTATAACCCATGGAAAATTTCTAGGTATGGAGGTAAGTACTTGTATTCGCAAGACTCTAGAGGCAGAGAAAGGCACATTGCCTGTGTTTGCTGGTCAGCCAGTCAATCTAATCTACTAAGCAAGGTTAAGGTCAATGAATGGCCTTGTCTCAAAGAAACAAGATTACATTAATTACTTTTTATTATTTTGATAAATCACCATAACTAAGGCAACATACAGAAGAAAGTTTATTTGGGCTTATGATTACAGAGGACTGGAATCCCTGATGGCAGAGAGAACAGCATGTGGCCAGTATGGCAGATGGAGCTGAAGCTGGGGGCTAACATCTTGAGCTGTAAGCACAAAGTAGAGAGGGTGAATTCAAAATAGTGTGAGTCTTTAAACTCTTAAAGATCTTCTCCTCTAACAAAGCCACACTTCTTATGCCTTCCAAAACAGCGAATGAGAACCAAGTATTTAAGTTTCCAAGATTATGGGAGACATTTCAGTCAAACTACCGTAATGACTTCAGAGGAATGACATCTGAGGTTGGCTTCTGGCCTACACACACATACATACACAGACAGTTAGACAGACAGACAGACAGACAGACAGACAGACAGACACACACACACACATGCACGCACGCACACACACACACACACTAATGAGACGGGGAATGAAATTCTGCCCATATTGAAAGGGGGAACCAAAATAGTTGCTGAACAGTTAACTAAACAATTACACATGCAGACATAGATGCACACATGTATCTCCTACCCATATTTGCCTGCTTTCCTTCCATTTTTGCCTTTCCCCTGAGGGTTTATCTCCACCCTGAACAGTGATGTATTTTACTTATTTTGTTCACTTATTTTCTGTCTTATTAGTTAAAATATTGTTTTGCTAAGAACAGGGAGTTGAGTAAGGAAGTTCAGAAATGGGTTTTATGATTTGACCCTATTGCTGAAGACCCCCCCCCTCAAATATTTGGCTCATAGGAGATGAAGAAATGAATCTGGTACCAACCCAGAAGCTTCATTTTGACTGGCTAGCTTTCATAGTGCTAAAAGTTGCTATGCACTGCATCATAGGGGAAAAGTTATCATCAACCTTATCCATCAGAACTCTGCAAGATATGATGTTGACTGGCTTGCCAAGGCATGTCCACTGATATAACAATGGTGTAAATGTTATGTGAGATACCAACCACTTTCTGAATGAATGTAAAGCCTGGTACTTGGGTCCCAAAGTGGAGGCTGTCTAGGTCATAAGTCTCAGGGAAAAATCTAATACTATTATTTTTCTAAATGGATATAGTGATAAACTGCTCCCTAGGTTTATATTCATATATTAGTACATCTCTCAACCCTCATCAGAAAAGCGCTTTTTGTCAGTAGATGGCTATTAATACAAAGACCCACAACTGGTTAACATGCAGAGAAAAAGAGACTGGATGTGGAGTTCTCAACTCTAAATGGTATATCCATATCACAAACCACTCTCTCCTCCCTCTGCAAGGCACAGGGATAATCATAACAGGCAGAAAGAACTTTTAAAAATCCAGTAGTAATGGGTGCCTGCAGTGAAATTGTTTTCTGGCCATCACTAGGCTGATGGCACAGTGTCTGTGAATGCATGTACAAGGCCTGCACAAGATTGAAGCAGACAAAAATCCAAGCACTGGTGGGGGATGTAGTCACAAAGTCCCACTCCTAGCTGTGGAGTTTTGGCAGTTTATGGGTGCTGGAAGAGAGAGAATCAGCTTACTTCAGAGATGTAGTCCCTGAGAGGTCACCTATGCTCCAATGGATGGGCCTAAAGCCATTTGCATACTGGTTGTACTAAGTCGACTCAGTGGGATAAAAAAAGAGCTCATGAATTTGGAAAGGAAAGTCATAGAGTGGAGAGATTGGAGAGAAATTTGAGGGGAGGGACCAGGGAGTGGATTTGATCAAAATATGTTATATGCGTGTGTCAGATTCTCAGACAATAAAAATGGGTTCTAGGACCCTGGAACCTTATGCATAGGAGTACAATTTCTTCAAAACACTGATCTGATCCACACCATTACCACTGCCGCAACCATCATCAACATTACTACCACTACCACTACTACCACTATCATCATTACTATGACACCATGACCAGATTCCTACCGCAATGCCTATCCACATCATCTCCACCACTACCATTTTATCATTGTTGTCATCACCATCATCATCACCACTACCACTGACACCATTGTCAACACCACCACATCACCACCAGCATTGCCTCAGCCACTACCATCACCACTTCTACTACATCATCACCTACACAATTATTGGTATGTTTTTACCATCACCAATGTTACCAGTGCTATCATCATTACAGCATCCATCTCTACCACATCGCTATCACCATGACCATTGTCATCCCATGTCTATCACGGTCACCCTCATCCCTCTCCCTCCCATCACCAAAACCATCACTATTATCACTGTCTCAACTAGACAGCAGAACTGCTTGCTAGCAGAACCAATTTCATACAGCTCTCAAGAAACTAATTCCACAAAAACAAAAGAAAGGGAATTTCTTTCTTAGCAGACTAACTGCAATGTAAAAGCATCAATCCAATAAAATTTTCTCCTAAGCTCCCTAGAGCAAATCTGTAACAATTATGTAATCATCGTGTACTATAGCTTCGGAAATTCAACCCACTCTTTTGGAGGTCTGCAGAGATTGTCAGACCTCCAAATTCCACCTTCTAGGGGGCACTAAAATAGTCGCCTCCCTTTTATCTTTTATCTTTTTGGAAGGAAAAGTGAGGTTGTTTACTTAGCCATTTCTTCACCACTGACGGTCCATTTCTTGTTTAATAATAATGGACCATGTTCTTGATATTTTTCCATTCCTAAGCAAAAGCTTTTTCTGAAATGCTGCTTCTTCTCCAGTTCTCTGTAAACACTGGCTTGCAAAAATATCTGAGTGCTCCATTAAATCTCCATTCCTCGTCAATGCATGTACGATGGCACTGAAGTCTTTGTCCTAGCTCTACTGTGTGTGTGTGTGTGTGTGTGTGTGTGTGTGTGTGTGTGTAGAGTTAAGACTCTTTGTTCTTCACGGCCAAATTTCATCTTCATTTTGTCTGCCTATGATTCATTTCACTTCTGATGAAGCTTTTACTTCACTTACTATTTTTGCTGAAGGCATTAAATAAATTGCTTTGAAGCATGTAAGTGTTTCAAACATTCTACAAAAAGATCTTCCTCAAAATAGCGTACCATAGGTCTAGGATAGATGCGTTGGGGATAGTGAAAAGAGGGAGGATTTTCTTTCCTTCTTAAAAGCACATTTTCTTTGAAGGGAAGAAACTGCCACTGTTTGGCTTTGGTCCCAAGCCTACTGTTATGCCAACACATAGGGAACACAGCAGTTTAGACTATATACTTGATGACAACACATCTGATTTTGATTCTATCAAATACAAAGAAAAACCTGTCTCACTGGAGGCAGGCTGTAGAAAGGAATGTTAGGGCTTCCTGAGAAGCTTTCTTTTTTTGTGGGCATGAGAGAATATCCCACAGGCAGATGGAGAAGGAGATGAAAAGGCCTATCCAACAAGGAAACTAACGATGCCCAGGAAATGATATGCCTGAAGTCTGGTTTCTACTGGAGACATCTGACACACAAAAGAGCTACCCCAAAATGACAAAGATTATTATAATATTTTCAGGAAGTTGAAGATTTTTGAGTTAGGACCTGCTCAGATCAGTCCTGGGGTGCTTATGGCCGCTGGACATTATGGCTTGGACACTAGCACGCTGGTTCATCCCTGGTTGACTGGAAGACTCCAGGTGCGCTCCACTGAGGGACATGAGAGGCAGCTCTACGGGAGGCCGGAAGCAGCTAGTATATAGAGCTCTCTTGAAAAGTTCTGTGAGTTTCTACAAGTTCTCTGCTGAGCTCCACTTCTGTGTGAAGCAGGACAATTTCTCAGCAGGGAGTATGGGATTTGAACTTGGACTGGATGCCATGTGCTCAGGTGTTGAAAGGCATGGAAAGTGGGCACTTCCTGCGGAGGGATTCCGTTTCAAAAACCTGGTGTTAAGTTTACAGTTTCTTTGGACCCAAAGTGAGAATTTTTGTCAGCCTGGATTGTAACAAGATCTGAGCAGGGGTGTATAGACATTTGGAGAGGTGCGGGAAGGAGGGAACGCAGCAATAGAAACGTGTCCTGTGAGACTTTGACTCCACCTCCTTATCCTGTGAACTTCCTTAGTGAAACCTCAACTCTGCAGGGGGTCTGCGCTCTGGCAGATGTTGATGTTTTATGGGTCAGGCCTGAGACGGGCACAGAAGAGATGGAGGTCAGAGAGTGATGCGTACCAGGCGGCCCCCAAAGCAGACTCTGGTAGAGAGATTTCTTGAGCAGAAACCATTAGAGGTGCTCTTAGGACCAACACCTGGGAAGAAGATAAAGAAACAGGATTAGGTAGGGAAAGGATTTGTGCTGCTGTGTGGTGGCAACCAAGACCTTTGTTGTTCCTGTTGAGGATTCTGGAACAGGAAGCAGTCATTATTCCTGGCTGCTCCCCCCACCCCCCACCCCCACCCAACCCCTCAAAGGGCCCGGGCTTTGCGAGGGAGAGCTCTTCTCCTATCAGGAAGATGCTCAGCCGCCAACATTCCAGGCAGCTGAAGGAAGGAATACTTCAGTCCTGATGGGTGTGGCAGAGCACCATGTTACAGCGTTCTTTCAGGGGTGTCCGGCCTATTGACTTTAGGACATGATCTTGTCATCTACAAATCTGTAGGTATCCACATCTATAGATATCCGAGGATGTATTTGGTCTGTGGATTGCAGACTGGAAATTCCTTCTTGAGCTTAAAAGAAAGACAAATAATTTTTTGTAGAAGACAGGCATCGATAGATGACATACTAATATACTCCTTTGTAATACCAATTCTAGTCAATTCAAAAAAGTTGAATACTTCCTTGTGTTTTGGAACTGGCGATACACAGATAAACAAGACAAGAGAAACCTATGGTCTTGAAGAAAGACAGGTACTTCAGGAACCAACATGTTTATAGGGGCACTGAGCAGGCAGAATGGGCTATAGAGGGGCCTACCAGGCAATTGTGTGATATTCCAAGTTTCATGCAGCATTAATCTACTGATTGTCACTAAATAAATAAGATTCCATTCACTAAAATACCTCCTTTAAAACCATTTATTATAGAGAAGAGGTATTCTCATCTCAAAGGTTTTCTCTTGAGTGGCAATGTAATTCTTTATAATATCACACGATTAAATGTACTTCTGGGACTGAAGAGATCCCTCAGCACTTAAGAGCATTTGTTGTTCTTGCAAAGGCTCTGGGTTCAGTTGCCAGCACCCACATGGCAGCTCATAACCACCTGTAACTCCAGTTCCAGGAGATCCAGTGCCCACTTCTGGCTTCCATAGACATTACATGCATATATATATAGCGCACATGCATACATACATACATACATACATACATACATATATACATGTAGGCAAAATATTCACTCATATAATCATGAATACATTTTTAACAGTATACTTGTATTTCCTTTTGCTTAAATATTGATTGCAATATGAAAAATGGGAGGAAAGAGGGGGAGTTGGATGATAACAGGGATGGAATGAAGCTGAAACCTATTGGTAGCCACTTCTACAGAGATGGGACTAGGATTTACCCTTTTGATAACCTATCCAAAGATTGTCACCTTCGTAATGAGTCTGTCTCTTCCCCAACCCCACAGACCTCCCTCCACACCAAACGGCTTTCCTTACTTTAACTGGCATTCTGCAGCTGATTTGATGAAACCTCCTGACAACCATGATTCTGGTTGCAAATGGCTTGAGTGTGTCTCTCAAGAGCTCATGTGCTGGAAATTTGGTCCCCAGTGTGACAATGTGCTAAGAGGTGATGGGATGTTTGTGAGGTAGAGTTTAGTCATGTGGGGCTGCTGCTTTTGGAAGGGATTAATATAGTTCTCTTGAAATCCTCGTTAGCATCTCATTCACATACCACGATCCTATAAATGCTTGATTGTGGCTCGATCTGCCCTGATTTTATTTATGCATAACCAATCTAGAAAGTAAAATTGGAGGAAACAAATTGTTTTCTAGACTCAAGTAATTTATCATTGTGAAGTACGCGAGAAGTCAACCTCCAACAGCATCTTTTTTGAGATGAAACTAATCCTTTTCGCCTTAGTGGAAAACGCTCCTCATCACCAGAACCATGCCTGCCTCTTTGTTCTGCCTGCCCATATTTTGCCTTTGTCTTTCTCCAGCATCTTGCTCTGCCTTCTAAGGAACTTAGGGCCTCATCCCTCCCTTCTATCTGGGTTTGTGCCTCCAGGCCCTCACTTGTGTTTTTGCATCTGCCCAGAATGCAATTCTCAGGATGCCATTTAAATTTTATACCATTTTCTCTAAGAAGCCTTGCCCCATGTTTCTGTTCAAGTCAGAATATCTTCTTTTGAGTTCTTGCCGTACCCAGGTGCACTATAATCATGGGCCCATTGTATCATGTTATATAACAATGGATTTATTTGTTTATCTCATCTGCTAAGTATGATTAGGCCAAGGACTCTGTCTTCATTTCATTCTTTGTCTCTGTAGGTACAAAGGGAACTTGGTAAATACACAGAAGTACATCCAGTCTCAACTTTAAATCCTTCAAATAGCCTTGACTGTCTCAAAAGCAGCCTATTTCATTTTCTCAATTTTCAAATGTTCTGTCTTCTAGTGGGGCTAATTTCTGCCCTATAATTTCTGCCCACTTGTCCTTGTTCTGCCCTGAAGAATGAAGTCTATTCGAAGAGGACAATGGTCCGCTCTTGAGCTGGACTTTGGCAAAGAATGCAGCTGTCGCTGTTGGCTCACCTTGAAATAATTCAGGGCTGTTTTGGAGATGGGTATGGAATATTCCTTTCTCTAAATATTTGGAATAGGGAGAGTAAGGAGGCGAGAAAGCAAGAACAGCCAGAGCGTCCCCTGAAGTGTCTCAGTTTGGTTTGCTGTTGTGCTCTGTTCCCGCAATCTGTTTACCCGAAAACATTCTGCTACCATAGTGCAAGCAAACTCGTCACATTCAGCACATTTGTCACATGGCGATGCCAGTTAACCTTTTCCTGTGGACTCGGTAGGCTGAGCTGCATCCTGTGGTGTCTGTGCCAGGTGCTCTTCAGGACTCCCTTGCCAGCTGCCCAGAGTGCTGCTGTGGCTCTGTTCACTAGCCCTAGCCCCAGATGTGGCTTCTATCTGCCCAGCAATTCTGGCATCATTTATACAGAGTTCTCTGGGAATGGTGCTCTTTACTATAGACTGGAGTTTCTAAAAACAAAGCAAAACAAAAAAAACCCCAAAAAACAAAAAACACCCCACATAGTCTTGATAGTCTTGGACTTCTGTACTGTACTGTCCAGATTAGAACCTTTGAGAATCAGACTCCAATTCAATTTATTTACTTATTTTCTTGCGTTTAAAAAAAAATGAAATGCTTATAATAGCCTGCACAGTAGTGGGTTTTCTTCTAATGTTTTCATAGATTTGTGCCGCTACTATTTTGTTTTTACTCACCCCTCTCTCACTTCCTTCCTCTGCTTCCCTCCTCCTCTCTCTGCTCCCCTTCATCCCCTCAGTAGTCCACCTTCTGCTTTCAAGGCACGTGGTGTGCATTTCACCTGTTCTCTCTGGATGGTTCCTATTAATGATAAAGTGAAGGAACCTAGTTTTTGACAAGCTCTCACCCAATATACCATTATCAAGCTGTTCTGGATATTCATTGTCATCTAAATACACACTAGACTCTATCAGTGGCTACCTATGCTCTTTGCTTTCTCACCCTGAGTTGTAAATGGGAATAAGTCGTACAACGTCTGTGTGCTGGTTCAGGTAACACCAACTACCATAGCAGAGGCATCATCAAATGTCAGTGTCTTACCACAAGTGAAGTTTACTACTAGGTTACAGGTTCTAGGGGACTGTGCTTGGTGAGTGGCTCTCTTTTATGTGGTGATTCGGGAACTCGGGCTTTTCCACATTAGAGAGATCTCTTCTAGAACTTCAACATCCAAGGATGAGGCAGTAAGACAGAATACCAATTGCTGAACCCCTGTGGCATATACGTGACACTTACCATTCCCATTTGGTTGGTTATTTCCGTGGCCTATCTAAATACAAGTAAGCCTGTGTGTGACTCATTTTATTCTTAAAAGTCAACAGCAATGTTGGTGATGTAAAATGATTGCCATTTGATTAGCTCCTAGTTCTAGGGGGCACAATTTGGAGGGGAGAATCAACTAGGCACTTATAGTACTCCGTGTCAGGTTTATCTGAACACAGCTGGTCTCAATCTGGATATGTGGTCAACTGCCACATTGGCTGGTGAGTGCAAGGTGTAGGGTAGCCTGAGCTGAGAACACATGTCTTTTGTTTATCTGTGCCTTTCTCCACAATGGATCAAGGTTTGTTTACATGGTGGCCAGGCAGTTTCCCATGAACAACAGAAGTCAGCAAAGCCTGTTGAGACCCGGGTCTCACAAAGGAGCTATGGTTACATAGCTGACCAACATACAGGAAACAGGAAACAAGGATGAAATAGAATGGATAAACAGAAGATGCAAAGAGAACCCGATGGTGGTGGCACACACCTTTAATCCCAGCACTCAGGAGGCAGAGGCAGGTGGTTCTCTGAGTTCAAGGCCAGCCTGGTCTACAGAGTGAGTTCCAGGACAGACTCCAAAGCTACATAGAGAAACCCAGTCTGGAAAAAACAAAAAGGGGAGAAGATGCAAAGAGTTATGACATTTTTACAACCAACTTCAGAAAGAAAAATACTCTCTCTCCCTCTTCTTTTCCCCTTCCCTTCCTTTCATTTCCTCTCTCCTGCCCCAGGGTCTTGTGTAAGGTAAGCAAATATTCTGATCACTAAGCCACATCTCCCCTAGCCTGTAACATTCTTAACAGACACTTGGTATCATAGTAAATCCCCAACCGACTTACCTGTTGTAATAAATTATAATTTGTTGAACACTTATTATGTAGCAGATTCTATTTGCATACATTATCTTATCTAACCACCACAACTCCCCTACAAAGGAAGCAGAATCAAGGAGATGAAGAAAACAGCTCAACATTATTTAACTAGTAAGCAATAGTGTCAAGGTACCTTCTAAGATGTAGTCTAATCTTGAGCTGCACCCACATTTATTTCTAGGACTGTATTTTAAGCATTTAGAAAAGTCTGAGAAATGATTTGGGAAAGGACTCTAGCCTTCTGACCTGAAAGAAGAGGATAAAGCCTGGAACTAGTTTTGGCAGATGACCCTCAAGTTGGCCCAGACCCTCTCAGAAGCAAAGCAGTCATGATCACAGTAACCCCAGCTCGTGGAGTGTGCTGCTTGCTTCTCGCCCACTTCACAGGGGATGGAGACATTCCTGGTTCTGATCAAAGAGTCCTTGTCAGTGTTCGAGGATCTTGGAGAAGAGAAAGGAGTAGAAGGGAAGGGAGCAGATGTTAGAAACATCCAGCCTAGCAGTAGAAAATACCAGGGCAGAAAAGGCTTTTGAAATCTCCTAGCCAGCTCTTTCCAGCCTTTCTTAGGAAGGAGGCCCCAGATAAGATAGCACTTTACTGGGCTCACAGATAAGGCTTGTCAGGCATGTAGCTCAACAAACGTTTTCCAGCAGTCTCACAGTCTCTCAGCAGTCTGTGGCCCACAGGTTGGAAGCCACTAGCCTAACACAGAAGTGTAGGTAGATTTAATTTTGAAAGGCAACTCTACTAATTTAGCAGCAGTGGATGTGCTGAAAGCCCTGTGTTGATACGGATTCCGAGGACATGACTAGATGTTCTAGCAAAGATATCTGGGAGTGATGCCTAACAGTGTCCACTGGTGAAGACAAACTTTCTATTTGCATGTTTTTCAGGCCTCTGAGTTGAGTTCCTGCAGTCGCGTATGCAGCCCCACCACCTGCAAACCCACGAGACTCATGGTTCATACAAAACCTCTGCCCCAAGGGTCCAAGTGAAAGAGGGAGGAGAGAGAAAGGGGAGGCAAGAGTACATGGTAGCGAATATGTTCACCATACAACATATACTCGTATGAAAAGGTCCTTATGTAGCATAATGAATATACATGGGGAAATTTAAATGATAATATTCTAAATATCATAATGTCTGTGTGTGAAATTGTCAGAAAAATAAGATTAGTTAATTGAAAGAAAAGCTGTGCTCACTGGACCCAGTCTTCATTTGATCTATCTTCTGATAAGGCTGAGGTTCAGAGGGTCAGAGCTGGACTTCCCAGAGCTTTAGAGCATGTGTGCTAAGTTAATCTGCTAGCTCTGATCCAGCCACGTGTTTTTAAGAGGATGAGAAAGATCACAAGCACGTCTCCCTGCTCCACGTTTACTTAATGGCAGGAGCGGGCCTCCATCTCTGTGCTCCCGATAATGTGTTTTTCATGACGCTAACCCAGTTATGAAAATTTATTTTCCCATTTATACCCAGGCATGATACACACTTCAATTTTCTTTCCGCACTTGCTCCTGCTTTTTTTTTTTTTTTCTTCTGGAAAGCTGCTTCTGTGTTTGTCAGACAGAGTTTGGTTTCCTTCTTTAAGAAATAAAAATTAAACAAAGATTATGTTTGGATTTCCCTGGCAAATTTAATTAGCTACTCAGATAAGCATCTCACTTTTACTCTATTTGTATGTCCACTGTCCTACTATAGAACACCTGTGTCCAAGCATCCGCATTGGAAATTCACTGTCGAAGTAAAGCCGTGGGCAATTCAAAAGCAGGTGGAAGCCTTCCTTTCTTATTCTTTCCTTCTTCAACTCTAAAGTCCTTCCATCCTTTTTTGTTTTTTCTCCATTCATTGTATTTACATATATAGATTATACAAAATAGAAGTTTTCATTTTATAGCCCATTCATGTATTTAATGTATTTGTTCCTTTTCTATTTGAGTGTTTCTCAGGAATCTGAGATTTATTAAGTTTTGCTTACATATTAAACAACCCAGACCTTCCAATTCATGAACTCGTGATTTCTAGAAATACTATTTACTAGAGTTAGAATGGACTTCGGCCCCATTCCATGTGTCCTCTGAGGGGGACTAAGGTTAAGAGAGGCAGAGTTAGAATACTTCAGAGTTTACAGAACTGGAAAGTAATTTTCCAGAATCCAATATGCAGAATGGTCAATTTGTTGAATGGCCACTGCATAGCACAATCTTGCTTTTGTGAATTCTTTTGTTCAGTTAATGGGCTTTCCTTTTGCCTTCACTTTTAAGGAATATTGAATTTGCTTTTACCCTAGTTTCTTGTCACTGCAGTTGAGTCTGGAGAGAATAAAGAACATAAAAAGATTATATATATGAATGACTTTTATTAACAATATGTCTATTATAATATAACAAAATGATGTGTGGATATTCAGAATGTAGTTTTGAATAGGACTACATTAATGAAGGATACTAAGAAAGGGCATATGCTAAATCTCCATTCCTATTATGAGTCTTATGTGTATGAAAATATTTGGCTTACAACTCTCAATTTCTCTTTCACTTTTCCTCCAACCTAGCAGCATTTCTTCTTTATCATATCTCAAATCCTTCAAAGCGCCCAAGCCTTTCCCCTCTCCTCTGCTCTTCTGTATGCTCTGGATGCCCTCCTCTCTTTTGGCACTGCCCTCTCTTTAATAGCTCCTTTAATTAAGCAAGTGAAAGATTTGCATAATAAAAACTTTAAGATCTTGAAAAAAGAAATTGAAGAAGACACTAGAAAGTTGTTGTAAGGAGAGGCCACTTGTTTGTCCCGGCTGCCTGACTTGCTTAGCCCCAAAATAACCACACAGAAACTGTATTAATTAAATCACTGTTTGGCCTATTAGCTCGTATTAATTAAATCACTGTTTGGCCTATTAGCTCTAACTTCTTATTGGCTAAGTCTTACATCTTAATTTAATCCATCTTCATTAATACGTGTATCGCCATGTGTCTGTGGCTTACCAGCAAGATTCTAACCAGTGTCAGTCTCAGGCGGAGGATCCATGGCTTCTCCCCGACTCTGCTTTCTTCCTCCCAGAATTCAGTTCTGTCTTCTCTGCCTACCTAAGTTCTGCCCTATCAGGCCAAGGCAGTTTCTTTATTCATTAACCAATACAAGCAACACATAGAAAGAAGGCCCTCCTACACCATTTCCCCTTTTCTGTTTAAACAAAAAAGGAAGGCTTTAACTTTAACTTTACCACAGTAAAATTACATATAACAAAACAGTTATCAAGCAAGAATTACAGTTACAATATTTATATCTACTTTATCTTTTATCATAACTAATGAAAACTATAACTATCTATCTATTTTTCAACTCTATCAAAGACTCCAGAAGGATATACTATTACCTAAGTAAAACAGGAAATGTATTGTAAGCAACTTCCAGAATTCAAGAATTGACAGAGACATCTCGCTGCCTGGACAGTCACCCAAAGTTCTTCTGTATTGTTGGGGCATCCATTTTCAGCCTACAGGCCCATAGTATCCAGCAGACTTTTCCATGAAGCAGGAAATTTCAAAGACAGTCACTTTCTTCTGTGTCCTGCAGAAAGTCTCACAGACTCTTTCATGAAGCAGGAACCCCAAAGGACCATCTCACCTTTAGGCAAGCTCAGCAGTCATCTCTCTGTGGGTCCTGTATGTCCAGTGAAGCAGTCCAAGCAAGAGCAGTTTCTTGCCCAAATGGCTAGCAAACTCCATAAGGAACCTCTTCAATACCCATATTCCTCAGAAAGTAGCTGGTGCTGCCAGGAGCCTATGTGTCTCATTGTCATGAAAAGGCCTAAGTTACTAAAATATTTAAATGCTGTATTCTGAAGGTCTCTGAAAGATTTGAAGAATACCTATCTAACTGAAATATATCTCTATACATCTAGAAAATCTAACTAACATGACTACAAGCTTCACTATTATAGATGATTATCCATTAACAACCTATATTTCTTAATTATACATTATTTTTTAAATGAACTACACAATCACAACACTTCAATCAAGAGCAGAAATATACATATAACAAGATTGACCTTAAATTTTTATTAACAAACCAAGATCCATACCAATGCAAATTATTCATATCTATATCAGAAAGTAGAAAGATTTCCTATGCTCATGGGCCAGTAAGATTAATAGTGTTAAAATGCCCATCTCACCAAAAGCAATCTACAGATTCAATGAAATCCCTATCAAAATTACAGCACAATTCTTCACAGATCTTGAAAAACAATTTTCAACTTCATATGGACACACACACACACACACACACACAGAGAGAGAGAGAGAGAGAGAGAGAGAGAGAGAGAGAGAGAGAGAGAGCGAGCAAATTTCCTGGGCTAACTAGGACAATTCTGAATAATAAAGGAGCTGCTAGAGGTATCATCATGCCATATTTCACATAGTACTATGGAGCTGTAGTAATAAAATAGCATCGTGATAGCATGGAAAGAGATACATTGATCAATGGTATCTAATTGAAGATCCAGACATAAGTTCATGCACCTGTGTACACCTGATTTTTGACAAATAAGCCAAAAGAACATCCTGAAGAAAAGACAGCCTCTTTAGCAACAAAAAAAGGATGCTTGTCAAACTGGATGGCTGTTTGTAGAATAATCCACATAGATTCATATTTACCACATTGCACAAAATGCAACTCCAAATGGATCAGGAATCTGAGCATAAGACCAGACAACCTGAATATGGTAGGTGGTATAGTAGGGAACAGCATTGAACTCTTCGGCACAGGAATGGACTTTCTACACAGGACCTGGATAACACAGGTATTATGATAAACAATTAATAAATAAGATCGCATGAAACAAAAAAGCTTGCTTCTGTAAGGCAAAGGACACCATCATTTGAGCAAAGAGGCAGCCTACAGAGTGGTAAAAAAAATCTTTGTCAATTACACATCTGACAGAGGTTTGTATCTGTGCTACATAAAGAACTAAAAACAAAATAACAAAACAAAAACTACAACAAAACCAAAAAACCCTGAACATCAAGAGCATAAGTAACCCAATTAAAATGGGGTACAGACATAAGCAGAGATATTTTTTAAGCAATGAAATACAAATGACTATGAAATGCTTGAAAAATGTCCAACACCCCTAGCCATTAGAAGAATGCAAATTAAAATTTTTGTTTCTCCCATCTGCTGCCTGAAGGAGACGCATAGCTTAGCGATGAGCCTAGACCTCCTGTTGTCTCTGTCACAGGACATTTGTGTCTACAGATATGGCAGAAAAATGTCGAAAGGAGCAGAAGAAAGCATTTGATGTAGCAATCAGAGCTGGAATGAAGGTCAAGAATGAGATGAAGGTGAGAGACAAGAGAACAGAATGAGACCTGGAGTCATCTGGTCTCTCTACAAAGAAATGAGAGTTTAATGTGTTTACTTTTCTTATAATAATAGTAGATTATTTCTTCAAATTATTGTATTTTATGGGTGTATTTGTTGTAGATACAATTTACATGTGGTAAAAATACAAAGGTCTTCAATTACTCACTCATTTATGGGATAACTTATCTACTCACATAACCATCTTGTAGCCATCTTACAAATAAGATATAGAAAATGTCAGTCTCCCCTAAAATATTTCTTTAGACCCCCCCTCTGAAGTCAACTCTCACCTTCCTTGAGGCAATCATTGGTATGATTTCTGTCATAATATATCAGAATCAGTTGCCCTAGAATTTCATGAAAATGAAAACATGCAGCATGTACTCTTGCTTCTCCACCCACAGAACAGTTTTCTAGATAGTCTATGTTGTGGTGTATGTTGGTAGCTCATTTCATTTTACTGTTGTATCATGTTTCATTATATAACTAGAGCATAGTTTTTAAGGTCTCATCAGACATTTGTGTCATTTCCTGTTTTTTTTTTCTTTTCTGGCGAAAGCCACTATGACCATTCATGTATACATCTTCCTATGGGCATTTGTTTTAATTTCTGTCCACCGCATAAAAAGGAGTGAAGTTGTTGGGTCACAGAACAGTTGTGAAGTTTTGCCTCTGGCTTATCCAGTCCCCCCTAACTGCCTTCCTGCTGGGTCTAGGGTACTGAGATTCCAGAGGGAACTGTGTAGCTGGTCCTCATGTATTTTCCTGAAAGTTTCAGAACAGGAAGTGGGAATAGTGTCTGGAAAGAACATGGGACACCAAGTTGGGCATCCACGGGAACAAGAGCAGGGTGTAGTCTTAGTTTCCCTTTAGTGATTCTGAAGCAGATAATTTTATGATTTTTTCCCCCATTTGTTGTTTTCCAAGATTCATTTTAGATGTCTGTGTCTGTCTTGTGGGTTCATAATAGACACATCCTAGAGTAAATTATCTACATTTCTCCTGGCTGCAAAAACATTAAAATAGTTGATATTTCAGTTTTCCTGCCTCTTCATGAGGGTAGCTGCTAAGCGTGTTTTGTTTTGGTGACCTGAATGGTAGATAGGGATAACATTAGAAAGTGGAGGAGATTGCAGGAGCATAGTGTGTGTGTGTGTGTGTGTGTGTGTGTGTGTGTGTGAGAGAGAGAGAGAGAGAGAGAGAGAGAGAGAGAGAAAGAGAGAGAGAGTCAGAGAGTGACACACAGAGACAGAGTCAGAGAGACAACGACAGGGAGAAGAGGAGAAGAGAGGCGGAGGGGAGAGAAGAAACAAAGCAAGAAAAGGAATGTAAAATGAGGATGACATTGCCACAGGGAATATACTGGAGAGAGAACAGATGCTTTGCAGCAGCATTGCTAAGTCCTGTGTCATGTTAACAGTTCTGTTCTCTCTCACCAAGGAATTACAGGAAAAACACCCATCTTGCCTCAGCAATTTCAGGACTGAACATGTAAGTTATACTGATTTCAAAGCCAGAGGAGGTTCTCCTGAAGCAACCCTGCAACATTTAGGTCGAATGGATGAGTGAGTTAACGAAAGTATTAGACAGGGTAAATAACAACAACAAAAACCAAGTTGCTGTAACAAAGCCATTTAATGGTACCATTCACTACAGGGCGAGGCTATTTGTTTTTCAGGAATTTGTTCCAGTCTGGAAAAGCAGCTCTGCTCCACAGTTAATCATAAACCCAAGGTCCTTCTGTAGTGTGCCTCTGTCCTGCTCTAGGTGGCCTGCTGTGGGCTTTACATTGTATGAAGGAGAGCGATGCTACAAATGAAGCATGCCTACTGTCTTAAATGCTGGTTCTGGCAGGGGTATAGCCATATCCTTTTTGCATTCCGT
The DNA here is from genome assembly GCF_903992535.2 of Arvicola amphibius. Taxonomy (NCBI): domain Eukaryota; kingdom Metazoa; phylum Chordata; class Mammalia; order Rodentia; family Cricetidae; genus Arvicola; species Arvicola amphibius. The sequence goes on along the minus strand of NC_052065.1, from coordinate 7,965,288 downwards.
TGGTTAGAATTTGATGGAGGATTCTCATTGGCTAATAAACAAACTTCCTTAGCTTTTTGATAGGGCAAAATTTAGATAGGTGGAGTAGACAGAACAGGAAAAAGGAAGTGAGGTAGATGACTCAGACAGTTGCCCCACCTCTCCTCTCTGAGCCAGACTGCCATGCCTCTCCTCAGGGAGAGAGATGCGATGAAGCCAGCAGCCAGGTCAGACATGCTGAATCTTTCCCAGTAAGACACCACTCGTGGTGCTACACAGATTATTAGATATGGGTTAATCAAGATGTGAGTAAGAGGCTGAAAATAATGGGCCAGGCAGTGTTTAAAAGAATACAGTTTCCGTGTAATTATTTTGTGTAAAGCTAGCCAGTGGTTGGGAGCCGGGCGGCAGGAAGCCGGCCTGCAGCTCCACACTACAAGAATTCAACCATCTGACCAAGCCTCATCTCAAAGGGGACCATGAAATGAAGTTTAGTTGTCTTCCCAGGAAGAAGTAGAGAGTGGATCACAATGAGTAAGTGGTGGTATCTGCCCTGATCAACAAGTCTTTAAATCCCCCTAGAGGCTGCCAGTGAACCCCTCTGTTCATACTTTAAGGGTCACACAATGTTCTTTAGATGTCATGGGGTTTGCTTCTCCATTGACCTTTCCTGGTTCTTGCCCATGTATGTATTTTCATACTGTGATTTGATCGAATTTGGGCAAGGGGATTATTTACCATTCTTGAACTCTTGTCGGATGCCATGAGAGGCAAGGGCTGACTGTGTTTCAGAAGCAGGGTACGGCGGGAGGGGAATGAGTTGAGGGATGCTGCTCCTTCTCCTACGTATTTACCTCCCAGTAGGAAGTTGACATTAAAGCCTCCAGTCTGTCCTTTCCTGGAAAATTCTCCCAAACCAGATGCACACTTTCCCACTCACGACTATTATCCGACATCTTCCTCTCCTCTCCTCTCTGCCTTCACAGATTCCAGTAGTGTTGACCGGCTATGACAGTATGTAATTGAATGCAGGGCCTTTCCCCTCCACTGTGATTAGTCAAGCATTCCATACACAGTTGAATCATCTTTTAGAAGATGACGCTAAAGTCTCCAGGCTACAAATTCCTCCGCAGGTGCTGAGCGGTATGTGCTTGGGTGTTCCTCTATGATGACGCTGATGACAATACTATTAATGGAGTCCTTTCCCGACTCTGCTTTTACTCTCTGCTCTTTCGTGACATCGGCACTGCCACTTTCTTGACTTCAAGATTTTCATGGTCTGTGAGCTAAGTATCTGCTGTCAATAGGTCCCTTGAAATGGCGTCCTTTATTTGCCTTGTAACCAGATTCTGGGACTATCTCCATGGCAATCGCAGCCGATTAGGGCAAAAAAGAATTTTTTTTTCCTTTCAAGAAAAAGAGCTAGAGTTTAATGAATCTCAGGGCAAAATTATTCATCTCAAAATAAATGATATTCTCTAGATGCTACAACAGCTGTTGAACAAAAACACATTCTCTGGCAAGTGAGAAGAGTGACAGCCTGCAGATCTCAAATCCCAAGAAAATTCAAATCCAGAACCAAACAGGTGTGGCAGATTTTATGAATGACAGAGCCCACATACTTACGCATCTAGTAACAGAGCAGATGTGTCTTCTTGAGTCTAGGCTGGTCATGTGACTTGCTTTGGTCAAAGAGATACTAGTGACTACGAAGAAAGCAAAGGCTTCAAATGTGCTTATGCACTGGAATTTTCTCTCTTGTGGCTCCTGAGACCCTGAGACTTAAACTAGCCTTCTAGATGGTAGCAAATGAATAGCTGCTCTCACTCACCTAGCTAATAGCTTGACAACACTAGACACATGGGTGAGGCTAGGTCTCCCAGCCTCTGGATAACTCAGGAGCTGTCTGTAGACAAATGAGAAATAGCACACACTAAAAGAGTTACATGGAAAGACTTGTGGTTGTGATCTAAATACAAGGTAGTTTTGTTTTAACTTGCTATGTTTCAAAGTGATTTGTTATGGAGCCTAAACGAATAGAATTGAGCAGCTAGTGCGAGCGTGTGGTATAGGTTCGTGTGTAAATGTGCCTCTCACATCTTTTCTCCTATCCATCAGGAATGTTCCCAATATGCCCTGTAATCAGTGTTTTTAGGTAAGTTCTTTATGTGAACACACCGTAGGAACACCAAGCCCCAATATACACATAAGCACATAAAAACAGACATAAACCATAGACAAAGGTAAATGACTTTGTTTCCTCATCCCTCTGCCATTTTCCTCCTGCTCCAAGTCCCTGAACTGGAATCCCAGCCAGTCAGAGGCCTAGACAATCTGCCGAAAGGTAGGACCTAGAACATACCACAGCGCACAACTCCTCGGGAACATTCCCTCTCGTTGGCATCCCCAGCATGAGGGATGAAGTCTGCATGAGTCCCTACATCCTCCCAAAAGCAGGAAAAAGGGTGAATATTGGTGTTTTCTTCCTTCTTATCATGCAGTTTGCCTTTTCATAGTTATTTTGTCACCAGAACTGGGTTTCTGTACTAGGCTAGTAAAACCTCATCCGCTCAACTTCCATTCCCTACAAGGACTGACTATCGATGGTGGCTTTCTTAAGACAAGTTCTCTAAGAGTGCTATATGATATATCAGATGTGACTATTGATTCATGAAGCCACAGAGGCGGCATTTTAGAGCATCGGTAGTGGGTCTATGGGGAGGGAGGCTCCTTTGGTCACCTACATGGGAACCCACCTTTAATACTAATTTGTCATATCTGATAGGTGTATATGGCCTAACTGTTTCTTGGCTGCTGTCAAATATGGAGACTTATGTTTTAGGGAAATAGCAAATCTAGTCCTTTTGAATCAAAAGTGACTAGCAACAGAAATCCCCCCTTTCCCATTTTCTACTTGCCACTTCCCCTCTCATTGCTATGTATTTTAGCTGTGAAAAATCAGCCTATTATTTCTTTAAAACAGTGTCAGAGAGAGAGAGAGAAAGAGAGAGAGAGAGAGAGAGAGAGAGAGAGAGAGAGAGAGAGAGTACTGCTACACTAAAATTTACATACTACAAAAGTCACCTCTTTAATGTATACAATACTACTTGGCAATTCTATAAAATTGTGCAACCCTCACTACCAACCAGTTGTAGGATATCCAAAGAATCCCTGTTCCCCCTTTCAATAAGTCCTTATGCCAAGTATCAGTCCAAGTCAATCATAAATTGATTTCTCACCTCTATAAATTTGTCCTTTCATGACAGTTCAAATAAATGAAAACATGAGATACAGATTTAAAGTTGCAGCAGAGATCTTGGGCTGGGGCTCTCAAGTCATTGGAAGCCTTGACTGGCCAATGGATCTGCTTCCAGAATGATACATTAACTTGGCTAAAAGTTCAGTGCTAGCCTGATGCCAGGGTTCCTGATGCCAATTCCTGGTCATGCAGCTCTATCCTAAGACCAATTGAGTGTGCTTACAACATGACAATAGCCAAGATTAGGTGACCCAAAAGTGACCAAGGTTCTGTTCTAGTCTTCAAAATTTACCTACTGTTATTTCTATCTTATACTGGTTGTAAAGGTTTGTCCTCTTCAAGATGGGGGATAACTGTCCAAGGGTCAGAATATCAGGAGGTGTGTATGACCAAATCAACTTGGAGCACATGGGTACCATATCTTTCAGCTTTTGTTCTTGGTGGCTAAGGTGCCCCGTGTAGCTTGAGCAAGCTTCAGGAAAGACAAAAGAAAGCCTTAGGTGAAGGGGTTAATGTCATAAGGAGGTCACTTGTTTGGTTCCCGGCCACCCAGCTAGCTTAGACCTGAAATATTCACACAGAAACTATATTATTTAAAACACTGCTTGGTCTATTAGCTCTAACTTCTTATCGGCTAGCTCTTACATTTTAATTTAACCCATCTCCATTAACCTGTGTATCACCACGTGGTAGTGGCTTATCAGCAAAGTTTCGGCATGTCTGACTCTGGCGGCGTCTTTCTAACTCTGTCTTCCTCCTCCCATGCTATAGGCCTAAGCCAGTTCTTCATTCATTAACCAATAAAAGCAACACATAGACAGGCTTATTCTTGCTGGAGGTGAAAAACAGCCAGTCTACTGGGAACTAACCATTGTAACTGTGGGTGAATACTGAAGTGGCCTTAGGGCTTTGAGATGGAGCATCAGCAGCATGTGTGTTCCAAAGCTGTCATTTAATGAGACAGCTTTTCAGGCTCACAGATGATAATGAAAAAAAAAATCTGTGACAGTAGCACACTTCTAGGCGGAACAAAATGACAGGTATCTGGCTAAGTACTGATGCTTGGGGAAGCCCTCTGGTGCCACCTGTACCAGGCTGAAGTTTGGGCTTTCGAGCCCCTCATCCCTGAAGGGGTACCCAGAACACCAAAGCTAGCCTGCTCCTCATATTGCTGGAGTATAAAATCACAAACCAACCTGGGCAGAGGTCCAGCTACATTCCTGAAACATGGGAAGGGAGCTGGAATCAAAGACAGGATTCAAGATTTAGAGCTTTGGCGTGGTAAATTTCTCCTCAAGGTAACCCCGAGGAGGAGGAAATGATGACAGATTGATGCTGGCGACACAGCCTGGTCCTAGATTTAAAGAACTGGCTCCAATGAGCTCGATCATTCATGTGACCTAATTCTGCTACCCTACAAAGGAGCAAAAGCAGGAGAAGAGGGTGGGCAAGAGGAGCAGAGTGACCAAGGAGGAGAGGAAGCAGATCTTTGCTGAGGAGCTGAAGCTGGATGGGTCATACGTCCTGGATGGCCCATCACATTCCTGATTTAACCAACTACTTTTTTTTTTAACTCTCAAAAGTATCCAGATTTGGTAGGAAATTCTACGTCCATCCTTCCTACATCATCCTGCACTGCCCTGCACTGCCCCCAATCAACTTTTCCTTACAACTAAATGCAAGTGTTTAATGTCAGTCTTGTCTGCTCAGCTGTAATTTGCCAGAGAATAGGGACTGTGCTTTTTCCCCTACACTAGCTGAAGTACTGGCACTTGTGATTCCTTATAGATTTTATTGCTGGATGGAATGGTGATTGAATCAATGAATAAGTACACTCACAGTTTTAGAATGGTGTGGCAGGATCTAAAGGAATGGAAGGGAAGGAAGAAGAACGGCTTTAGGGCTAAAATTCCAAGGGAGGCGATCGTTGGGAGCATGTTTTATTTATTTATTTACTTTAGTGTTTTTTTTAACATGTATTCTTTGACAGATTCACACACACACACACACACACACACACACACACACTGCATCACAGTCATATTACCCCACACTCTCTCCTCTTGTCCTGTTTTTTTACTCCTCTGGGCCTCTTCTTCCTACAGATTCCCAGAGGCAGGTTTTAAAGCCCCAGGTCAATCAATGCTCTATTCAAACCTGCCCCTTCATTGAGTACCAGTTGGCTCTGGAGCCAGATGGTGCTGGTGAAAAGTTCAAGGCTGGCAGATGTTCAGTGAAGCCCCACTTGGGAAGCAACGAGCATTACTTCTCTGCTTTCCCAGCATCTTCCATGTCTCCCAGTGATTCTGAAAGCCAGGAAACTGTGTTACCAGTGCCATGGTGACCGTTGATGCACATTTTTGGCCTTATTTCCTTTTCAGTGAGAGAGAACCAAGCATTTTTGCCATCAAACGAGGACTATTTATGGTCCACTCACTAGCATTTGCTAAGAGGCACTGGGGCTGCCACGTGATTCTAAGTATAAATCATATCCCATCTTAATAGAGCCAAGAACACGGAGATCATATATGGGAAACCAGGGTGGGACAGGGAAAATAAAATCTGCAGCCAAAGTTCTGCTGAAACTGCTAAATAGTGGCTAATTTAGGCGAGAAACGTCGGCACCTCCAGCAGTTTGATTTATCATCCCTGACTTGTCCAAAGACACCAGAAACAAAACCAAACGAAAATCGTCTGCACATGGCTCTTAAATTCCCCAACAAAAGTCACTATTCTAATCTTTCTTGTGACTTTTAGAAAGTGAGTGAGGCCACTTTGTAAGGACACAGGGCCAGGCTGCTCTTTCTTGTTCTGCCAGAAGATTGTTGTTGAGCAGTTCCTTTCCTTCTTGTTGTTGTTAGGCCTTTTTGTCATCTGAGATGGGATCACTGTGATGCCCAGATCAGCATAAGACAAATGGCCTGCACACTGTTATGATAATATTTACTGTTTAATTCTCTCGTCTCAGACCTTTTTGAGCATGACTCCAAAGCATATCCCTTTGAAAAGTAGCAAAGCTCTTTTAGACTAGCTGAGGTTTACCGAGCACCATTGGAATGTGTGCCATAGAGCAGGCTGAGGAAATGGATATGCCATAGCCTTCTAGTTGAAAGGCGGAGGGGAGTATACAGGCTGGAGGAAGGTGGGGCAGAAGCAAGGTAAGGTGACAGGCCAGGGGACTGTAAACTAGAGCACAAGGCCAGATCAGCCTGGCAGGATTTTGTAATAAATTTCACTGGTACATGGTTCTTAATGTTCATTCATCTAGGTATTTTGTTCATTTTGAGATATGGTCTCACTATCTTAGGCCATCCTGGAACTCACTATATACCCCAGGCACGCTTGAACTCATGGTGATCCTTCGGCCTCAGCCTACCAAGTGCTGGAATAATAGGTATGGACCACTAAGCCTGACTTCCATTTATGTATTTTTTATGGCTGCTTTCCTGTTTCAACAATATAGTGTCAGAGGTTTTATGGTCCCTGTGCTGGTTAGTTTTACTGTCAAACTGGACACAAGATAGGGTCATCTACAAAGAGGGGTCAAGAAAATACCTCCATAAGATTGGCCTATAGGCAAGTTTGTGGAAGTCTGTGAAACACTGTCTTGATTAATGGTTGATGTGGGAGGGCCCAGCCCACTGTGGGCAGTGCCACCTCTGGGCTGGTGGTCTTGGGTTATATAAGACAACGGGCTGAGCAAGCCATGAGGAGTGGGCAAGGAAGCAGCATTCCTCCACTGTCTGTACTTCCAGCTCCTGCCTCCTGGAGTCCCTGCCGTGACTTCTCCGCATGGCGGTCTATAAACTGTAGTTTGAAATAAGCCTTATCCTCCCCCAAGTTGCTTATGGTCATGGTATCTTTATCAGAGCAATATAAAGAAAACTAAAACAGTCCCCAAACACTAAAATATTTATGAATACCTAAAAGGTTGGCCAAATCCTGCCATCGGCCATGGTAGAAGTGAGAATGATTTTTTCCTTACTGCAATCAGTTTGCAGAGAGTGTGAATTTGAACAGAAGGTATGAACCACTTGGTAGGAGAGAGGGAGCAAGCTCACGTGGAGAGAAAATAGCTTTTCTCACCTTGCAGCACACGCCGTCTCAGATCCAGAGACTGAGACCCGGATGGATGGGAGTTGCTTAAACAGATTGGCCATCTCTGCCCTTCTATCTGTGCACGTACCTGCTTACGCATAGCTGGACTCAATTACTTATTCTCTCATTGAGCCCTGTTGAACTTCCCAGATCAGACAAGATTGGGTGGTATGTTCAGGGACATATAGCTGTGTACTCACTTATTTTTACCAACCCCTGTTAGAACGTAAAGCATGGCCTTTGTAAGAAAAGCATTTTTAAAAGCAGCACAGGAAATGAAGAAAATCACCCACAGCTGAATAGGGCCATTTCTGTATTTCCTCCTCCTCCTTCTCCTCTTCTCCTTCCTTCTCCTCCTTCTTCTCCTTCTTGATTTTTTATGGAGTGCATGTCAAATGACTGGCACTAAGGACACAAAATAGTAGAAGCTTGAGTTCTATCTCAAAGATGGAGAGCCGTGACTAAATCGTTACTTTTGGGGTTAAGAAGAGCAATGAGAGCTGTCTGAAGAGACACAGGGAAAGCATGGAAGAGACGGAGGCGCTTTCCCCCTGGCTTCTTAAATTCAAGGTGAGCCATATTGGGTACCTGAGGGTCAGCCAGGTGAGAAGTGACATTATAGATATGGGGAAATACTGATGTTTCTCAAGTTCAAATGAGGTGCTTGGTAGTTTATGGCATCGTCTTACGTAAACACTCAAGTAACTCTAGGAGGCATGGGAGGAAGTGGGCGGGGGCAATGTCTATGTGCATGAATGGCACTATTTTGGCTTCCTATGAACTTTGAAGCTGATCTAGACCCTTCCTCCTTGGTTATAAGATTCATGTTCTCACCCTCGGAGGATATGGACTGTTCATGGTATATTGTTTGCCCCTACTTAGATGACATTGATTTTCCAATATGAAGGTTGCCAGTCCTTCATTAAGGCAGTTACCACTTTGCCAATGGGACTGGGTTATGTGTCTAGAGGGACAAGAAAATGGCAGTGAAGCCTTTCTCCACAGTTACCATTTTCAACTTTCAGTTGCGAGTGGCAGATACAGGGCTCGTTCAGTGCCTACTGAGTGCTGCTAGGCTTGGTAGGGAAGGTAACCCACAGCGACCTGAAGGGACGAGGAGATACTTTCTGGAACAGCGGCATCTCCAATATCTCTTGTCATGACTGGGGTGTATAGCATGCAGGAACACTAGGAAAGGCTAAAGTCCTACTTAAACAAAACAAAACCCAGAAGGTGCTTAAACGTGTAAATTCCACTGGGAGGGAGGAGTGTGTAAATGTTGAAGGGCAAGGATGCTTCTCACTTTCCCTTTCTCTAGAACACAGGCAAAGCCACCCACAGAGTTGACCATGAAAAACAGTGTGGCTATAAATGAAATCACAAAGGAATCGCTTCCAAAGGCTTCACCTTGAAACCTTACCTCCTACACGGCGAGCGAGCGAGCGAGCGTGCTGTTTATTACTATTGCTGCTGGGAAAGGGAGCTGTGTGAGTGGAATGCATCTAAGATGCAACAGCATCTAAGGAGGGAAAAAATGAGAAGATTTATGGTGGGAATAAAACCTTGACCAAATTGCCTCTTGTTAAATGTGGGTGTTGGGTCCATTTTTAGAGAAGTTCACTCCAGGAAAACTGCAACAATCAGGAAAATTCTTTTCACTGCTTTGTACCCTTATTTCTGTCTTTGCAGGGTAACACATTAAGGGGTCTGTTAAGAAAAGATCAGTGAAAGGAACAAAGTTTCATTCTCCCTTAGGTCCCTCGGTTTAATTGTCCTTTTGCCTGGTTACTCAGGACTTCTTCACTTGGGTGACCTCCGCAGGGGTGGTGATGGTATTTAGGACTTCATCACAGCTGCGCTGGAACCCTTACTTGCTTCTGATCACTATCCAGTAGTATTTTGTGAGGGGCATCCTATGGGTGTGGACTGAGGCTAGAGGCACAGTGACAAACAAAAGTTCTGGATTTTTCCTTGGAGAGACTGTCTCTGCTTCACCCCTGGATCTTCAAACTATGTTGTGTGCAAGCAACCAGGCTAATCACACCAAATCCTCAAAGCTCCTAAGATAACCTATACTCTGCCTATTTGGGGAAAGAGTTAACGTTTAGGTTTTTACATAACCAGAAACTGGAAGATTCTTTCCTGGCTTCTTGTCACCTACCTCTGCCACCAACAAGCAAATAATGAAAAAGAACTATATCGGCATTATCCTAAAAAAACTATCTGTGACAATAGAGATGCTATCCAATGTGGTCAATAGCCATAGAAGTATATTGTCATGTCAGTATGTAGGACGGGGTGGCAGCAATACCTCCAGGAGCAGCACTAGGCTATGATGGGTAGGTAGCTGGAGTATAAAGACCCTCATTATTTTATTCAGGTTCTGTGCAGTTCCTCTCTCATCCACATCTCAGTGTCTGCATCTGGATGAACGTAGCCTGAGACAGTTACTAGTGTAAGAGACCATGTTTCAAGGAACTCTCCTAGGGATGTTTGAATGGATTCTGTTCTCATTTGGATCTCTGCTATATTAACCAACAGGTAGATGCTTGATAGTGGGGAACATGTACTGTCTCACAAAACTGCACATTTAACCACTTGGTACTCTCCCCTTGCCCTCCCCAACACACTTAGTCACATGAATTGGCACTTTCAGCTAAATTTTGGTGTGCATTAATGCTTCTATTTTAATACCAGTGTTCAATCTCAGTTTCCATCCGCCTGAGCTTCTGGTTTCATTTTCTGCTAATTGCAAAAAGATGCCCTAAGACATTTTAGGCATGATGAGTCCTGGGTAGGTGTTAATTGTTTGCTGTTGTTGAAGACACTCTGGGAGGGAACCTTCTAGAGTCTGACAGGATGTTGTTCCAGATGTCAGAAACCTAGCGCCAAAAAATAAAAATAAACTCCAGTTACTAAATTGACCATGGTCTGGAATTTCACATAAAGAGAAAAGCTTCAGGCAGAAGTAAATGTGTGAAATATTTGGAAATGGCCCAGAGATGCAGCACACACACACACACACACACACACACACACGCACACGCACACGCACACGCACACGCGCACACGCACGCACGCACACGCACACGCACACGCACGCACGCACGCACACACACACGGTTCAGCAATGTTCTGTAAGGTAGAAGATGGATTATGGTAATTGACAAAAACATTTTCTAGTGTTGTATGAGGGGTGAGAGTTGTTGAGAGATATAGATTTTTAAGAATTCCCTTATCCATGCTCTATTCTCTAATTATGAGTGAGAAAACCTGAAACCCATAGGGCTGAAACGAGGAGTCCACAGGCACAGAGACAATGAGCTGAATGTCAAAGCACCTACTTTTCAATCCGGCATGCTTGTAAAGTACTCATGCCCACAGCCACAGCTTTCCCCCACAAGCCTGAGGCATCGCCCTAGCACTTTTATGCATAAGAGGCGACCTAACAGCCGCCACGTCCAGGCCTATCATCAAAGAGAGTCAAGACGGGCAAGGTAACTGTGTGTAGACACCTTCAGAGATGATTCTTCGCTGTGCTAGATGACAGGAACCCACATTTGGTAGTTACTGCAGGGCACTATCACAGGTAGTTACCCGGGGATGGGCTCAAAGGCTAGTATGCAATATATACCACATTAAATATTAAGCCATTGTGCGGAAACAACATGAGAAACGTAAGAGTGATTTTGGACTTTGTGTTAGACCCCCTTAAGTATAGATCCATTGTGGCCTTGGGTTCTGCTCTGAAGCTGTTTCTAACTGAAATAGTAGAGGCAGGGAATTCTGTTTCAAAGGGTGTAAAAATGATGATCAACTTTAACCAAATACTTTGGAGAGACCTAGCACATATCTAGCATCCCATCCCATCCCTGAAATTTTCTAATAATTTCATTAATGTGAGTTATATCTTATGACAACGCCATACGCTCTTTAGAGAGTTAGAGGCCATTTATTCACTTATTCATATACTTACTCAACAATTTACTGGATGACTATCATAAGTCACTAGATGCAGAAGGGGTGCTAAGTGAAATACAAGGTAAGACAAAAGCTGCTTCAAACTCGTTAATCGATTCCTTTCTCATTCACTATAGAAGCCAAGTCCTTATAACCATTAGAAAGAACTATTATGATTGCAAAATCCTTTATTACTATGTTCTAGTATAAGGCTGCTGCATCAAATGACTAGCTTCATTCAGTTCATTTAAACTAGTTAGTTTATTTATGTATTAATTTATTTAATAGACATTTATTGATTATTACCTTTCCATCAGGAGCCCTGCTGACCATTGTAGTATAGGTGGAAAATGATGTTGACCAGTTGTCATGAACCATATGTCTATAAAGAGGTACTCCAGCATTATAAAGGTTGGCATATATCTTAATAAAAACATATTTTTCTAAGTCCTCTGAAGAAAAAATAATGCAGAAGGAAATTAAGAATAGGAAAATTAATTTATATTGAGGGTGAGAGGTGAGAGAAGACATTTATACAGAAATTAAAGTTCACATGGAGCCTTAAAGAAGAGTCTTAGTTAACCAGAGGAGGAGAAGGAGGAGTTTTCAGGCAAATGGAACAGACCTATAGCAAGGTTCTGAAGCTGTTACCCTAAACTTGAGGTTTGGCTGTAGCTTGAATCAGGCACACGTGTAAATTATTCATGCAACCAGCTAAAGCAGTCGTGTGGAAAATATAAGGAAGATCTCTCAAGATGGTATAACATAAAAGAACTCTGGAAGAAGTTCTATAGAACAAGCACAGGAGGGTGTTTTCCCTAGAGACAGACCCTGCCCCCAACACATCATCAGCACCACCACCACCATCATCATCATCATCACCATCATCATCACCATCACTGTCAACAAACTGATACAAACTGGGATGGAAAGAAGCAGGTAAGGTTGACTCTTGTCTCTACTGAGGAAGAAATGGGAACATTTCTCTTCGTCTTCTTTTTTGACTTCTCTAGAATTTTGCCACAGAAATAGATGACCCCTGTTCCATACACACTGAACTCAGAACTAGAAAGTTTCCCCACTAATTGGCTGAAGTATCTGAAGCTGTGATTTTTCTCATTTATATGGCTATGAGCTAATTGCCTTATTTCCTCTCCACAAGTTTTATGTAGAAGTTCCACAAACTATGACACATCATAAAATACTTTGACATTTTTAAGATAGATTTTAATTGTTTTAAAGATCAGTTTGAGGTCCATAACAAAACAGATAGGAGTGAACTTGGATTTTCCATGTGTATTCTATTCCAACACATGGGCGGCATCTCCCACTATCACCCCGAGTGGTGTATTTGTTATAACAGAAGAATCTACATTGGTATAACATTAGCACTTGAAGTCCACAGCTCGTTCACTCTTTATGCTGTGCATTCTATCTATTCCAGGGCTTGGAGCAAATAAACACATAGCAGAAATAAGTGTGCTGTTATTTCTTATCTTCCAAAGATGTATCATCTATCTTTTGATCTGGTCTGTGCCAGGAAAGACCAACTATATTGCCTACGCTCCCCTACCAGCTAGCTTCAGATTGGACAGGAAGGTTTAAGAAGGTGATCAACAGATAGGAAGAAAAAAGATATGAGGTTGTTTCTTCACTGGTCCCTCTCTGTCTTAGCCCTCCATCTCTGAAAAGAACTGGGTGGCTCCATGATCATAGATTCTGAAAGATGGCCCATCTTCTATTGCCAAACCTTTCCCCAGCACCCATTGGCACTGTCCACCCCCATATCCTTCAGCACAGGGTTGCAATGGTTTCCAATCACAGTCTTTGGGGTTTTAACATTGATGGTTCCCTTAATTTGTTCAAAAAGTCCTTTTAACTAGAGCCTCTTCATTTGAACCTTTTGGGCTACCTTTTATTTTCTGGTAGAATTTCGATTCATCTAGGCAAACCAATAGCAACTGCAATAACTCAACAACTTTGGTGAGTGTTCACAATGGGTCAAGTGTTATGCCAATGCCTTTCAAGGCATGGATTTGATTAAAAGATATTTTTCAAAGAAGGTGCAAGATTACAACTTTCACACTATAGACATCAACATGAACACATACATATTGGCAGACTTCTTCCTGCATCAAGCTTTTGACAGGTTTTGCTGAGCCTGATTTTGACGAGGCCTTGTCTTCAACCCACTGAACCAAACTTTAGCAAGAATCCCGAGAAGTCAGTTTAGTGAAGGCTTCCTCACCCCCTCATACCTGATAGTTCTCCGAATCTAATCAGATTCTTTATCCTCCACTACTGATAGCTGATCATTCTGGTCTATAGGTGGCAAAGTCCTGTTAACCCTCAACATCTCTGGCTGTAAGTCCTCAGCTGTCCTTGTTGTATTGACATTGAGCCCTATTTGTCTTACCAATGGTTATAGTATTCTCACTTCTCACAATGCACCTGGGTAATATCTTCCTTGCTATTAAATAATTTTCAGAATAATTTTTGTGTGCAATTATGTTCCCTGTGGTTTGGACAGGATTATATTTGTCATTAGACCCCTAGACATCACATAAAGACACCTTAAGCCTTTTCTTCACTCATGATTGATTAGGATCCATTGGCAAACCTGACTCTTCAGCTAGTGCTCTGGGTGACAGTGTGTTGAGGCTTGGCGAGGACACATTTTGATTCTCACGATTCTAAATATAATGTCAAGGCTACCTCAGATTTCTTTATTTGAAAGGAACCACTTAGCTGGATGCTTTCCCTGACTTTTTGTTTCTGCTGTGGCTTCATTCCACGATTCATCAAGTGGAGATGTGTTTCCTAATTCCTGGTCTGGAAATTGTTGTTGTTGTTGTTGTTTTGTGTGTGTGTGTGTGTGTGTGTGAGAGAGAGAGAGAGAGAGAGAGAGAGAGAGAGATCTTGTGTGTGTGTGTGTGAGATCTCTGTCTTCCACATGAACTTCTCAATGAACTGAATTTCTTCTTCATAGGTCACTGCTAACTGCATACTCCACATCTGTGGGACTAGCTCTTTACACTTGTTTCCATATTACTAAAGATAACTTGGAGCTACAAGGTTTTCCCAAGTTAGCTTCTTCTAAGGCCTCTCCCATTCTAGAACCTCTACTTCTCCTTCTTCCTTTTAAAACTTCGACCTTTGAGTTTCCTTGAAATGTCAGACATTTCCTTTCCCATTCCTGCCCCTCCACTTCTTGATATCATTGAGCTTTAGGCCTCTTGCCCCATAAGGAAATTGGTGCTCTCAAGGGACTCAGAACCTCCCGATGGTAACTATTTGAGGCTAAAAAGGGAAACGAGCTAATTGAAGACAGAGTAGATACTTTATCCAAAGTATGCTGAAACAGCTAGATAGCTGCTTGATATTTATAAAAGGTCCTTCAAAATTTAGTTCACAGCCTCTACAACATTACAGAGCAGGACAAAAGGGAATATGAAAAATATCATTGTGCAAATATTGGCTAAAAGTGTTAGGCTTCAGATTTGGCAGATAACCTTAACGTTTTCCATCTGTCACAAACAAAACTCAGATAAAAGTATAAAGTGGAACAAGACAGGAGCCAACTATTTTATACAAGCCAGTGAGTCTGAGTTTGAACATTTACCTGACATGTGATAAAAATTTGAGGTGGAAGGGATAAGTCCCCTATAAGGAAGCAAATTTGTTGTTTTTGTCTGTGTGTTCATATGTATGTGCGAATGTGGTATGCTTTGGTGGCAGTGTTCTACCTCCAGATGGCATTTTCAAATTATTGCCTAAAATTCTATGAAGAAGTGCTATTCAAATTGGTTTTGTATGGATAAATGTTCACATAAATTAAATATTAAATATTTCTAAAAGTTCCCGAAACACAAAAATTCACTCAATTTTTTAGCTCATAATTTAGGTGTCTTTGGTAAAAAAAAATGACTAATGTGACATTATTGGTTTGATAAAAGACAGGTATGTCTTCCTGTGAGCACTTAGTATAAATATACAGTTTTATTTTAGTTGGATTTACTAGTCAAGTTTTGTAATATGATGTTTAGTAGATATCAAAGATTACACAAAAATGCAATTTGAAGGTAAGAGCAAATGTAGAAGGACATATTCAGTAAAAGGTATCTCTTCCTAATTGTATAAAACAGTAGGTTTCATTGTGACATTTTCACACATGTGTGTAATATACTTCGATCATTATCCTAAGTTGCCCTTCCTCTCCCTTGTCTCTTTCCACTTCCCAAGTAGTTCCAGTTCTACTTTCATACCTTTTGTAAAAATCGAGATTCTGCCTATTAGGAAAAACATGCCATACTGTCTTTCGGAGTCTGGCTTGTTTCACTTAGCGTAATGATCTCTAGTTCTAGTCATATTCCTTCCAGCAACATGGTTTTATTCTGATTAATGGCGAAATAATACTCCATCATGTATACACACCACAGTTTTTACTCATTTGTTGATGGGCACCTAGCCTAATTCCATAGCTGGCTCCTTTGTGAGTCATGCTGTGATAAACACAGATGTCTGTGTGTCTATAGTAGTATGCTAGTTTTGATTTTTTAGGTACATGTCCAGAAGTAAAATTGTTGACTCGCATGACAGCTGTACTTTTAAGACTTCTAAAACCTACTGTATTAGTTACTGTTCCCACTGTATGATCAAATACTTAACAAGACTAAACTTAAGAGAAGGGTTTGT
Source organism: Arvicola amphibius (assembly GCF_903992535.2). Classification (NCBI taxonomy): domain Eukaryota; kingdom Metazoa; phylum Chordata; class Mammalia; order Rodentia; family Cricetidae; genus Arvicola; species Arvicola amphibius. The sequence goes on along the minus strand of NC_052065.1, from coordinate 7,949,297 downwards.
TTGGCTCATGGTTTGGAGGTATACTCCACTATAGCAGGGAAGACATGGTGTCTGAAACTTGTTCATATTTGAACAGATCAAGAAGCAGAGAAAGGAGAATGCCAGGACTCAACTGCCTTTCTCTCCCCCTGCACTTTTTATTCAGTCCAAGACACCAACTCATGTGATGGCAACGCATACTCAGGGTAGGTCTTCGTTCCTCAGTTTATTTCCTCTGGAAATGCCTTCACAATCATATCCAAAGATATACTTCACTAAGACTCTAGGCATTTATTAATTCAATAAAGTTGACAATCAAAATTAACTATCCTGCCTTCATACTGATTTTCATAGAGGATTCATTAGGTTACACTTCTGTGAACTATCTGTAAGAATGCCCTTATTATACTTCGTCTTCCTCATCCCTTGATGCTCTGTTGTTTTCTTGATAATAATAACTATTTTCACTGTGGTCAGATAGACCCTCATTGTAGTTTTGATTTACATTTCCCTGATTGCTAAAGATGCTGAAAACATTTATAGGTAAAAAATAATTTCCTTATATCCATTACTTAGTGTATATGAAATACAGCAGCAAAGAAGTTGTGTAAACATTTGTAATTTTTCATCATTTTTCAATTTATTATACATACCAAACACAGTTTCCCCTCCCTCCTCTCCTCCTGCTCCTTCCCTTCTATCCCCCCTACATCCACTCTTCCTCCATCTCCATTTAGATGGGATAAGGCCTCCCATGGGAATCAACAAAGCATGGCACATCAAACTGAGACAGGACCAAGCTCCCCACCCCCCCACCTGCATCAAGGCTGAATAAGACATCCCACCATAGGGAACAGATTCCAAAGAGCCAACTCATGCATCAGGAACAGTTTCTGGTCCCACTGCTAGGGATCCCACAAAAGACCATGCTATGCAACTGTCACCCAGATGCCTTGCTCTGTCCCATGCCTACTCTCTAGTTGTCTGTCCAGAGTCCATGAGCTCCCATAAGCTCAGGTCAGCTGTCTCTGTGGGTTACCTGTCATGAGCTCATACATCCCTCTTCCCTTCAGCAAGACTCCCTGAGCTCTGGAGTTGCCAGGGAGGACTGGCCATGGGATGTTCAAGTTGGTAGGGTTGTGCGGCGGAGTGGGTCTTGCTAGGACAGTGTCCAGTGAGTAGTAGAAGTTGGGGCACAGCCTGGAGGCAGTGCTCTTACCTGTATACAGACTGGTACACCAGAGTAGTGGAGTTCCACCAGTGGTCGGGGCAGGATCCAAGTGCCTTGTTGATACTGGGACCAAAATTTGTAACTTGAGATGGTGGCTGCCCTTGTTTAATAACTTAGGTAATTTTCATGAGCAACTCAGACATGACTGTCAAAGGTACATGCATTTATTTGATATAGATGGAATACAATTTAATAATAAAGATAAATGGAGATTATATACATGAGATAATGCAGAAATATTTCCTAAGGTCAAAAGAAGGAAGTATAAAACAAAAACCAAATGGATAAAGAAAATGTTGTAGAAGGAGAATGGTGTAAACATGGTGGAGGAATAGGAAGTCCTAGCATTTGTTCCCTAACAGAAACATTGAATGAACAGTTGTCTCCAGTATAAGATTCTTTTATGAAATGTCTAGGAGCAACAGTTTATAGATTTCAGCACCCTAGTGGAACACAAAATCAAGATTTACCACAATGGAGGTTGGGTAATTTTACTTTACCTATAGAACCCCTCCTCCAAGATGGCATAGCTCAAGGTGAAGAAACAAAAAACTCAGTTCCATAGCCTATGTTTTTTTTCCCTGTAGAGCAAAGAGAATAAAATGAGCATCCTTCTTCCTCAGTCTATGAGGGTATTTACCAAAGGGCCCATTTCTCTCTCATTTTTAATTTTTTTAAATTTTTATTTTATGTGCATTGGTGTTTTGCCATAGGTGTCAGATTCTCTGAAACTGGAGTTATAGACAATTGTAAGCTGCCATGTGGGTGTTGGAATTGAACCTGTGTCCTCTGGAAGAACAGTCAGCGCTCTTAACTGCTGAGCCTTCTCTCCAGGCCCCTCTCTCTTTCTTTATACATTTAAGTCTGGAATTTAATTGATTAGGTTGCCTGGAGGTAATACGAAAACAAAATAAAAGGTAAGACATTCCAACTACCATGAGGATCTAAACAAACAATCTACATACTTTACCAAGCAGCCTGTGATGAAAAAGAAGGGGAAGAAAAAAGAAAACAAAGGTAAGGGGTAGAAAACACATATTTTTAAATAACAACATACAAAAATGTTCCAACTCTGGGGACATGGACCATCAGATTCATGAAACCCAAAGAATCAACAACATTAAACTTTAAAAGTTTAACACTATCTCCTACACATTCCGGTTAAATTGTTAAAGGGAAAAGGCAAAGAGTGAGCTTTCAAAGGTGGTTTGAATGAAAATTTCCCCCATAGGCTCATAGATTTGAATGCTTGAGCATCAGGGAATGGCACTACTTGAGAGGGATCAGGAGGTGTGGCCTTATTGGAGGAAGTGTGTCACTGGAAGTGGATATTGGGGTTTAAAAAGCCCAAGCCAGTTCCAGTGTCTCTTTCTTCCCGCTGCCTGCAGATCCAGATGTAGATTTCTCAGCTCCTTCTCCAGCACCATGACTGTTGCTATGCCAACATGCTACCCACCATGATAATAGATTAAACCTATGAAACTGTGAGCAAACCCCAATTGAATGCCTTTTTTAAAAAAGTAAGAGTTGCATGACCATGGTGTCGCTTCACAGCAATAGAACACCAACTCAGAGACTCAGTATGACTGTTGTCCTAGTCAGGTTGAATTATCAACACATCCCGGAGTAATCGAAGAGGAAATGCTTGATTATGAATTGTCTAGATCTGATTGGCCTATGGGCATATCCGTGCAAGCTGTCTTAGTTGTTGTTTGATGTAGGAAGGCCCAGTACACTCTGGGCATCATCATTTCTTGGGCAAGTAGGCCTGGGATGTTTAAGGCAGATAGCTAAAGATGAGCCAGAGTGAACCAGTCAGCAGCATTTCTTTGTTTCTGTTTCAAGTTCCAGCTTGAGTTATTGCCCTGACTTAGCAGTGAAGGACTATAACCTGGACATGTAAGCTAACTCTTTCCTCCCCTAAGTTACTTTTGTCAAAGCAACAGAATGAAACTAGAACAACGCTTATCAGAATTTTCAACAGAAACCTTTTGGACCAGCAGAAAGTGTAATTATATCATCCAAATGTTGAAAGAAAATAACTGGCTATAGTGCTCCAGGAAAAACTAGCCCACAAAATAGAAAAGAGATGAAGGAGAAATGCCATCAAAAGTGATGAAAACTTGTCACCAATAGATCTGTCTTACATCTTATAACAAGTAACCCGTTTGGGAGGGGGGAGAGGAAGAGAGAGGAGGAGACAATCTTGATTCTTATGATAACATTTATTTGGTTCGTGATTAAGAGAAATATGACTCATTTTACTGTTTAAAGCTTTAGGTTTTTCCATAATCATGTTACTTTAAACGGCGATTTTTGAAATCTTTAGTGTTGCTTGTGGTAAACAGATAGTTTATAGTGACCAAGGATATTATTTAGTCAAGCAGTCTAACATTATGACATTTCTAACAATATATTTTTTTTCAAATCAAATGATAAATGAAATTTCATGATCTCAAAGTGAGCTTGAAATTTTACCTAATACCCATGTCAAATAATTTTTTCTTTGATTTGTGAGAAACTTAAAGTATAATTATGGCTACTTGATATGTTGAATTAAATGAAAATCATTATCATTTAAGAAAAAATACTTAACCTTCTATAGGTTGTTCATAAACGTTGTAGAAATTTGTCACCATTCTGGCCATCTGTCCTGATCTAATGTTATCATTTGTGATTCTTGGGTGCTTTTTGTTTGTTTATTTTCTTTTTTTCTTTTCCTATACTTTCTACCCTAGTATTTTAAAATTACTATAATTTGATTATTTTTCTTTAAAGCAGAATGTTCTGTGTCTCGGACTTGCCTCTAATTTACCATGTAGCAGAGGATGACCTTGAATTTCTGATCCCTGGAACCACACTGCTGAGATTCCAGGAAAGTGTCACCATATCCAATTCCTGAGGCACTAGAAGTTTAATCCAGAGTTTTGTGAATGTCAGCGAAGCAGTATGCCAGCTGAGCTATATGCCCAACCTGTGGAAGATCTTTTCATGTTTTTTTTTTCTGTGTTAAGGTTATAACCCAGAGCAAGTGCCCAGTCACTGAGTTAGTTACACCCCAGTCTGGTTCGTACTTTTTATAGAATCAACTTTCTTTGGCGCATAGACTCCCTTAGATACTTTGTATAATATAGGTTTTATCTTCTTCATCTCTTAAAGCATTTGCAGTCAGCTATAAGCTTGAGTTCTCCCTCTTTAACACAAAGTGATTATTTCAGAGTCCTATGGAAATGGAGTATGGCAGCTATATTAGTGTGCAGAGTTCTAGGGTCATTGTTTAAATGACTTTGAGACTAGTCACTAGACTAAGGAGTTCCAGAACTCTTACTAGAGAGGCTGGCTGGTTCATAAAACTAATCTCAGATCAAGCAGAGTAAGAATGAGCTACAGAAGACTATATGAACTGATGAAGAGTGCTTATAATCTTTATGAGGTCTCTTTAGAATCTCGCTGGTTTGCTAAAGTCCTATTTTCTAAATGTAAGGAATGCCTACTTTTTTCTTAAGATACCTATAAACCCAGTTTTTATTATAATATGTTTTTGTAAATTAAAAGTAGCCATTTCTGTTTTCTGCCTAGATGCTCCAGAATTTGAAAATTCTTATTAGGTATTCCCACCTCCCAGGCAATACAGTTATCTACATGAATGCAATAAGAAGTATCCTTTTTATAACATAACACCACTACAAAATTAGTTATACTCTCAAGGCTTTTAGTGGAATGCCATACTTGAGAATGTTGTATAAAATTAGATGTGAACAGTCAGTTTGAAAGCGCAATGTCTGACTTTATGGAACTAATACTTCCTAAGCCTTTTAGAAAAAGCCAGCTAGGTACATTGAGCACAAGTTTCCTGTACACATAAGAAAGGCCATTTTATCCTGGATGACGCAGGCACAGTAATACATTTTAGGCATCATAGAAGAAGAGGAATTGGCTCAAATTTTTAGGCAATATCAGTGAAGCGTGAGGGTGAATGCTCAGCTTGTCTTCCTAGCTCAAGGGATGTTTGGAATATCACCAGAGACACCCTATGAACATTTCTGGTAAAACAGACTTTTATAGGACCATGAATCCGTTCTCATTCCTGCCGCTCTTACATAAACAGAAAGTTCAAATGCAAAAGGACTTACTTAGAATAAAAATAATCTTATTTGGTTATCAAAAAATAAGGAGGGTACTGATAGAAATTTTGTTTCAAAGAGAAACTATAGCACACTGTGCCCACTTCATCAAATTCTTAAGTCTCATTTCCTCTAATCATTTGGTTGCAACTCTCCAGTTAAATCTTTCTAATTTTTCTTCCTGTGTCCCAAATGGCGGCACTAAGAATGAAAATGTTACTGTTTGCCTCTTTCCTGGGACTTGGGATTCTCTGTAGTTGACCTTCCCAGTCCCTACTCTGGGATCTAAAAAAAACCTAGAAAGCTGAAGCTGGCCAAGGGGTGACCCACCTACCTGGAACCGATGCTGTGAGACCTGCTCAGGATTCTTTGTGTTCAAACATGTAGGTAACTTCTCCAGTGACCGCCCTACTAATAAAGCTAACAGATGGGTCAACCGCTTGACAAAAGGCAAGCAAGTGCGAAACGGCCTCTGATGCTTCAACAGAAGGAGGCAAGGCATCGACAAAGATTTTTGTCCTGATAAAACTTTAGGCGAACTCCTTTGAATGCACCTTTTGACTAAGCCTCTTTCTTGGGCCTCGTCAACCTGCCTACCCCAATTTGAGCAAGAACCTTACCAAGTTAGTTTAGCTAGCATTCCCTCATCCTTGCTATCTGACCCACCTGACTTGTCTTCGGAAACAAAACCAAACAAAACAAAAAACAAAACGTGATAAGTAGATTCAGTGAGACCTGAGTAATTTGCCAGTCACTCTGCTAGCTCATTCTAAAGCTGTAGCTGGCTTTGGTTTGTTTGGAGTCATGATGCTTCTGAACTGTCTTTACCATTTTCTTAACATGGTTAAAAATATAACTCATTCATGAGAGGATGGTATAACCAACCAGTTGGAGGGAGAATCCAAGGAACAGGCACATTTATAGATCAGGGATGCTGAGATAAATACGAGCATAGAAGTAAAAATGGCCTGCTTTTACAGGGTAGGAAAGGGGAGTCAACTGGACAGAGTTTCCATGTCTTCATTATTAACCAGATTTATTTGCAAATCCACTTGAAAATCCAGTTCAATGGCAATGAAAAGCTAGAGCCACATAATCCAGAAACATGTGCTCCATCCAGACTGAGGCCGAAATGCTGTCCGTTGCCCGATTCTCCAAAGGTTTCGTTGGAACACATTCATTTAAACATTGTCTGTGTGTATTTTTCTTGTGTTAAGCTGCACAACACTGAAGATACAGACCACAGAGCCTAAAATGTTTCTTGTCTGACCCTTCACAGAAACGATTTTCTTACCTTCATGCTCTAGGCAGTGCATAGTTTTCTACTGAGTAGCGTGTTTTCCTGTTACTGATGAGGAAGAGACTTCTCTTAGGCAGCCCCGTTTGACAAATAAAAGAACCAAGATCAATGAGTGGCAGAACTGAGGGAGACTCTACCACGGGGCAGTCTGTCCCGAACATTAGTGCTGTGATGAAGATGCAGTTTAGTTAGTGCCTCTAACAACAATGAAATCCAAACAAAGTTCAGGGCTACAGTACACACCGAACATGGCAACTCAACATGTTCTCATCTTTAATGAAGGAAGAGTCATAGTTCAGTAGATGACATGAGGGTTCATGCATGCAGGTTGGGGATTAGGAAAGACAATCGCTAAGTTTACCAAAGGAAATGCGTTGAATTATGGTACATTTGTACAAGACAAGGCATTAGTTGTACATCATCAAACAAGGAACCCAGGCAGAAACAGAAAATGATTTCAATTTTGTAGCACTGTTCTTTTGAATATTTGTTCTTTAGTACCTGTTTAGTAATTAAGTGCAAGCTAACTTCAGCTGATGCTTTCTTAAATTGTGAGTTCTTCCCTTCTTCCTGTTAATTACATTTTCTTTTATACTAAGGCAATTTAAAGAACAAATCTCTGAAAGGAATTATGCGAGCAAATAGGCATTGCCTACTGGGCAGCGGTAGCACACATCTTTAATTCCAAAACTTGGAAGGTTGAGGCTGGCAGATCTCTATGAGTCTGAGGCTAGCCTGGTCTACAACTGGAGTTCCAGGACAGCCAAGGCTACATAGAAAGAAATCCTGTCTTGAAAAACCAAACCAAACCAACCAACTAACCAACCAACTAACCAACCAACCAACCAACCAACCAACCAACCAAAACAAACCTCTTCCTTCAGTCAGTATTAAATAAAACCCATTTCTTCCTCTTTCCCCATTTTTTTCAATGGAAAACCTCAATAAAACACTTCAGTGATAAGTGGCCTTCTGAAATCAAGCCCAGGCCAGCCATTTAAGCAGCCAGAATTGGAAATCATATCTTTAGTATCAGGTTGCATGGGAAATCTGTCAAATCTTTTTTTGAACAAGTCCATAAATAATAGTTCCCTGAGTATCACTAATAGTCACAAGGCACAGTGAGTGAATTTCACCAGCTGAACTACTGCGGAGAAAATGAATGAACCGTTAATAGAGTCACTGTTGAATAATAACTAAATTATTAAACTGTAGTGGGGGGTGTCACTTCCTTAGTGTGGCAAATTATATCTGAAGGTGCCAGTGCGAATGTCTCAGGAATATTACATTGCACAGCCATTTATAGGGATTTTAAACCTTTCTATAGCCTTCTGTCCTTTAAGAAAAGCTCATGTTTATTTCTGTTTTCATGGGCTTTCATTAGCAGAGGGTGTAGCAGAGGGTATCGGTTTTCTGCCATCACCCTTCAGCATCCGCCTCTGTACCAAAAGCTTTTTATTGCAAACACCTGCCAAGCTTTGCCAGTAGAACTTCTATAACCCTGGGAGCACCTAGCCCTGTCTGTAATCAACCCCAGAGCGCTAAAATTCTAATCCCTACAGAAGCTACCCTCATCTAATGATGGATGTGAGTTGGCAAATAAATACCCCGTTTCTCCTCTCTTTGACTGGAGTAGCTGTGAGGGGAGAAACTAGGCTATGGGCAAACAAAGGGCTTCAGGAATCCCCAGCAGGACTGGTCTCCAGTTGTCTCCAGTTTTCGATAATGTTTCGGGTATTGGCTGCCTGCTCTTTCTGTCTCTCCTTCTCTACTGGTGTTTGCTGGAATCATCTCTTCACTCCCACTCAAATCCTTCTCTTGGATTCTGCTCCTAGGGCAACTCACATCAAGACGGAAGGAGGCTACAAAGATTTTTTTCACTGATTATCATTCAGCAGAGGAAACTCTCTAGAACATTCTTTTTCATAGAATGACCTTGCTGCCTCATTCAGTTTGGGATGCTGTAACAGAATACTGTAACTGGATGATGTAAACAACGAATGTTTATTTCTCACAGTCTTGGCGCCTAGAAGGTTCAAGATTAAGGTCTGGGTAAAGGGCTGTGAGTACAGTTTAGTAGGAGGATGTAAGCTACTACTACTTAGCATGCATGAAGGCCTGGCTTTAATCGCTGGCTTTAAAAAAAAAAAAGGTGGGGGAGGCTTGTTTCTTAGTTCATAAGTAGCCTACTTTCATGAGTCCTCACACGGTAAAAAGGAACAAGGGAGTTATGTGGGGCACCCATTCACATGTGTCTATACCTAACCTAATCACCCTGGAAGTTAACATTACATTACAACATATGAATTTTAGGTGACACAAGCATAGTTCATATCCTTTGCTCCTACAAGAAGGATCCATGTTACATTGAGAAAGCCTTAGATTTTTCAGGCTAGGTTCAATCTTGAGTTCAAATCTTGTTTTTGTTAGTGACTGGTTGTCAGCCTTGCGGAACGTTCCTGGAGTTGTGTTGCCTCAGCAAGCCTCCGTTTCTCCAGTTACAGAATAGAGATACAATTTTCCCCTTCAGAATTGTTAAGAGAAATAACTGCATAATAGAGGTCAATGGTTTAATACATAGCAATGACCCAATAAATATCAGATCCTAGGCCTCCAGGAAGTTATGCTTGGTCAGTGCCAGTAGAGTGTAATGTTTTTGTCCTTATAGGATTTCTCATGGGAAAATAAAGCAGACAGATACCCGTAGCATCACCAACCACATGGCTGCAAAACAACAGTCAAGATAACAATGAAGAAAACCTTGTCTAGCTAAAAGAAGTCCCAAGCACCTTTAGCTTATTAAGAACAAGTTCTAACATTGCAGAGCTAAACTTAGTTATATCATTAATCTACTTTTCTGGTTCCATAACAAACAAACCAGAAATTCATGAGTCCAAACTCCAAAACAGGGAGACATGTGGAGCTCAGCACTAACAACTGAATGAAGGGAAGAATGAAAATAATCTAAAAATCACGAGTGGTTGACGAAGTCTGTGACTGAAGTTCACAGACTCTTTAAAATCTGGAACTGCTGACTGTTTAGAACCTGCCGATGGATCCAGGGTGGTGGATGGTCAAGAAGCATTCCGGATCATCTAACTTTTGTAGTTGCTCCGCATGCCACTTGTCTCTGCGAAAGGCTTAACAGACATAGACCCAAGCTCAGGCTGACAGCAGATCCCAGCTAGGCCTGTAGCCTGCTTCTCCGGTGTTCTTTTCACTAGGTTTGCAATTTTCATCTGCTCTCTAAAATCGAGTGGGTCTTGCTGATTTGTACACCCTGCTGGCACATCATGCAACCAATTAAAATGAGTAGAATGATGAGCTCACTGGTAGGCTTAAAGGATGCACACAAACCTGCTAATTAGCCTTTCATGCCTGGGAACTGGATGCAATTCCATGAAACTAGATGCTGCCAGGCATATAGGGAACTAAGACTTGCATTAGCACCTTGAGCAGTTTGGTCAACTGAGGCCATAGAATAGCATGCTATCCTTGAATTGCACAGGACTTTATAGGGAAGGGGTGGCTAATCTTAGTTGTCAAACTTGACACACTTGGGCACTTTCTTGATTGCTAATTGGTGTAGGAGGGCCATCCTCATTGTGGGCAGTGCCAACCCTGGTCATGTGGGCTAGGGTTGCCTAAGAAAGGTAGCTGAATGTGAGCCTGGGAGCAAGCCAGTACGCAGTATTTCTTCATGGTTTCTGCTTCAAACTCCTGCCTTGACTTTCTTGCAGTGGTTTCCCTGGTGATGAACTATAACCTGTAAGCTGAAATAAGCCTTTTCCTGCCCAAGTTTCTTTTACTCATGGTGTTTATCACAGCAACAGAAAACAAACTAAGACAGGATACCTTCGGGTCATCGATGGGACACATGGATACGCGTGTGAGAAACGCATGCAAAATTGCTTCCTGTGTCTGTCTTGATAATTTCCAATGATAACTGGAGAGCTGAATAACCTTTGGGTTGGAAAACCTCCAGCATCATCACAGGTCTACTTGACACTCGAAACTATGTCTCGTCAAATGCCAGCCCTTCTGACAAACTTCTTCCTGGAGTTGGGTAGACTAGTTACTGCTACTGTGCTGCAACCCTTCTGTGTTCTTGTCACATTTTCTTGGCTTGACAGCCACAGTTGCCAATTAGAGAGTCACATTAACTAGCAGAGACCACCTGGTTCAGGGTGTTCAGCGTCACCTGTGGTGCTGATGCCAGTTTATTAACAATCACAGCAAGGCATTTCAAGATGAAATTAGTGGGTCTACCAAAGTGGTGACTGTCAGTACAGTTACCTTCTGAGATACTGATACATGCACTATTCTTCATGTAGCTTCTTTATTTCTTTTATTCTTCTCTCATATATTAGATCCCATCCGCAGTTCCCCCTCTCTTCCCTCCCCCAGTCTCCCCCCTCACCTCCCTTCTCCCTCAGACCTACCCTCCACCTCTGCCTCCCCTCAGAAAAGAGCAGGCTTCTCAGGGACACCAATCAAACACAGCATAACAAGCTACAATAAGATCAAGCACACGCCATCACTTCAGTGCTGGACCAGGCAACCCAGAAAGAATAAAAGGGTTCCAAGAATGGATAAAAGAGTCAGAGACAGCCTCCGCACCCTGCTTCCACTGTTAGGAATCCCAAAAGAACACCAAGCTACTTGGTCATAACATATATGCAGAGGACCTAGGTCAGACTGCTACAATCTCCCTGATCTCTGTGAACTCCCATTAGTCCCACCCTGTTAATTCTGTAGACTGTGTTTTTGTGGTGCCCCTGTCTCCTCTGGTTCCACTGATCCTTCCTCCTCCACAGGACTCCTAATGTTTGGCTGATGGACCCTGCCTCTGCTCCCATCAGTTGCTGAATGAAGTCTCTCTGATCTCTTTGATGATGATTGCCAGGCTCTGGTTCCAGAACACTCTGCAGGCAGGACATAGTATAGGTGATGTGGGAGAGTCTTCTGTTTGTGTTGATTTCATTCGTTAATAAAGAAACTGCCTTGGCCCATTTAATGGGCCTGCCCTTAGGTGGGTAGAGTAGACAGAACAGGAAGAAGGAAGTGAGATAGATGGCTCAGTCAGATGCCACGCCTCTCCTAAGTGAGACGATGTCATGCCTCTCCTCTCTGAGACAGACGCGATGAAGCTCCGGCCCAAGATGGACATACGCTAGAATCTTCTGGGTAAGGCACCACTTTGTGGTGCTACACAGATTATTAGATATGGGTTAATCAAGATATGAGTAAGAGGCTGAAACTAATGGGCCAGGCAGTGTTTAAAAGAATACAGTTTGTGTGTTGTTATTTCGGGTTTTAAGCTAGCTGTGTGAGAGCCAGGTGGCTGGGAGCCAGGCGGGAATGCAGCCCACCGCTCCCATCACTATATATAGGTCAAAGATTTTGTGGCTGGGTTGGTGTACTAACGCCTCCACTTGAGGCTTAGCCTGGTTACAAAAGATGGCCAATTTAGGCTCTGTGCCCCCCGTTACTAGTAAGTAGTCTTTGCTAAGGTTGCTCTTGTAGATTCCTAGGAGTTTCCATCGCGCTAGGTTTCCACCTCACCCCTGAAATGCCCTCCAATTCCCATCATCTTGTCTAGTATTTTCTCCCTTCCCAACCCCACATGATCCCTCTAGTTCCCAACCCCACTTGCTACTAGTCTGCCCTTGAAATCTATTTTATTACTCCTCTCCAATGAGCTTTTTGCATCCCTCCTTGAGCACCTCCTTGTTACTTAGCCTCTCGGGGTCTGTGGACCTTGGCATGATTATCCTTATTTAACAGATAATATCCACTAACAAGTGACTACACGCCATATTTGTCTTTCTGGATCTGGGTTACCTCACTCAGGATGATGATCTTTTCTAGTTCCATCCATTTACGTGCACATTTCATGATGTCATTGTTTTTAACAGCTGAGTAACATTCCATTGTGCAAATGTACCACATTTTCTCTATCCGTTCTTCAGTTGAGGGACATCCAGGTTGTTTCCAGTTTCTAGCTACTAAGAATAAAGCTGTTATGAATTAATGCGGCTTCTTAGCTGACTCCCCTTTCTGGTGATACTACCAACTTCCTTTCCATACATAGACCCTGAGTAGAAGCCAGGGCCCTTGTTATCCCCCTGCTGGTATGTGGCATTCCTTTTCTCACCTCTCCACCTTTCCTCTCCCTCCACACTATTCCATGTCTCCTGAGTTGTCATGAGCTTTCACTTTGGCTTGGCATCAGTACTGGTGTCTAAAGACTTGACCACCCAAAGCCCAGCTTCCCAGAATACTACAGGACATGGTTACCTGTGAGACTGACAATGATCCAGCACGAAAAGAAATCAACTGGCTCATTTAATTTCACTTGAAAGAGGAACTGAGCTTATCGAAAGACTTTAAAACAGGGAACGAAGAAAGCTGTAGAGAGAAAGAAGACATTTTTGACAACTCTCACAACCAAGAACATTTATGTAGAAAATATAAAACTCCTATAAATTAAGAAAAATAAAAACAGTAGAAAAATAAGTAAATGATTTGAATATGAATCATACATCAAAGGGTACGCAAAAGACTAATAAACACATAATAAAACATGCTCAACATCATTACTAATAAGAGAAAGTACAAGTTAAAGATATCTGATGTCCTCTGAACATATTAACAAAAATTAAAACATTAGAAATTATCAATTACTACCAAGGACATGGATCAGCTGAATCTCATACATTGTTGATAGGAATATTAGTTGACTGCTGTTGAGAAACAATCTGATATTATGGGTTAAAGGTGCAGATATATCCTATGCCCCTATAATACACAATATAAGATTCCATCTGTACAGTTTTGTTTGTTTTTTTTAAGAGGGATAAAGCCAGTATTAAAATTTGAATGTGAAACCTCACCTAGGCTCACTTTTTGAATACCTGGTTCCCAGTCAGTGACACTGTTTTGAGAGGTTATATAATTTTTAGGAGGTTGAATATTTCCAGAAAGTGGGGTTACTTGAAACAAGTATTATGGGTAATAATGTGGCCTGGGTTCTAGTTGACTGTGATATGTTTTACAGTCAGCTAAGATGTAAATAAGCAGTTTCATGCTTCTATTAAAATAGTCGTAAGTCACTGTGAAATCTGCCATGCCTTCCTCACCATGTTGAATTTCACCATCTTGAACAGTGAGCCCAAATAAATCCTCTTCCTTTAAGTTGTTTCTTTCAAGTATTTTATCACAGTGATGATAAAAGTAACTAATACACCCCTAAATCTATAGCTTAGGGATGCATACTTATGTAAAAAAAGCCACTTGTAATTATTTCAATAAAGTCAAGGTCACATTTACTATAGGGAGGGACTGAAGTGAGGTAATTGTGATGGATAATCACCCACAATCCTCCATGTTTGTACTGTGTGTGCTTTTTAGAGAAAGAGAGAAAGAGAGAGAGAGAGAGAGAGAGAGAGAGAGAGAGAGAGCGAGAGCAGGCTCATATATACTATATTGAACTATTATAAAGTTCAAATATTTTGCAAAATCTTTTCCTAGAACACTTATTACTCATTTTACTATGTATTACTTGCAATAAAAGGATTCCATGGTCAAACACATCTTGGAATCAATAGAATAAATGGGGGCAAAGGGTCTTTAATATGGCTGAGAGAGTAATATTGCGAAATTGCAAGAGAAGACAAACAGTGACTTGTGTGACATATTATAGAATACACCCTTAGGAAAAGTAGATGGAAAATATCATAAAGCAAGTAGCATTTTCAGGGCTTTGTTAATTTGGTCTAACCAAAGACTTCAAAGTCTTTATGAAAAACATAAAATGAAAAGTAGCAAATGAAGTTGTGGGTAGTGTTGAGCTGGAGACCCTCACTATTCTCAAAAATCCTCATCATTTCAAGTGTCTATGCAATTGGCTTCAAGAATTGCAGAGTGAGGGACCAGCCTACACCCGTACTCTTGGAGAACAAGGCCACATCCTAAGGGTGATCTTTCTGGCTATGCTTGCTCCAGAGTTTTATGAACCATGGTGATAAGATCCTATAGATGGGTGAATCCCATATTTGCTCACTTTCTATTTGATATCCACTCCATTGTTTATAAACAAAGTCATCCTGTTGGAACCCAGCACTTACTTTGCTGCTGCTGTTACAATACTTCCTTCAGGGGGACACTATTTTGATTAGCTGTCATGTAACAAATCACCTAAATCTAGTGGTTTAAAAGAAGAAGCATGATTCTGTGGTCTGGCAAGCAAGGCTGGACTTAGCTAGATGAGTCTTTGTCTCTCTTGGGGTCACCAGGATTTGGCCTGCAGCAGTGATTAGAGTCCCTGCTTTGGATCTCTCTCACTTTCCACCAGGCGTATGTAGATAAGCTTTTTCATACGACAGCTTACATTTGCAAATCCCAAGCATGGCAAGACAGGGGGTTGATTCAGTGTGCAACTATTTTGCCATGTACTGCTTATACCACAGTTGTAAGTGCTCTCTTGTCAAAAATTAAATCATATGGCCAAGACTGGAGTTCATCTAGGAGGAGACTATGCAAGGTAATGGATACAGAGACACAAATCAAACTGGTGGCCATGAATCCTACAGTCTGCCAAAGGTGCTTCTGACATCGTAACCATCCATTATTGAAACTTTCTCTAAAGCTGAGCTGACTTATGGTGCCTGGAAAACCAGTCTAAGTCACTGCCAAGTTGAATTTAAAAAATTCAGTTTGTTAGCCTTCTAAATGATTGGTATAAATAAGAATAGCTGATTAAAATGGAGGTCTAGTACGAGTTCAAAGACATAAAGAAACATAAACAGTTTCAAGAAAAGAGCAGAAGATGGTGAGTAAAGGAACTCTTTATTTAGAATGTAAGAACAAACAGCAGAAGGATTCTCACAGACACGAATTGTTAGATTTCATTTGTTTTGAAAATACAGATGTTACGACCTCTCTGCTAGTTTCATTTCTTTCCTTAGAAAAAATTGCTCCCTGTTTTGTTTTTTCAACATGACTCTGACCTGTTTACAGTTTAACTTGCTGCAGATTTCAAATTATTATCTAGGACTGGACATATTAACTGTCTGTTGGGAGACAAGCCTGTTATGCTGGGTAATTATGACCATGGGAGGCAGTCATAAAAAGGTGGAACAGGCTCAGGCCTGCTTTCTATTGTCCTCAGGCGCTGACAGTCAATGACTGTGGCCACACTGGGTTGGAAGGGAACTTAAAAGTATTCAGGGGTGATTTCCTTCAGGGAATTGCAAGGATCCTCCATTGACTTTGGAAGCAATCACCAGTCTTGAGTCTATGGACTTTGCTAGAGCACTATCTCGTGCTAAGTTTATGCTATAGCAGACACAAGAAATGATTTTCACCAACAATTTTATTTCCCATGGCAATTATCTCTTATTTCTTTGTTTTGTCATTGGTCATAGACAATTTAGAACTTGATAAGGTCATGACTTCTAAACTGTTCCAAAAGGAAGATAGTGAGTAACTAGCTACCCTTAATAAATTCTTGCCAAGGTAGTAAGTATCATTTAGTCTTTACACTAAAGCTGGGTGTTGGAGCACTTGGGAAGCTGGGGCAGGCAGATTTGATTTCAAGGTCAATCTCGGCTATATAGTGAGACCCTATTAAATCCAAACAAACCAAACCTTCCTAACAAACCTCTTACTTCTATTTGACACAGGAAAACCCAGGGGCACCAAAAGGTTAACTTACTTAAGGAGTCATGATTTATGAATGGTGGTATCAGGATTTCAACCAAGGTTTGGGCTCGCTGGGTGCAGGATAGAGGGGAAGAGTAACCAAAGAGACATCTTGATGGGGGCCATTAGGGATTAGGGAGAAACCTGGTGCCAGGAAAACCCCCAAGGATGACTCCAACAAAGACTCCTGGCAATGGTGGAGAGGGCACCTGAACTGGCCATCTACTGTAAGCAGACGGGTGACTTTTTTTATTGCTATCAGAGACACTCTATCCAGTAACTGACAGAAGCAGAGGTAGAGATCCACAGACAAGCACTGCACTGAGATCCTAGAGTCTTGTGGAAGAAAGGGAGGAGGGATTGCACCAGCCAGGGCGGTCATGATGGGGATCATACCGAGACAGCTGACCCGAGATCGCAGGAGCTCATAGAAGCTAGACCAACAGTCAGGGAGACTGAATGGGACTGACCTAGGTCCTCTGCATGTGTGTGACAATCCTGTAGCTTGTTATCTTAGTAAGGCTTCTTTCTAACAGTGGGAGCAAGACTCTCTTTCCTTGACATTTAACTAGCTTTTGGTAACCTGTTCCCCATGCTGGATTACCTGGCCCCGCCTTGACATAAAGGAGGAGCTCGGTCCTGCCCCAACTTGATACTCTATGCTTTGTACAAGCCCATGCGGGGCCTGTCCCTTTCTGAATGGAGATGGAGGAGGAGTGGATGGGAAGGAAACTAGATGGGAAAGGGGAGGGATAGAAGGAGAGGAGGGAGGGGCTGGTTGGTATGTAAAATAAATGAAAAAATTATTTAAATAAAAATAAAATAAAAATTGAAAATAAAAATTATACATTCGTGTCTATTTAATATACAAATACATGAAAAACATTACATTCAAACAAAAGAAATCATACAACTTGTTCCAATAAGAAAAATTTGGGAGGCATTAGAATGCAAACAAAAGCCTAAGAACATCAGAACAATTCCATTGTATGGACTTACCATGACAAATTTAACCAGTGTCTTATGGTGTTAATGATACTAAGGATTGAATTTCAGGTCTTGTGAGTGCCAGGCAGGCACTCTGCCACTGAACTACATCCCCAGCCCTAACCAATGTCTCTTGTATGACTATCTCAGTTGTTGGTAATTTTACAATGCAAGCTTCTATATGCCTCTCTCTATACAATTCTGCTCATGTTTCTCATTGTTCCCATTCTTTCCATCAGTCCCCTATTGTATATTTCAACCTCTGACATTTCCCCAGAGTACTGAAAGATTATAATCCATAGACGCTATTTAAAATATTTGTCCTGAGCATTGAGCGAGGTTTCTCAAGCTGCGGGTTTGCAAAGATGTTCTGTTCTCAGGAGGCGATGTTCTGCAGCTTGAATAGTAAGGAGTTGTAGATTAACGGTTATTTACCTTTACAACCATGAGTAATATGTGGGAATATATTTTCCATTGGCTTCGAACTATAACATGGCTTAGTTTTCTTTGTTCTCTTTGTCCATGGGGGCTGTTGATGATACCATCATTTTACCTTGTAATTTCCTAATCCTCAGTGAGGTGCTTTCCTACCTCCATCACCAGATTCTTTTCTTCTACTTTGTAAAGGACTGCGCATTGACCCTAGGGCCTTTCAGATGTTGAGTGAGAGTTATATTTGTTTGTACTTTTACATTTTGAGTCAGGGTCTTGGCTAGCCTTGAAGTCAAACTGTAGACCAGATAGGCCTTGCAATTTTCCTGCCTCAGCCTCTCAAGTAGTTGAGATTACAGGCCTGTGCTAGCATAGCTGACTCATCGTTGCTTATATTGGATTGTTATTACTACTTTTAAGTATCTCCTAATTCTACCCTTTATCCATTTTTTTCTGTGATAGTAATCTTTTAATTAAAAAGCAATATCTATTAGTGCCTTACAATATGTCTAAGTCCTTATTTGCCATTTCCTACTGTAATATCCTCTATGAATACACAAAGTTATTTTTATTTCCACTTTAGAGGGGACAGAAACAGGCAGAGTTTTGATAATTTTCCACTTTTAACATATATTCATTGTACAAGTGGTATAATTAATTATGTCGTTTTCATGTATGTATGTTATACACTTTGTATTTGCTCCCCACCACCTTTCTCTTTTCCCTGTCTCCCACTGCTCCCTTCCTCTTTTAGGAATACTCCTCCTACTTCCATGTCATATATATGATATACGACACATGGCACATGAGAGTAGCTATGCGGTGCTTGTTTTGTGAGAGTCACATTTTATTTAACATGATGCTTTCCGGTTTCAAACATTTTCCTACAGATGACTCAATTTTGTTCTTGTTTATGACTGAATAAAATTCCATTGTGTGAGGCTGGAGAGATGGCTCCGTGCTTAAGAGTACTTGCTACACAATCTAGAGAACCAACATTAGGATCCCAGCACCCACAAACTGGCCATCCCAAGCACACCTGCATCCCCAGCCCTGAGGAAGCAGAGACAGGAGTGCTGAGTTCCAGCCTAGGTGAGAAAGCATAAGCCCCAAATGTGGGGGGCGGAGGGACCGTACCTCAAAGGAATTGGCCAAGAGTGACAGAAAAGAAAACCCGATGGTCACTTCTGGATGTCACCTGTGCACACACAAGCACCCCTGCACACACAAATTGACAAGTGAATCTTAAAAAGGAAATCCTCCATTGCATATATGCCACACTTTATGTAGTCATTTGTTGAGTGGCATGTAGGCTGAGTACATCACAGCTATTGTGAAGAATGCCACCACAAGCACGGATATGCAGCTATCTCTGGCATATGCCACCAGGATCTTGTTTGTAAGTGCTGGGGCTGGGAGTCCAGCTTGGTTAGCAAGGTTTTCAAGTTTAAGTTCCTCACTCTCTTCTACTGCTTCTGCAATACTTAGAGTTTTTGACATGTAGATATTCATCCTTTTCCATATGTTTTATTTATCCTACATTTAACATTTGTCATGGTTCTGCTTCCTTACAGAAACTTGAAGCTTGAACTTGGACCACACAGAGTAGACCAAGAGGTAAGTGATCACCCACACAGCGGGTCACCGCCCTCCTTAGGCCCTCTGTACTGGGCAAAACCCCAGACTCCTCCCCCACCTGCTTCAGCTTCTCTAGCTAGCCAGCAGGGAATCTTCCTGCTGCTAGGCTGCTCCAACACCCCCACCCCATTGATGGACCCTGGAAGCTCCAAGTCCCACTTCCCATCCCAAGCCCTCTTAACCCCCCCTCCAGTGACCTCAGAGGAATTCTAAAGCATAGGCTGCGACTGCATAAAGCAGACCAAGAGAACAGGCCAAGAGAGCAGACCAAAAGAGAGGACTAAGCTAGCAGACCAAGAGAGAAATCAGCAGCTCCTTGCCACACTGACAGCGACAGTTCAGAGCAGATGAAAAACAGCTCCCAAAGACACAGAGGCAAAGACACTGCTGGCACCAATTAGAGGAAGAGATGGGTAGGCGCCAATGCAAGAATTCATTCAACAACCTAAAAAGCAACATGGTAACAAGAGAACCCAGTGGTCATCAACAGGAAGACTAACCCAAAAGAAGAAGAAATTGATTTTAAATATAATCTTATGAGTATTATGGAGACCATTAAAGAGGAAATGTGTTGGTAGATGCTTCTGTCCCACCAGGTCCCACAGGCATTTTTTTCCCAAATAAATCATGCAAAGGTCTACTAAACTGATTGGCTTAGTATCTCAGGCTTCTTATTAACTCTTATAACTTATATTAGCCCATAATTCCTGTCTGTGTTAGCCATGTGGCTTGGTACCATTTTCGGTGAGGCAGTCACTCATGTCTTGCTATCTTGCTTTCTCTACAGCTGGGTCTCAACTGCAGACTCATACTTCCCTCTTCCCAGATTTCCTTTTGCCCCACCTCTACCTCCTGCCTGGTCGCCCTGCCTATACTTCCTGCCTGGCTACAGGCCAATCAGTGTTTTATTAAGGATAATATAAGTGACAGGATAAAAGACCATTGTCCCACAGCAGAAGTGAAAAATTCCCTTAAAGAAATGGAGGAAAATACAAAAAATGGAAGAAATCAATAAATTTCTTAAAGAAATGCAAGAAAAATCAATCAAACTGGTGGGGCAAACAGTTCAAGATGTGAAAACTGAAATAGAAGCAATAAAGAAAACACAAATCGAGGGAATTCTAGAAATGGAAAATCTGGGTAAATGAACAGAAACAACAGATACAAGCATAACCAAAAGAATACAAGAGATGGAAGAGAGAATCTCAGATGTTGAAGATACTATAGAAGAAATAGATTCATCTGTCAAAGAAAATGTTAAATCCAACAAATTCTTAACACAAAATATCCAGGAAATTTGGGACCAAACCTAAGAATAACAGGGATAGAAGAAGCAGAAGAACTGCAGCTCAAAGGCACAGAAAATATATTCAACAAAATCATAGAGGAAAATTTTCTCAACCTAAAGAAGGATATCTCTATGAAGGGACAATAAACTGACAGAACACCAAATAGGCTAAAACAAAAAAAATTCCTTATCATATAGGAATCAAAACTCAAAACAGAATAAAGAAAGAATATTATGACCTGAAAAGGATAAAAAGCCAAGTAACATATAAAGGCAGACCTATCAGAATTCCACCTGACTTCTCAATGGAAACCATGAAAGCCAGAAGGTCATGGACAGATATGCTGCAGACACTAAGAGACCACGGATGCAAGCCCAGACTACTATATCCAGCAAAGCTTTCAATCACTATCGATGGAGAAAACAAGATATTCCATGACAAAACCAGATTTAAGCAATACCTATTCATAAATCCAGCCCTAACAGAAAGTACTAGAAGGAAAACGCCAATCTAAAGAAGCTAACTGGACCTACAAAAACACAGGCAACAGATAACTACCCACCAATAAAACCCGAAAGAAGGGAAACACACAAACACTACCACCAAAAGCTAACAGGAATTAACAATCACTAGTCACTAATATCTCTTAATACGAATGGATTCAATTCACCTATAAAAGACAAAAGCTAAGAGAATGGATATGAAAGTACGATCCATCCTTCTGCTGTATACAAGAAACACACCTCAACCTAAAAGACAGACTTTACCTCAGAATAAAGGGTTGGGAAAAGATTTTTCAATCAAATGGACCTAAGAAGCAAGCTGGTATAGATATCCTAATATCTAACAAAATAGACCAAACTAAAATCAATCAGAAGAGATGGAGAAAGACACTTTATACTCATCAATGGAAAAATCCATCAAGATGAAATCTCAATCCTGAACACCTATGCCCCAAATACAAGAGCACCCACATATGTAAAAGAAACATTACTAAAGCTTAAATCACAATCAAACCACACACACTAATAGTAGAAGACTTCAACACCAGTCTCCCCAATGGACAGGTCAGCCAGATAGAAACTTAACAAAGAAATAAAAGAACTAACAGATGTTATGACTCAAAAGGACTTAACAGACATCTAGAGAACGTTTCACCCAAACACAAAATAATATACCTTCTTCTCAGCACCTCATGGAACCTTCTTTAAAATTTAACACATTCTCAGTAACAAAGCAAACCTCAATAGATAAAAAAAAATTGGAATAACCCCCTGTATCTTATCGGATCACCATGATTTACAACAATAACACCAATTGCAGAAAGCATAAAAACTCATGGAAATTGAACAGCGCTCAATCAAATCACCCGTGGGTTAAGGAAGAAGTAAAGAAAGACATTAAAGGCTTTCTAGAAGTCAATGAAAATAAGGCACAATGTACCCAAACCTATGGGCCACTATGAAAGCAGTGCTAAGAGGAAAGTTCATAGCACTAAATGCCTACAGAAAGATAGTGGAGAAATCTCACACTAGCAACTTAACAGCACACCTGAAAGCTCTAGAACAAAAAGAAGCAGACTCATCCAGGAAGAGTAGATGACAGGAAATGATCAAATTGAAGGCTGAAATCAATAAAATAGAAATAAAGAAAACAATACAAAGAATCAATGAAACAAAGAGCTGGTTCTTTGAGAATATCAGCAAGATAGACAAACCCTTATCCAAACCAATCAAAAGGCAGAAGAGCAAACATCCAAATTAACAAAATCAGAAATGAAAAGGAGGATATAACAACAGACAAGGAGAAAATCCAGAAAATTATTAGGTCATACTACAAAAACTTGTACTCCACAAAATTGGAAAATGTAAAAGAAATGGACAATTTTCTGGATAGATACCACATACCAAAATTAAATTAATACCAGGTGAAAAATTTAAAGAGACCTATAACCTGCAAGGAAATAGAAGCTGTCATCAAACGCCTCCAAAGGGGGGAAAAAAAAAAACAGGGCCGGATGGTTTCAGTGATGAATTCTACCAGAACTCCAAAAAAGAGCTAGTACCTATACTCCTCAAATTTTTCACATAATAGAGACAGAAGGAACATTGCCAAACTATTTTTATGAGGCTACAGTTACCCTGATACTGAAACCACACAACAGCTCAACCAAGAAAGAGTATTACAGACCAGTCTCCCTCATGAACATTGATGCAAAAATACTCAATAAAATACTGGCAAACCTGATCCAAGAAAACATCAAAAACATCATCCACTATGATCAAGTTGGCTTCATCCCAGAGATGCAGGGATGGTTCAACACACAAAAATCTGTCAATATAATCCACCATATAAATAAACTGAAAGGAAAAAAAAAACATTTGATCATCTCATTAAATGCTGAAAAAGCATTTGATAAAATCCAACATCCCTTTATGATAAAGGTCTTGGAGAGATCATGGATACAAGGAACATGTTTTAATATAATAAAAGCAATATACAGCAAACCAACAGCCAATATCAAACTAAATGGAGAAAAGCTCAAAGCAATTCCACTAAAATCAGGAACAAGATAAGCCTGTCCACTCTCTCCATATTTCTTCAATATAGTACAGTTCTAGCTAGAGCAATAAGACAACAAAAGAAGATCAAGGGGATACAAATTGGAAAGGAAGAAGTCAAACTTTTGCTCTTTGCAGGTAATATGATAGTATACATAAGTGACCCCAAAAAGTCTACCAAGAAACTCCTACAACTAATAAATATCTTCAATAATGTGGCAGGATACAATATCAGCTTAAACAATCAGTAGCCCTTCTTTATACCAATGATAAAGAAGAGAAAGAAATCAGAGAACCACCACCCTTCACAATAGCCACAGATAACCTAAAATATCTTGGGGTAACACTAACCAAAGAAGTAAAAGACATGTTTGATAAAAACTTTATGTCTTTGAAGAAAGAAATTGGAGAAGATACCAGAAAATGGAAAGATCTCCCATGCTCTTGGATAAGTAGGATCAACACAATAAAATGTCAGTTCTACCAAAAAGATCTATAGATTCAATGCAATCCCCACTAAAATCCCAACACAATTCCTCATAGACCTTGAAAGAGCAATACTCAGCTTCTCATGGAAAAACAAAAATACCCAGGATAGCCAAAACAATCCTGTACAATAAAGGAACTTCTGGAGGCATCACCATCCCTAACATCAAGCTCTATTATAGAGCTATGGTAATGAAAGCAACCTGGTATTGGCACAAAAACAGACAGGTTGACCAATGGAATCAAAGACCCAGATATTTAATCCACACACCTGTGAACACCTGATTTTTGACAAAGAAGCTAAAATTTTACAGTGTAAAAAAGTAAGCATCTTCAACAAATGGTGCTGGCATAATTGGATATCAGCATGTAGAAGAATGAAAATAGATCCATATCTATCCCTATAAACAAAACTCAAGTCCAAATGGATTAAAGACCTCACTATAAATCTGACCACAGTTAACCTGATAGAAGATAATTGGGAAGTAGTCTTCAATGAATGGGCACAGGAGACCACTTCCTAAATATAACACCAGTAGCACAGACACTGAGAGAAACAATAAATAAATGGGACCTCCTAAAACCGAGAAGCTTCTGTAAAGCAAAGGACACAGTCAATAAGACAAAATGGCAGCATACTGAATGGGAAAATATCTTTGCCAATCCCACATCAGACAGAGAACTGACCTTCGAAATATATAAAAAACTCAGGAAATTAGACATCAAAATGACAAATAATCCAACTTAAAAAATGAGGTACAGGTCTAAACAGAATTCTGAACAGAAGAATCTCAAATGGCCAAAAGATGCTTAAGGAAATGTTCAACCTCCTTAGTGATCAGGGAAATGCAAATAAAAATGACTCTGAAATACCATCTTACACCTGTCAGAATGGTTAAGATAAAAAAAAAACACCAATGATAGCTTATGCTAGGGAAAATGTGGAGTAAAGGGAACACTCCTCCATTGTTGGTGAGAATGCAAACTTGTACAACTGCTTTGGAAACCAATATAGCAATTTCTCAGAATATTGGGAATCAACCTACCTCATGGCCCAGTAATGCCATTCTTAGGCATATACCCAAAGGATGTTCAATCATGCCTCAAGGACATTTGTTCAACTATGTTCATAGCAGCGTTATTTGTAATAGCCAGAACCTGGAAATAACCTACATACCCCTCAACTGAAGAATGGATAAAGAAAATGTACATTTACACAACGGAGTACTACTCAGTGGTAAAAAAAAAAAAATGACATCTTGAAATTGCATGCAAATGGATGAAAGTAGTAAAAAGCAACCTGAGTGAGGTAACCCAGACCCAGAAAGATGAGCATGGTAAGTGGATACTAACTGTAAAGCAAAGGAGAACTAACCTATAGTCCGTGACTCCAGGGAAGCTAAGAAACAAGAAAAACCCTAAGAGAAACATATATAGAACCTTCTGGGAAGGAGAAATAGACAGGATCTCCTGTGAAAATTGGCACCTTGGGCGTGGGGGCAGAAGGGAGGGCGGAAGAGGAGAAGGGGAGGAGAAGGGGAGGGTGTAGGAGAATTTGAGAGAAGGAGATAGTCGAGATGGGTGGAGGACAGAGACGGAGAACAAGGAAAGAGGTATCTTGATTGAGAAAGCCATTATGGGGCTAGAAAGAAACCTAACACTAGAGAATTTCCCAGAAATCCACAAGGATGACCCCAGCTAAGACCCTAAGCGATAATGGAGAGGGTGCCTGAACTGGCTTTTCGCTATAGTCAGATTGATGACTATCTTAGATGTCAACATAAAACCTACATCCAGCAACTGATGGAAGCAGAGGCAGAGACCCACAGTGGAGCACTGGGCTGAGCTCCCAAAAAATCCAGTTGAAGAGTGGGAAGAGTGAGAATAGGAACAAAGAGGTCAAGACCATGATGGACACACCCACTGAAACAGCTTACCTGATCTAATGGGAGCTCACCAACTCTCTTCGGAAAGAGAAGGAACCAGCATTGGGCCAAACTAGTCCCTCTGAATGTGGTTGAAAGTTGTATGGCTGGGACAGTCTGAGGGGCCACTGGCAGTGCCACCAGGATTTATCCCTACAGCTTGTACTGGCTTTTTGGAAGCCTATTCTCTTTGGATGGGTACCTTTCTCAGCCTAGATAAAGTAGGAAGGGCCTTGGACATTCCCCAAAGCAATGTGTTTTACCCTCTCTCATGAGTGGATGGAGGGTTGGCTAGGGGGGAAGGTAGAGAGAATGGGAGGAGGGGAGGGAGTGGGAACTGGGATTGGTATCTAAAATGAAAAAAAGATATTTTTTTTAAAAAAAGGAAAAAAAAAAGCTTGAGTTTTTTTCCTGGATAGATTCTGTCTTCAATATCACTCTACGATATTCCTTATATAAAACATATGTGTATTTTCTTTGAAGATAGTAAACTTAGAAATTATTTCAAATGACAAAATACTTGGTTTTAGGTCTGATATATTCTGAATCGGAGTCTGTACAGTGAGGACTATATGGTATGTGTTTTAAAAAGATACTCCAATTCCCAACCCAGGAGGTCTGGCAAATAGACACATTGCACTTCTTATTATTACCAGGGCACATGGAAGTATATTGCGGAGTAGTAAATTAAGAATACAACTACAAAAAAATTCCAGATGGATTAAAACATAGTTGTGAAGTCTGAGACTTAACTTTTAGAAGAATTCAAAGGAGACTATTTATGTTAGTCAAGAGTCTCTCGAAAACTAGAAGGGGTTGTAGGGAGTGGGAGTGGGGGGGGGGGAAGAGAGAAAGGAGAGGAGAGTTTATTTTAAGGAGTTGGCAAAATGGCTCCTACAATTGTGGGGGCTGGCAACTGTGAAATCCTCAGATCCTTGAGACAGACTGGAAATTCTGGCAAGGACTGATGTTGCAGTCTTGAGTGGGAAGGCAGTCTAGAAGCATAATTGATTCCTTTTTGAGGACTCAGCCTTTTTCCTCTTAGTGCCTTTAACTGTTTGTATGAGACCTACTCCCATTACGAATAGTCATTACTAATGCAGCTTTCCTAGCCCACACAAGGTCTTGAATTGGAACCCCAGCACCCACAGTCTATGTTAGGACTTCAATCATAGCCCCGAAATACCTTTATAACAATGTCTAGAGCAGTGGCTCTCAGCCTTTCTAATGTTGTGACCCTTTAATATATTTCTTCATGCTGTGCTGATTCCCAACCATAAAATTGTTTTTGTTGCTATCTCATACCTGTATGTTTGCTATTGTTATGAATCGTGATGTAAATATCTGTGTTTTGTTAGTCTTAGGTGGCTGCTGTAAAAAGGCCATTTGACCCCCCCAAAGGGTCATGACGCACAGGTTGAGAACCATCTATCTAGCCTCAACCATAATCACACAACTGAACACCATAGGCCACAGAAGTTTACACATGGAATTAACATCTGAAATATTATTTGATCCTGGAAGAATTTGTTAAACAAGAACACACACACACACACACACACACACCTACTCACACAAACACACACACACACACCTACTCACACAAACACACACACACACACACACACACACACTAAAGGACTTGGTACACAATTTGAGCAAGAAACAAGTGCATGTTTTCTTAACTTGTCTGGCCTGTGGGTTTTTTTTATCTGAGTTGTTTCTGGTTAAATCAGAATCCATATTGGACAGTATGTTCCATAGGAAGCATCAAGTCTTGTTTCCTTGCCAGAGACTCATCTTCTTTCTTTAGCTTTGGTGATTTCATGATAAACACCAGGAAACATAGTACAGAACATAAAAGAGACAAATGTGTTTTAATTTAGGTCTCCCCAAACTAGATATTAGCTGTGGTACACCAATAGCCTAAGCCAAAATGCCAAACAAGGATGGATTTATTGTTGCACTGATTTAAGACAAGCCTGATTTAGTTTTTAGAAATGCAACCTCCAAACACAACTTGCCAGACATAATATGGAATAAATTATGCACCTAACTAAAAAGCAAAATTAGACGCAGCATAGCGAACTTGAAAATCATCTTGCTATTAATAACTCTTCCCAATGTTTTGATATCTTGGATTTGATACCTTCAGATTTTGGAGGTTACTGAGGACTGTAATCAGACAATGAGTTCATGAAATAGCCCTTAAATCGATGTGCGTGTGTCTGTTTCTGTGAGTGCAATGTGTGGACATATGTGTGTTAGTGCAATGTATGCACGTGTCCTGCATATATGAGTGCAAAGTATGTACGTACATGTGTGTGAGTGCAATAGTGCGTATGTATCTGTGTGCAATGTATGCATGTGTGTCTGTATCTATGAGTGCAATATATGTACATGTGTATGAGTGCAATATGTACATGTGTGCCTCTGTGTGTGTGTGCAATGCATTGCATGTATGTGCTCACGAGTGCACAGAGGTCAGAGGACAACATGGTATCTTGTTTTTATCATCCTCCGCTTTACTCCCTTGAGATGTGGTCTCTCACTGAGCCTGGAGCTAGGCTGGCAATCAGCAAGGCCCAGAACCCCCCCCACCCCCCGCCCCATGTCTCTTAGTCCTGGAGCTACAGGCATGAGTGACCATGCCTGGCTTTTTATGTGGTTGCTGGGGATTTGAATTCACATCCTTATGCTTGCATAACTAGCAGTTTTACCCACTGAGCCATCTCCTCATATCTGGTGAAAATTTTTTTTAAAGATTTTGAAGAACCCAGGTCCATCTTCAGTGTTGTGTTTTAGTTTTTGAGTGAGGGCTGTCCTTGCACTCCCCATTCTTCTGCATAAGCTTCCAAGTGTTGGGATTACAGTCATAGCCTACCATGCCTGGGTCCAGGGCCATCTTCAAAACGTCCCTGTTGTCAAGAATGCGATAAGGGAGTCATGTGATTAACAGAGATCTTATCAGAAATTGTGCTAAGTGGAGAGTAACTAGGAGTGTGCTAATGCCTTTTTCTCTTTATCTGGAACAAACACCTCAAACACAGAGCACATGAAGAAAATGTATGCAGAATCTGAATGCATTCCTTTCTATCTTTTTCATATTTTGAAGGCCTCATACTATGCCAATGATTTAAATATTTGGACGGAACCCATTAGGAACTCACCCATTGGACAGATGAAACTATTTTTGTGAATTGATCAGTTCTGCTAATCTCAAGATATTTTAAAATGTTTGATTGCAAAATGTTTCAACCCACTGGTTCCTTTAAAAACAAGCGTGAAAATAATATTAATCTCCTCTCCTCCAGTGTAATATAAGATTTAAAATATTTTTATTTAAGGAAATGTTTGTTTTGAGTTGGATTTTACTGATGATGAACTCTGAGGTAAGAATTAAAAACAAAAATAACAGTAAAGGATGAATGTGGAAATGTGGTAACAAAGGAATCCGTAGAATGAGGAGACTGTAAACAAAGTTCTGAACTGGGTAACACGATCTGAATCTTGCTCTGGGCATAGCCAGGTCCTTGTTAGGGGAAAAGGAGATAGTGCTCCAGTCCGATGATAATCAATAGACGGAGACGTATTGCACAGCAGGTTTCCAGGTGCTTCTGGCTCTCCTTGTGCAGCTAAAGTATGCTCAGACAGCCCCAGGACTGTCCTCTATCTAGTAAAGAGAGGCAGGTGTGCTGTGCATGGCGCAGTGAGAAAGAGATGTGGAGGAAGATGGTAAAGACCTCAGGCAATCTGTGCAGATGGCAGCAGCAGCTTACCTGCACCACAACCATTAATTTGTCAAATTCTTCTTCACAGAAAAGAGCAGGCCCCGATAGGAGAGCCTGTGGAGGTTATGCAGGACAACACAGACAGCCACATTTTCTTTAATGTCCCTGTCCCTTTGTTGAGTTAATAGCAAAGGGGTCACAGAGGATTTTAGGTTGAAGTTGGGTAACCTTGTGGTTCTTCCTTCTGGGGGGCAGTTATAGCACTGCTCCTCAGAGCCTTGGATGTGGTGGATAGGGGTCAGGTATGAACAGGAAATCAATCCTAAAGGGGTCCTAGGCCAATGGACTCAAGGAAGGATTTACTGAGAAGGAGTAGAAGTGAAAGAACAAAATCTGTAACTTCCATGGCCCTTATTAGAACAAAAGTATAAAGCAATATTGGACAACATACCCATTGATACAGTGTGTGGATTATTTGAATGACAGTAGAACATATTCTGGGTACTGCCCACATCCCACATATTCAGTGGTCATGTGACTCTAATGGCTGTTGTCTTCTACAGGGCAACACTACACATTGTAGAAGCTCTGGGAGTTTTCAGTAGGCCAAGGACTTGAGATGCGATGAGCTTCACTTTTAGTTCAAAACTCTTGTTGCTTTCTTCTGTATATTCAACTTATAACAAGCTTCATTTTACCACTAAAGTGTCCCTGAAACTATTGGAGCACTAGATTAAAAGCACGGTGATGCATAGTTTGTCAGTGGCTATTTTTCATAAATAGCTTCTGACTCCTTCAATCTAACTGGAGTTTGGGGAAGTTAAATGTCAAATCAGAATTAGTAAACATGGACCTTCAGATGTTCTATTATGGTAATCAGAGTCATCTTCACTTCTTTTCATTACTGCTTTCCATTAGCTATTTTTGTCTACCATTTAATCTGTATAAAGAAACAGAACAAAATATGACCTTAATAAGCAGGAGGCAAGAAACTGCACAGTAACAGGCAACAGTGAATAATATCCAGCTTCCATTCCCTCTCTAACACGACCATTTCTACATTACTGGCCACAGGATACTGCTGCTGGGACAAATTCTTACCAGACCAAGTAGAACCAAGTGGAATTTGGGCGTGGCGTTTCCAACAGCTTGAGATCTGCTGCTGCTTTAGTTGGCATGTAGCAACAATTTTCAATTGTGGAAGTTCACTATTGTGAGTTGAATGACAGGTTATCATAATTTGGATATCCAAAGACCTTGACACATGGATTCAAGGGCAAACTGATGAATGATTTCAGGAAACACTGGCAGGGAGGGATGGGCAAAGAAAGAGGAAAGGGGTAAGCAGTTAATAGAGAATTGACTAGCATGTTTGTAAGTGGGAACTCTGCCTTTGTGTGACCCAAATTATCCCACTGAGAGGCAAGAGAGATGGAGCACTTAACCATCATCTTCCTACAGTCATCATCGGAAGGATGCTGGAGAGGGTTCAGAAGTCCCCCAGGCCTACTGAATCCACAAGCATAGAAAGCTCACAAAAGCATATTTAGACAATTAGGCCAGGATGGAGGGAATGGCAAGTGATGAGATGGGTGGGGTCCTTATAGTCTGCTCCATCAATTTATTTATACTTCTAGGCAGTCAATTAGATGTAAGTCTCTTAAAGTGTGGCCCATCTAGGTCCCAGCAGCACTGATCCACTGGCTCAGGGGAGACAGTGAGTCACTGCCAAATGGAAAATGGAAACAACAACAACAACAAAAAAAAAACTGATTTACTAGGCAACTTGACCTCTGGTCAGAACATCCCAAATAGTTGAGAGTGAGGAAGGAGATTTTTGGTATTAAATGCCTCTGCATTGAAAGGGTGGTAAAACGACATTCTGGCTTTGGCACAAAGGCAGACATGAAGCAGTTTATTTTAACCACTCATCGGAGAGGGCACAGGCTGCTTGCGCATTCTGGAATTTTTTTTTCTTTTTTATTGAGAATTACCAAATGCTTTCTGCTTAGGCTGATGAAGCCAAGCTGGGGCATCTGTGGGCTGAGAATATACAGTTACATATGTGCCACTGTTTATCTGTTTGCAAAACATGCCATATGTTGGCAGACTGACATATGTTGAGCTATGCAGAAGATCACAGAAAAATGAGCTGGGCTATAAGAAAGGGAGGCAGAAAGAAAGGTATGAAAGAGAAAAGAAACCCTTGTGGCTTTAGCTGGTTGCTGAACTTGAGCATTTGGTCTGTCTTACTCATCTTGAATCTCCAGTGCCTAGAGTTGTACTGGGAATATACAGATGTTTGCTAACTCCTGAGGTTGAAAAGAGCACACACAAGGTGCTAGAATCGTGTCTCCGGCACACATACATATCGTACTTGAAGACTGAATTCATGTTTAGGAGGGGGTGTTTAAAGCTAGGAAGACTCTTTGTGTTTCTTTGGATCACTCTTTATGACAGGTTGGGGCTAATCCTTGTCATTACACAGAAAGAAGCTAAGAGGAATTGAGGAGGTTAGACCAGGTAGGATCACAGGCACAGATCTTGAGCTGCCTGAGGCATTCAGAGGAGGATTTGTTCTGTTTCTCATGCCTATTGGAGTCCACCATTGAGTCTTACAAAACAAGCAAGCAAAGGGTATTCTGACTTTTATCGAGGCAGCACAGAATCTATAGGCATGGAGGATGGGCATCTTTTTAATGCTCTTTTCTAATTTTGTTTTGTTGTTATTTACTTTTTAAAATATTTTTATTTTTAAATTTTTTGTGTGTGTGTGAGGGAGAGAGAGAGAGAGAGAGAGAGAGAGAGAGAGAGAGAGAGAGAGAGAGAGAGAGAGAGAGAGAGAGAGAGCGCACATGTTTGTAAAGGTGCCTTCGGAGGCCAGAAGCATCAAATGTCCTGGAACTGGAGTCACAGCTGATGGGTTGTAAGCTGCCTGATGAGAGTGCTGTGAACTGAATTCAGGTCCTGTGGAAGATCAGCAGGTGCTCTCAGCCACTGAGCCATCTCTCTAGCACTGTTATTTACAGTTTTTAAACAGGATCTCTCTATGTAGCTCAGGTTGACCTAGGACTATCAGTGTCCCCACTTCAGCGTCCCAAATTTTGGGATTATGAACACATGCAACCATGCTTTGCTTCTGATTTGTTATGATAAATGTCATCCTTTCCAATTGTCAGTTGTGTATTTTTTTCTGTTTTTGGTTTTGTTTTGTCAACGTGGCACAAGCTGAAGTTATATCAGATGAGGATTTGCCTCAATCAGATTGGCCTGTATACAGACTAGGAGGGCATTTTCTTAACTTATTTATGTGTTGAAGCTCTACCCAACATGGGTGGTGCCATCTTTGGGCTGGTAGTTCTGAGCTGTATACAAAAGCAGGTTGAGCAAGCCATGGTGAGCAAGTCAGTAAGCAGCACCTCCTCCATGGTCTATGCTTAGGTTCCTGCCTCTAGGTTCCTACTTGAAGTTCCTTCCCTGACTTCCCTAAGGGATAGACTGGGACCTGGGATGTGTAAGTCAAATCAACCCTTACCCCCATGTTGCTTTAGCTCATAGTCTTTCATCAGAGAAGTAGAGAGCAAGCTAAGCTTTCTTTAATTTCTTCAACACAATTTTATGGATTTTCTAGTGGCAATCTTAGATATATCTTGTTAAAAAAATCATGGGTAGTTAACATTTTCTGATGCTATTACAAACCGTGTCATTAAAAGCAATTTCATCCTACAGAGAGCCAGCTGACCTGAGCTAGTGGGAGCTAAAAGACTGTGTGTATGTGTGTGTGTGTGTGTGTGATGTTTTCAGGCTTGAAAAGCAAGCACTTTTACCTGCCAACACATCGCCTCCGCCCACATATCTTCTTTGTAATACCGGAGGGAATGTTTTCAAGGTGACAGGTACATGAGTATTCATTAGTGCAATTTCTATAGTTTGTGTAAGCTTGAAAACTCCCATAATAGCAAAAAAAGTTAGGTTACAGTAAAGCTTTCAACACTTCATCATTACAGATGCTGTTTGGGGAGATACTTTTTATTGGATTAAGAAAGTTTTCATCTCCTTTTAATTTGCTGAAAGTCTCAAATAGTCAGTAGAAGCTGTACAAACAAAGCTCAATATGTATCTATATGCACTGAAATGCTAAAAATCTTAAATCACGACTACTAGTTGCACAAATAAATTCCTTACCTGCTTCTACTGATATGAGTTCATATCTTCCCCCTTTAATCTGTTATTTAGGAAATTAATCAATCTATTTGTTTGCTAATACTAAACCAACCTTCTATTTCTAGGGTAGACAATGTCAACTTTGCCATGCAGTGTCGGATTTTGTTCGCTAACATTGCATTAAGGCTTTTTTTTTAATCCCTCCATCCCTCCATCTTTTTTTCTTTCAGTTTTGTTGTCTAGGATCAGATTTCAATTTGGACTTTGACTCCTTTTTTTTCATTCTGTTCTCTGGAAAAGTTTAAGAGTAAAAGCAATTTCTTTTTTTGTTTGCAAATTAAAGAATAATATTACATACTGAAATTAGCCAGACCCAAGGACCATAACACTCAAAGAAGTTCTATTCTTTCTATTGGAAGGTTTTCACTTATCATTAAACTCCTTTTAGATTTCCTGTCTATTAATATTTTCTATTCCTCATCATGTCTGTTTTTATTTATTGTCTTTATATAGGGATTGTCTGTCTCATCTAAATTTCCTTTTTGAAGAGGTGTAAAAATGTTTATAATATCACTATTTAAAAATTTATTTCACGTCTACAGTCTTTTTCATTCCTGATTTAGAAAACAAATCACACAAATAAGCATATGTTTATGCATGTGTGTCTCTATGTGGCTTTGTGCACTTGAATGAAGGTGCCCATGGAGGCCAGAAGAGGCTGTCAGATCCCCCGGATGTGGAGTCATGGGCAGTTGTGAGATGCTATATGTGGCTTGGGAAACAAACGAGTTCTCTGCAAGCATAGCTGCCTGGGCTCTTACCATACTATCCTGCCCCTTAGTCCTTAGTAAGGTAAGCTGGGCTGTCTATGATTTTTCAGAATTAGTTTTATGGAAATTTCTTTCTTTCTTCCTCCTATTAGTCCTCTGGAATGTATATTTGTTTTCTATTTCAATATTTTTCCTTTACTGGTTTTCTTCTATTTCTATTGTGTTTATCCCTCATCTAACATATTACAAGGACTATTTCAGTAATAACTGCTAGGATTTTTCAGGACCAAAAATATTCACTCAATCCTGGCAAATGCTTATAATCCCAGTACTTGAGAGGCAGAGTACAGTGGATCTCTTTGAGTTCAAGGCCAGTCTGGTCTACAGAGCAAGTTTCAGGACAGCCAGGGCTGTTACATAGAGAAATCCTGTCTTGAAAAACATACATACATACATACATACATACATACATACATACATACATAAACAAAGAAACAAAAAAATTTATTCAGTGCTCTAAAACACACTCCAAGCACTGCTTCCTATATCATTTATATTTATAGGTAGTATTTTTACCATACAGTTAAAAAGCTTCTGTCATTAGCTGAGAATATTTATCATCTCAAACTATAACACTACAGACTACTTACAAAATAAAAACAAAAAAAGAGACTCGATGTCTCATTAACCTAGTGATCAAACTTATCATCAAAAATGGGATAGATGTACCATGTGTCTCCTTGTGGGAGACAGTAAGAAGCATACAATGTTCACTATGTAGCATTCCTCCACAGAAAGGTTTAACCAAAATCTTAATGAAACAATCAGACATGGAGTATTTTACAAGAAAATTAGCCTGAACTCTTCAAAAAACATCTTGTCATTTTCTTTTGAACTTTTAAACTTTCAATTATAAGATACTTTAAAAAAAATCATGATGTTATTGACTTTACATTATTTTTCCTTCAACTAGAAAACATAATTTTCAAGACTTGGATCTTTTCAGGTTTGCTAAATTGTTTTTGTAACCCAGTATATTAACTTTTTTGAACTCTTTTAATTTTTGAGATTTATGTTACATAATTGCTCATATGTATATTTTCAATTTTTGTACTGGCAAATAAAACATATTGATTTGTTAGAAACAATAATGTCATTTTTGTTAGCTGTTTTGATAAATTCTTTTATATTGTTATTATTTTTTCTTGTCTAGTGGTTTTATCAATCATTAAGGGACTGATATAATCTCCCACTCTGATTATTGAAATTATAAATTTATTCTTGTAGTGCTGTAAATTTTTCTTAATATATTTTGAGGTCATGCTATTTGCATATCACCTTAAAGTTGTTATATCATCCTGGTGAATTTCAGTGAATTTCATTTTTTAATTTTTTATTTTAAAGCTTTTGTTTTCATTTTACATGCTAACCACAGTTCTTCCATCCCTCCTTCTGATACCGCCCTACATTCTCCCTAAGCTCTCCTTCCCACCTCCCACCCCCATCCACTCCTCAGAAAGGGTGAGACCTCCCTCCCATAGGGAGTATACAAAGTCTGTCACATCACTTGAGGCAGGACCAAGGCTCTCCTCCCTGTATCTAGTCTGAGAAAGGGAATGGGCTCCAAAAAGTCAGTTCATGCACTGTAGATAAATCCTGGTCCTACTGCCTCGCAGACTGCTCTAGCCACAGAATTGTCATCCACATTCAGAAGGCCTAGTTCAGTGCTATGCAGGTTACCCAGCTATCAATTCAGAGTCAGTGAGCTCCCACTAGCTCTGGTAAACTGTATTTGAGGGTTTCCCCATCATGATATTCATCCTTTTGCTCATATAATCCTTCCTTCCTCTCTTCGACTGGACTCTGCACAGTGCTTAGCTGTGGATTTCTGCATCTGTTTCCATCAGTTACTGGATGAAGGTTCTATGAAGACATTAGCATGGTCATCAATCTGATTACAGGGGAAGGGCAGTTCAGGCACCCTCTTCACTATTACTATGAGTTTTAGCTGGGGTCATCCTTGTGGATTCCTGGGAGTTTCCTTAGCAACAGATTTCTCCCTAACCCCATAATTACTCCCTCTATCAAGATATCTCTTTCCTTGCTCTCCCTCTCTGCCCCTCCCCCAACTCAATCATCCCATTCCCTCTTGTTCTCCTCTCTCCTCCCCTTCACCCCTCCCTCTCTCCCCACACTACTAATTTACTCAGGAGATCTTATCTATTTCCCCTTCCTAGGGACATCCATGCATGCCTCTCTTAGGGTTCTCCTTGTTATCTAGCTTCTCAGGAGTTGTGGATTGTAGCCTGGTTATTCTTTTCTTTATTTTGTCTAATATCCACTTATGAGTGAGTACATACTGTGTTTGTCTTTCTGGGTTGCCTCACTCAGGATGGTTTTTTCTAGTTCCATCCATTTGCCTGCAAATTTCATTATGTCATTGTTTTTTCCCCCTGAGTAGTACTCCATTGTGTAAATGTACCACATTTTCTTTATCCATTCTTCAGGTGAGGAGCATTGTTTTAATGCTCTGGCTATTATGAATAATGCTGCTATGAACATAGTTGAGCAAATGTCCTTTTGGTATGATTGAGCATCCTTTGAGAATACGCCTAAGAGTGGTTTTGCAGTAAATTGATTCTCAATTTCCTGAGAAACTACCATGCTGATTTTCAAAGTGTTCAACATTACTATTTTGGAGATGCTTTCTTTTGAATTCCGATACAAACGTTGTTTCCATAGATTTTGTTTAGGTTTGGGCAATGTGTATCTTAATTCGCTTTCAATTGCCTGATATTCTTTGTTTTATTTTGTTTTCGTTCTTGTTTTTCAAGACAGGGTTTCTCTGTGTAGCTTTGGAGCCTCTCCTGGAACTAGCTCTGTAGATCAGGCTGACCTCAAACTCACAAAGATCCACCTGCCTCTGCCTCCTGAGTGCTGGGATTAAAGGTGTGTGCCACCACCGCCCAGCTGCCTGGTATTCTTATGTTTTCAGTGCGTTTCTTGTAAACAGGCTTTATTTGGATTTTGTTTTTTATTAATCTATATTAATTTTACAGTCTAGTGGATTTTGTTATGATATTTTCACATGAGTATAGGGTTCTTTGGTAATATTTATTTGCCTAATACCCAAATGTAGCACAAATTCTAATTGGTCTTAATAATAAAACTCCAGAATCAGATATTAGAGTGTGAAAGCTGAAAGATCAAAGAAGCAGAGCAGCCAGCCACTAGTTCTTACCTCTACAAAATCCTCAGACCAAATGGGGTATCTTGTTTCTATAAGTCCTCAGACTGAATGCTGTCTCTATGGAACCTCAGACTGAATCCTGAATCCTGTCTCCTCCTGCCTTATATTCCTCCTTCCACCCAGTTATATCCCTTCCTGTTTCCACCTCCCTAGTGCTGGGATTAAAGGTGTGAGCCACGACTGCTTGGCTCTATTTCTCTTTTAGACTGATTCATGTCGTGTAGCCCAGGGTGGCCTGGAACTCACAGAGATCCATCTGTCTCTGTCTCCCAAGTGCTGGGATTAAAGGTGTGTGCCACCACTGCCTGGCATCTATGGCTAACTAGTGGCTCGCTCCACACTCTGATTTTCAGACAAGCTTTATTTGTTATAGCATAAAAAATATCACCAGGCCCACAAGTAGCATCCCTTCCCCTTCCCACTGGTCCCTTTCTTCTTCCCTCACATTCCTCAT
Source organism: Arvicola amphibius (assembly GCF_903992535.2). NCBI lineage: Eukaryota > Metazoa > Chordata > Mammalia > Rodentia > Cricetidae > Arvicola > Arvicola amphibius. The sequence continues at coordinate 7,911,271 of NC_052065.1, read as the reverse complement.
TTTACTTTCATATCTGTTTTCTCCTAGATTCCACATAGGACAGAAAAAACTCAATAATTGTCTTTTTGAGTCTGGCTTAGTTTGCTTAACATGATGATTTCATTTGCCTGCACATGAAATAATTTCATTCTCTTTAGTGGCCGCATACTATACATATATGCCACATTTTCATATACATTTATCTATTGATGGGCACAGAGGCTAATTTTAAAACTTTAACTTTTTTTGCATAACTTGGCTGCTGTGAATAGTGCTGTGATAAACATGGCATATTTTGATTTATGCATATCTGAGGAGGTATATAGATAGATCATATGGCTGTTCTATTTTTTGTGTTTTTGTGGAACTTCCATACTGATTTTCATAGTGCGTTTTCCTGATGATGAAGTAAGTTGAGCAGTTATTTTCATGTATTTATTGGACATCTGTGCTTCTTCATTTGAAAAACATTTAGTTCATTTGTCTGTATATTGATCATCTCTCCTTAACTTATTCTGAATAATTTGTTGTGATCTCATTTCCCACCTACCAATTCTTTCTTGAGCTTCTGATAAAACAGTCAATTACATGTTTAATATTGGTCATTTTATGAAGGGGAAGCCCAGCCAATCACCTTGTTTGTAAGGCGTGTCCCCCTTAGGCTAATATTTACTTATAAAATCTTGCGGGTGTGCGGCCTGCCTTCTCTTTGTTTTCCTGTGCTCCTCTCTGGAACCTTGGCTTTTGTAAGTTCCCTTTTCTTTCCTTTATTAAAGCTGAATATTATATATTAAAGCTAGTCTGGTTAATCATAACTGCCAATCGACCACACCCCTTCAATTTTAGTATTCAGTTGCAGATGTTTTTCTGTCCACTTTGCCATCTTCTACAGTTCTGTGTCTTGCTTTTACAACTTTCAGTACAACAAAGTGTAACTTTACAATTTCTCCTAAAAATTCTACATCTATTGTCTATGGGTGGCTTTTTCCTATTGCCTACTGTCTAAGTATCCTCAGCTGTACTATCTTGCTTCCTCATGTCCCTGGTTAGGTCTGATTGTGTGCTGTGACTGTACTTGGGAAATGATTTGCATTCATTGTTTGTTACTGGGTATGGGGCTGCTTTCTTCTGGAGAAGGTTTACTGTTGCGTTTTTCTGTGCTCTACAGGTGAGTACACTCCAGGACCACTTTTATCCAAGGTCAATGCTTGGAATTTTCAGTGCTCTCAGACGATGGAGAAACCAAGCTGGAGACTCTGCTAAGGGCTCCTTCACACTCTTCATGGCATTCCGAAGAGCATAACCACCGGAAACATAGGACAAAGCACGTTGCTTTGTCTAGGCCCCCACATTTAGCTTATTTTTTACTCCCTAGCCTCATGAATCTGCTCAAAGTGCATCTTGGTGAATACTCCCAAATGAGGACTATTTGACAGGACAAAAGCTACTGTCAGAGTGTTTTGAGCTCTTTGAGTTTCTTTGATAAACTTCCAAGTGCCTATTTTACTCTAGATCTCAACATGACAATTACTGCCTAGTTTATAGCTCCTTGACAATTTTTAAGACATTTCATCTGTTTTGTGAAAGTTTGCAATCTATCTCTGCTCTAAAGGCCATCTCTTATGAACTGAACTGTGCCTTTCTCAAAGTCATATACTGAAGTTCTAAATCCCCCATGTGATTATATTCAGAGATAGGTCCTGTAAAAATTAATTGAAACTAAATGAGGTCATAAGGGTGGTCCATAATTCAATGTAAGAGGAGACTGTACGTGCACAGACAAAAAGCCATCCAAGGATGCAATAAGGAAACATGTAGCTACAAGTCAGGAGAGTCCTCATTAAGTATTCAAATTCTTTTAAGTTTATTTGTTTTCTGTGTGCCTGTGCACATATGGGAGTGGGCACAGACTGCCAAAGCAACCTGTAGAAATCAGAGAACAACTTGTGGGAGCTAATTCTCTTCTTACGCCATGTAGGTTTGGTGGGTAGAACTGATGTTCATGGGCTTTAAGGCAAACATTTTTTATCCACTGGGCCATCTCACCAGGCCAGAAGAATGCAAATTTCTCAACACTTTTGATCCTGGGCTTTAACCACCAGAACTGTTAGAAAAATAGTTGTTTTTCAAGCTATCTATTCTGTGTTATGGCAGGTCTGATTCAGCAGCCTCTTTATTCTAAATTCTATGCTAAATTCTCTGTTGCTGGGGGTGAGACTGTCCCAACTCACTTCTATTTTTCAAGTTGCCTACCTGGTTAATGTCTACCAGTAGGGACCCCTGGAAGTGTTTAGAAGGCGGGAGAAAGAAGGAAGAATGTTCTCCTTCCAGTTCCTGGAAGCATCGTACCAGAAACATGGCTGCCCCGTGTGGCAGTTCTTTCCCATAGTTCTTAAAATTTAATTTTCAGATCAACTCCTTCCCTATGGTCCCCATCCTCTTCCCAAACACACACATCACTGATGCTGCTTCCTGAGTGGTTTGGACTCCAGTTCAATGAGGCCTCCTCCAAGCTTCTAAGTTTTAATTATTTCAGCCTGTTTTCTTTGTTCCCTAGCCCATTACCCTTTATCAGGTGTTACTACCAATACATTAGAACTGTCTTTTTTTACCCTTTTAATTGCCTTATTAACAATCATGCCTAGTTAATAATTCTTCACATTAATTATCTTCCTTAAGTTGATGATTTTGTTTCCTGACTGGATTTCAATCGGCTCATATTTCATTCCATTTTTTTTAAAATCTGTCTTCTGTGTGAGTGTTGGTCTAAATTACTATTTTCCTGTTACCAAGATTGGAAGCTCCCCAAAATGTTTTTATTGTTATGCAAACAATGGATTCAAGAATCCATTGCATCATTGCTAAAGCCAAACTTGCAGTATTTGCTTTTGCTCCAAGATGAATAATGTATCATAATCCCATTTCTTGGGTGGGGGATGGAATGTTTCCATTCTGTTAAGAGAAACCTACTTCTGATTTCAAGGAGGGTGTGTCCCTTCCAAACTAAATAGGGGGAAAGGGGGAGCTTAGCTTGCAGTTTGAGGGTTCTTGAAAAATATCTAACATGATGTCTTAACCCTAGACATCATTAGTACTAGTGTCTCTGACTCTGTTACCTAATGATGGATTTTGACTGAAGCTACAGATGGCCCACTAAAATTCTGCCAACTCACAGTGAAATCTACAGAGAGGGCCATGGTCATTGTTTAGTCCAATGTTCATTATTCCCAGGTGAAGAAGGTGAATTCTGGGGTCATGTAGTCTAATTAATAGACACTAGGGAGTAGGACTCAGAGCCTCTGACTCCACTGCAGTTCTTTATTCATGCCAGGCTCCATTTCTAAAGCAATCATGTGTCCACCCACCTCAAGCCTATTTGCTGCCTTTTCTCTTCATGGCAGTTCTTCCAGGCCCTTGCTTCCGTGATCCCCAATGCATATTGTGTTCCAGCTAAGTACCACATCTACGATTCCCTGAGCGCATCTTGACCCAGTTTCCCCTGACCTTTTGTCTCCACTGTTTCTTCTATCCGGGATTCTCCTTCCCCAAATCTATAAAAACTCCCTTCATCTTCAAGATAAATGTGATGGCACAGTTGCTATGCTACCTTTCCCAGGACATAAAACATGGAAATAATCTCTCCAACTTCTGTGTTTCTCTGGCATTCTGTACTTTTCTTAGAGCATCCATTAGTTACAACACAACATAGTTTTTTGCTCTTTTACCATCATTCCACTTGTATTCAAGGATTAGTGTATCCTTCATGCTCCTCAGAGCATATTATAGAAATTCCAAAACAAAAGTAATAATAATGATTAGAAACTATTGAGCATTTACTGTATGTTTAACTCAATTTTAAAATTTTACAGGGGTTGGTTCATTTATTTCTCTCAATAGCTCTATGAAGGACATATCACTATTATTCCTGTTTCCTACATGAGAAAAACAGTTTGTCTGTTAAAGAGTGACATAAATGGGTTAGATTTAGATGGGAGGGGAGGTGGGGAGGATATCAGAGGAATTGTGGAAAGGAAAACCATAATTAGAAATTATTGCAAGAAAAATTATTTTCTATAAAAGAAAACAAAAGAAGCTTGTCAGATATGGCAGTAGAGGGTCCATCCACAAGGCTCTGATGTCTCTGTTGTCAACGTTCTACTTCTTATCCATTGCAGGACACTTCCTTCTAGGGACCATCCAGGGACTTGAACTTCTTACACTGTTGTTAAATTTGAAAATGTCAGTTTTTATTTAAATAGCAGCAAAGATTTGAATTTGTGAAATCAGCTGGACTCCCAAAAGGGAAACAAAAAGAGAACAACCAAAGAAAAGATTGAAAACTCAGATATTCCTCAGTAAAAATGTAAATGAGCTTCATCAAATTATTTAAGCCTTTTGATCTACTCTGTTTATATAAAGAGTAAAGTATGAATTTTCTGCCCTCAAATATGCTTGTACAAAGTGCACTATGGCTTATGAGGCTTTTGAAATCCACAGAAGGAAAAGAAAAGCATGAGTCATTGTTAGTTGGCTGAAATGTTGTTAGAACACTCGTGGGCTACTCAGGGCTGGGATCACCTAGGAGTCTGCCATTTTGGGTCAGTATGGACTTCTGATGCTTTGGGATTATTACCTCGAAGAGAAGGACATTGCTAACGGTAGCGATATTGATTCTGTAGAATCCTAAAAAAAAAAAGAGGGTGCCATTTCTTTCCTGAATCCTCAAGATATTGGATACTTGGGGAGATTTTTGAGTGTAAGAATCTTAACAAATCACTCCTCAGAACAGTGCCTTCTGAAACATTTGGCCTGAAGGAAGGAAACCTAAGGAGTTAGGTCACAGTTGGCCAGAGGTGCTACTGCATTTTCCTTGGAGCAGTGACAAATATGTGATGGACAGCAGCAGGGTCAGACATAGCTTCCAGTGCGCCCTATAGGCACTGCGCTGTTGCACTGTGCTCACGGAAACTGTGGCCTCAAACAGCCACCAGACAGTCCATCCAGTCTTCCTTTTACTAACGAGGTGACATTAGTTAAGTCACCTAGACTCTAAGTTGTGTTTTCCTCCTGTGTCAACTCTGGATAATGATACTCTTCTGAAAGGATGATTATGACGGCTTAATAGCATACTGCAGCTTCCCAAACTTGAGTCATTCACATTATCACCGTAGCACTCAGGATAATTCTGAGGAAAGCTTAGAAAAAGGATCTGTCACACAAGTACGGGCAGGGTTGAAGAAAGCCAGCTAAGGGAAATCACAGGACCCAGGTCCAGCGGTGCTCAGCAACTGTTATCATGTTATACCTGAAGGAAGTAAGGGGAGGAAGCACGTACATAACCAGGGTACAGTTCAGCAAAGGATTTGGGTCTGTGGCCACCAGGAAAGCCTGCAAAGTCAGTGCTGGAGAGAACGAGGCAGACTGACAAGTGCCCCAGCATCTCTCTTCTGCCCTCAGCTTCCTGTTGAGGCTCCCCAATGGCTGAGAAGAGCCAGAAGCGAGGGGGTCTATGATGTGGTCCATGTGGTCAGTGTCTTTCTCTACAGTTGAGGAAGGATGAAGGGTTGAGTGGGTGTGTGAGGAAGAGCCAGCAAAATGCCTTGAACACACCACTGATTAGTGTTGGCCAACTTCTTAAAACAAAACCTTTTTATTAGTCAAATAAATTTTCTTTCAAAAGGAGACTTGGTTTATGTGTGGGAAGTAGGGAGGGTCTACGTATATTTGACTTTCTCTCTCTCTGTGTGTGTGTGTGTTTGTGTGCTCTTGTGTGTTTGTGTTTACAGGTCAAAAGTCAATCTCAAGTGTCATTTGTCAAGAGACATCCACCACCATTTTATGTTTTGAAATTCTTTAAAAATGTATTTATTATTTTGATTGTGTGTGCCCACCGAAGCCAGAGAAATGGGATCCCCCTAGAGCTGGAGTTCCAGACTCTTGTGACTCATCTGATATGGCTGCTGGGAATTGAACTCAGGTCCTCTGCAAGAGCAGTACAAACTCTTAACCTCTGAACTGTTTCTTCAGTTCCATGTTGTTTTTGTGAAGCAGGCTCTCTTACTGGCTTAGAGCTCATTTATCAAGTCTGCTAGGCCGGCTGGCCGATGAGTCACAGTCATCTGTCTGCCTCTGATTCTCGAGCACTGGAATTACAAGCACATGCAGATAATCATACCCCAGCTTTCTACGCAGTAGGTGCTGAGGATTGAACTCAAAGTCCTCATACTTGAGAACCCACATGACAAGTACTTTACCGATGGGGACATCCCCTGAGCCCCTCAAAAAAAGGACTTCTTAAAGTTCACCCTAAGTGATAGCCTCCATGAATTCACAAAATGAATATGCCAGCGTTTCTTTGTACTACGTATTAGAATTAATATGAATGTAGAAAGTATGTACATATGTGATAGGGCCTGGATCATAATGAATACTCACCAAAAGGGTCAGTTCTGTTACTGGAAGTTTCAGACAAATGTGCAGTGGAATTGATTATGCACATTCAAAGGAACACTTAAAGCATATAGGCCACCGTCGTAAGCATGATTTTTCTCCATGTGGTTTTAAACTAGGCATTTTTAACTTAGGAGAAAGATCATATAAACAAATGTATTTTTTCATAACTGGCCCATTTTAATGAATTTGATTATTTGGCCCATTGATTTTTCATTAGCTTCTTTTGGTTTTTCCGGGTGTGCAAGCACATCGTCTGGGAATGTTGATGAGGTTTTCTTCATGTTGCCGTTTACCATCTTGGAGTGGGTAGGACCTAAAAGACACTGTTGAGCAACAACAGGGACATTGGTAATCTTTCAGTTCTCTACTTTGTTTTAATGGAAGTGCTTCTAGCATTTTGTTGCTGTGGTTGTTTTTAGTTTGTAAAACAATTATTTACAGCAAGTGTATTTAAGTGCTGTGACATCTCTCCAACACTGGTTTGCTTATTTTTTTTTTAAAAAAAATCATTAAACGTTAAGCACATCATTGGTTGTTGGTTTATGAAAGAAATTCTGTATCTTAGCTAAGAATTATTATCAGAATGGGCATTAAGTCTTTTCAAACGCCTTTTAAACATCTATCAAAGCCTTACATTCCTGGAATAAATATGGCTCAATTATGATGAACGATTCTTTTAGCATAATTTTCTTTCAGAAGAGTGACATCTTGGTTGAATAAAGAGAGGGTGTATGATGGCAAGTCATGCTTGGGATTTGGAGGGACTAGTAAAGTACATATAGTCAAAGTGCATATTACTTAATCCGAAGAAAAGCAATCAAGAAAGAACCTATCAGTAGAAAAGTATGTTGTACATACAATTCTGTCTCAAGTACCTGTACTTAAAGGTTCTTCATTAAAATAGAAACATCTTTCAATGGTCTGTAGGTTGCTGGGCCTGTTTTCTTTTTCCTCCAGAAGAACAGAGGAACTCAAGAGTGGGACATGCTGCTCTTGTCCGTGCCTGTGCTCTTTGGGGACTGAATTCCAGGTAATGCTTGGTTCTGACCTTGCAGATCTTTTCCCTTTTCTGAAAGTTGCTCCAGCATCAAACTTGTCATTTTTGTCTCCACTTGGAGCAGAGTAAGTTTAGCCTAGTATGAGCAAGAGCAGCTGACTAAGCAAGTGACAAACCCAAAGATAACCCCAAAGATGACATAAAAGAGCTGTTTGCGCGTCTGAGAGTGGGGAGAAGGGCATACGCGTGAACGGGATTTAGTCCGTGTCTGTGATCTCCATAAATCTGGGCCGCTTTCTTGTCTACCTCGGCTCAGCTCACATTCATAAGAAACACCATTTCAGTCATCTACAATCATTGAAAAACAGTTCAAATTTTCAGTGGAGTTTCTCCAAACTGTAAAGAAGGCATGCCATTCGTCCCGGCCAGCCATCTTCCTCTTCATTTTTCTCAACAGTTGTCCCCCTCTCCATCTGTCCAATCCATCCAGGTTGACCTTTGCCTCTTTCCCCCTATTCTTTCCTCTTCCTTGACACAGCTGGCTCACTCTCCTTCCAGCTGCAGAGGAGTCAAGGGTTTTGTACTCCCCCCCCCCCCCCATTCGCAAGATCTGCACTACAAGGCTCACGAAAGATCAGGAAAAGGACAATATCATTAGTAGCTAGATTTTTAATTTAATATTCTTTTGTTTGCCTATGACACATTCAGAGAAAAAGAAAACCTCCCAAACTTCTGTATACAGCCAGGACTTTAATTTCTTCTCTGGGACACGTTTTACCACCTTCCTCTCACTGGCCATTACAGAGCAGCCAATAAAACAACAAAGGGGTCAAAAGTAGGGAGAACCAGGTCGTCCAGGGCCTGGAAAAGAAAGTCCGTATGTAATGGAGTATTGGGCTTTTTGGCAAAATTGTGGTAACAAAAAGTGCCTTTTTTTTTTTTCTATTTGGCCTGGTTCTCTTGAAGATGGAGCTTCACCTAAAAGAATTATTAAGGTCTCAAGGAAAAAGGTAGAGGAAGAATAAAGCATGTAAGGCTGTCTTTCTGGCTTTTAAACCTTGAGGCGTTTCAAGGGCTGGGATACATTAAGGAGGAGGAGGGTCTTGCCTGCCCTGGGCAGTTACTCTCCTGGCTCTTAACCTCTGCCCACATCCCCACACTCTAAAGCCCGGAAGCCCCCATCCGGTAGCGTGATGAGTCTATTTTTAAAGGCAAGGCATACTCCAAAGGAATAATGACTGCTTTTTTTCTCCACCCTGTGCCAATCAGTGACTCATCAACCATTTTCTAAATGACTATGTTTTTATTCCCCAGTTTCTTTCACAGTGCAATATTAGAGAAGATTAAATGCAGTCCCTCGCTGCCTCCCTCTGCTTGTCTGCATCTTGTTTTAGAAATGGTAATGACCTCAAAATAGAAGTGTTTCATTGAATACTGATTATTTTGTGATGGTGAAGTGCACTTATGTGCGCGCGCGCGTGTGTGTGTGTGTGTGTGCGCGCGCGCGCACACACACACACACACACACACACACACACACACTCCGCTGTGTTAGGGAAACATCTATAGGAATTTCAGGGGGAGGATGGGTGAAAAGACAAGAAGGTAGAACTTTGAACTAGGAAAAATATGGTATCTCAACTGGATCCCACTATCTCCCATCACCCCTGGATTTTTAAGATTAAGACCCTTAATTAAGGACCATCCTGGCACTTTGCATAGTCACTTTCCAATGTATGCCATTATTTTACTGTCAAATTCCTTGATTTCCTTTATAAGTGATTTTAGCTTTCCTTACTCCTCTGCCTGGCACCTTTTCCTACACACTCCTTACAATAACGTTCCTCATACCCCGTGGTACTCTTGGAAACCCCAAGGAGAAACTATTTCTGTACTAGGTTTCACTCTTTCTACTCATACTCCTGGACATGGTTGTTTCCTGAATCAGGCTTGCCTTTTACCCCAAAGGCAAAGAGGTAGTTGGGATGGAGAATTCATAGCCATTTCTGGGACAACAGTAACACTTCACCTATCCTGTGGCTGCTGAGTCTGTCTTGACAAAAATCCCACCCAATACCTGTCTTCAGCTTGTCCCTATCAGACTATTTCATGGCTCCTTTGTTTGATTGTTTCTACGTGCTTTACTATAGCTTGTGACCTAGAAGCTCCATCTTTGTAACCATGAGCACCAGGACTACCTACCCAGAAGCTTCCAGCTGGGCTTCAGTCTTAGGAGGAGATGGAGGGTGGGAAGTGAGAGTTGGAAGGATATGGAGGTCCAGGCATTTACTGTGCTCAACTCCCTTTCCAGGTTGATTCTCTCCTTCACCCCAATGTTATAGGTTTTTTCCAGAAAACCTGTCTTCCTATCTGTTTCCTCCAAAGTCTCTTTTTCTTTCCTTTATATATGGGGTAATAATAGCTCTCTCCTGCATTTACTCTGTGTAATCATGTTCTTTAAAGCATTTATCTATCTATCTATTAATCTATCTACCATCGATCTCCTGGGCCCTGAGAGTAATTAGCCTTTTGATTTTTTTTAAAAACTCTTCAAATATCATCCTTATTTAAATACATCATCAGTTCAGATCCTAACTGGCCCCGTCTTCTCTTTCTTACTCCCACCCACTGGCTCTACCTGTTTGTGTTTTTTCCTCTTACCTCTGCACATCTTCTGGCCCCCTCAGGCCTCTAAGATGATACACAATGGTATCCAGAACACCTGGTGACCCTTTGGGAATTAACACCGAAGGGATCATGTGGCATGAAATGAACTTCAGACTTATGGGTTAAGTGTGACATCCATGAACTTCAGAAAGAATAAGGGCTGATTTGGAGCTAGACTAGCAACTGTGACGCAAGCTCCCTCTCCTTGCTCTGTGTACAAGTCCCAAGCCTGCATGACTTCTTTGTAAACCATTCCCAGATCAGATCATCTAAGGCCACAGTTATCGCAACAGCAGCAGAATCACAATAATCACAACAATCACAATTATAATCATCCTAATGGCTATCAATTACTGAGTGCCAGCTCTGAACCAGGCACTGTGCCTAGTGTTTTGCTTCATTAAACCAAATGGAAGTTTCTATCTCGTTCTTAATAATTGCCACTACACAATAGTAGAGACAGGGCATATCAAATCCCAATCCATTCTCAAGTTGTCACCAGCATGACTCCACTTCTGAGTCATGCGTTACTGCCCACTTCACAGAGAGAGGCATGGCCTTCCTCATGTGTGGAGGTCTGGACCTCCTGGGGGGCCTTCTCATCAGTAAATTGCTGCTCTCTCCTTCAGGAACTCTGTGAGATGGGCCAGGGATTTGGGGCAGTGATTGAGTGTCACAACTGTCACTTTCATCCACAACATATCTAGATAACATTGAAAGCTGGAGGTACATCAAAGAGGAAAAAAAATAAACAAAACCACCTCACGTATTGAAGAGAAAGATGTCAAACCACTGGAACACTTGAAGAATTGAACTGCTCTGGGCATTCTTACTTCTATTCTGGCTGCTCTTCTTTTTCAAATTGGTTTCTTTCTACAGAAACCCTGCCTGAAGGTTATTCTCAGTCTAGGAAGTACCCCTCTTTCCCCAGCAGAACCAAGTATGATCTAGTGACTAGAGCAACTCTCCATGCTCTCCTGGGTGCTGTTCTGTCCGCTTGCTCTAAAGACTTCAATTCTGGAAGGGGGCAGATGCCTATCTCCAGCATTCCCAGCCATACTGGGGGAAACTACCCCACCTCCACCCCTCATCAGTCCACCTCTCTATCTGCCTGCCTGTCTGTCTGTCTCCTCCTATAAGCATAGCCTATATCGAGACGACAGACAATATAGCCTTGCATCCCTAAGGGCTGTGATATTTTGCAAGGCCCTGCTTCCTCACACTTGCTTCACCTCCTGACACGATCACAGTACAGTTGTTTTCCCCCCCCCCTCCAGGTTGCTTGACCTAGGGCCTATGGAGGGTCTTTAGTGACCTATACAAAACCCTAGTTCGGTATCGAAGTGACACTTAAAAGTGGCTTTGGATTGCTTAGCCAGGGTTATTTCTCTGCCTCATTTCTGTCTGGGAGGGGTGATTTTATTTCTTCTGTTCCATATACCTTAATTGTAGGCTTTCGGTCTTTTGGGGGCTGAAATCCTTTCCCCACATTCTTTGCCCTACCAGACAAGCCATCAATCTTACTAAATGTGAGGAGCTGACTCCCCTAATAACATTTATCAGCATGTCCTGGTGATGCTATTACCTTCTGTGTTTCTAGAACCCCTTCCTTCTGCAGCCAGTCCATTCCACCATGCTTCCTATCCACTATCTGCCATTGCTGTTTTCGTTTTCATTACTTATAAGCGATCATGTGTCCTCCAACAAAACTGCAAGCTTCAGGAAGGCAGAAATTTTGCCTGTCTGATTCACTGTTGTATCCCTTACGCACAGCACACTGCTCAAAGGGAGGTGGGCTCTTAGTGCTTATTTCCTGCTAGAATGATTCAATGGTTAAACCTAATTCTCCTATGTTGGAGGCTGGGAGATAAGGTCTCTAACACCGTCTTGCATATGGGAAAGCTATCATGGAATACTCCTTGAATAAATGAGTATTTCTTTTGCTCAAGGCCATATGGCTAATTAGTGTTCATAGTTAGGTCTGCTTGCTTCAGTTGATTCTGTATCTTTTTAAGTCCAGGCTACACCCTAGACAAATTAAAGAAGAACTTGGTAGGAGTGAGAGAGGGTCTTGATAACAAATGTTTTTTAAGTTCTCTAAGTGATTCTGTTATGTAGCCAAGATTGAGAACCACACTAAATCATGAAGTACGGTCAAGGTAACAACACACTCCTCTTGCACTGCATCTAATAGACAAAAAAACACTTGAGAAAAATTAAAGACATTTCTTAGGAAATGGAACAGTAAATCTTACATGTTTGGAAGCAGCAATGAGTGAAAAGGAACATACCATGGGTCAGGACTACACTATTGTAAGAACTAGCTTGTGTTAATTTCCAAAAGTAAACTCTGAAGTCAGAGAAATTGTTTCACAAGGTGGGCATAGACATTAGAATAAAATAAATAATGGGAAAATATTTGAGGCTATTTACTAAGAGCTATTGCCCAAAAATCTGTTTAAACCTCAGGAAAGTGATTCCAGGGATTTAAGAAGGAGTTTTTGCAAATAGGCAAAAGTCCAGCTGTGTTTATGAAAGGAGACTTTTTGGACAATGAAGGATACAAAGACTTAGGAGTCCTTTTCCTCTAAAGACAACAACAACAGTCGGGCGGTGGTGGCACATGCCTTTAATCCCAGCACTCGGGAGGCAGAGGCAGGCAGATCTCTGTGAGTTCAAGACCAACCTGGTCTATAAGAGCTAGTTCCAGGACAGGCTCCAAAGCTACAGAGAAACCCTGTCTCGAAACTCCTCCCCCCCAAGAAAAAAAAGACAACAACAAAAGCTAGCATGGCTAAGAGTAGCTGTACTTGGTTGGTGGTTCATTTCATTCTAGATTCACCCTGTTTTTTGGTCAGGGCCTGGTTTTGGAACTGCTGGGGAATATGGCTTGAAAAAGAATAAGAAAATGAAGAATGGCTGTCTTGTCCAGGGAATTCTTTAAGTCAGTGAAATCTCAGGCAGAAAATGCTAAAGTGCTCTGCTTAGGGTTCCCAATTTGGAGTCTCAGGCTCCACCCTTTGGATAGTACTCTAACCACAGGGTGCTAATTTCATGCAATTAGAACTCTTTACAGTGATAACTTCTTAAATACAATGTAGGGTTTCTTAGCCCATAAGGAAACACCAAAGTAAACTGACACCTAGTAGTCCCGAATTGATTTTCTTTAGTCTATTTGCATCCTATACAATAACTAGATGCTGGTATGACAATGTAAATATTTTGGTGTTATAAATAAACTAATATCAAAATCATTAGTCAGAAACATGTACTTTTGGAACTCAAAGTTATTTAGTTCAATTCCTGTCTTCTATGGTCTTGACTATTTAAGTATCAAGGTGTTGAGTTTGGAGCCAGATTGTTGTACACAATTCTTGGACTAGAGAATCTCTAAATATAGCTTGATTTTTTTACAGTCAAGGGACTTGCATGGTTTGTTTACTTCACACTTGCTTTAGACTTCATTTCTATTACTGTAACAAATTATCTGAGGCTCGGTCCTTTATAAAGATAAAGTTGTTTATTGATTTCTTTAGCAGGACTGGAGATTGAACCTACCAGTAATGACCTCTCATTAGGACTCACCTCTTAAAGAACCCACTATCTTAATATTGCCACACCTAGCACCAAGCTTCCAAGGCAAGAACATTTGAGGGACATCTCAAATCATATCCAAACTAAAGCAACACCTTCTCATACTCTCACTTGGTTATATACACTTCTTTTTGGTGAGAAAAGAAGAAGAAGTGTAATAAGCCTTAGGGCAGAGGAATTGCAGAGGAACGTGACTTCTAAAGAAAGGTGGTCGTTGCCTTAGGGCTGTGCAATAAAGGAATGGGGAAGAGTAGGACAATGATTGCTTTGAAATACTTAAGACCTATTACCCAGCTGTCTACTAGTAATGAAGGATGGTGTTCTTCCGGCACGCTACAAATTCAGCATCGATTTTTAAGTCCATGTGTGCATCAGTACTGCTTTGTTTGGGAAAATCTCATTGGGTTTTATGTTTGTTTTGAGGTGTTTTTTGGAGAGAAAGAGAGAAAGGGAAAAAAGAGAAAGAGGGCATGAGGTTGGGAAGGTAGGGAAGTGGGGAGAATCTGGAAGGAGGAGTTGGGAGGAGAGAAAACATGATCAAAATATATTGTATGAAAAATATTTTAAATAAAAATAAATGACAATCGTAGAAGAAAATTTCATGTTGCTGTTTCTGAGTCTAACAAATAACATAAATAGTTTTTGCTGACAATAAATGCAAAAAACAAAATAGAAAAAATCATGATGACACTTTCTAAATTTCACACTGTTCCAAAGGCATCCTGATATGTATTTAAACCCAATGGAAAATATTTATTGTTGTTGTTGTTGTTGTTGTTGTTGTGTTTCACCTTAAATTTTCGTTCAATATGAATAATCTTTGTGTATCTTTCCTTAACCAGTAGGTAATTTAGGATCAAGCAAATTGATTTAGGATTAGCAATTAGAACTATTAGGACATTATAGTTGTCAGAAACAACATACCTACTGTGATAGTTTCAATGTAATTGGCCTCCATAAGCTCATAGGGAGTGGCTCTATTAAGAGATGTGGTCTTGTTGAAATAGGTGTGGCCTTTTTGGAGGAAGTGTATCACTGTAGGGTCAGGGTTTGAGGTCTCCTATGCTCAAGCCGTACCTAGTTCAGTTCACTTCCTGTTGCCTGCAGACCAAGCAGTATGAAGGACTCTCAGCTCCTTATTTAACACTGTGTCTACCTGCATTCTGCCATGTCCCGTCAAGAGGATAATGGCTAAACCTATGAAATTGTAAGTCCAATTAAATATTTTCCTTTATAAGAGTTGTGGTGGTCATGGTGTCTCTTCACGGAAACAGAAACCCTAACTAAGACACCTGAATTTATTAATAGCTGAGTGATGGTTGTGCTATAAGCAAACCTTTCAAATTTCTGTTAACTTTAACCTGAACACGGAGTCTTTCTGATGGTTTGTTCAAATGAGGAAATGTAAGTTACATTCTTGATTCAAAAGGGAAAGTGGAGGTGGACGCTATCTTGAATGAAGCTGTCACTAGTAGAGCCATATGCGCAGAATTGGCTGGGGTGGGGTACCAAAGATTTATTGAGGGATTGCTCTCAGAGCAATCAACGAGATGGGAAAGAAGCAAGGGTGGAAGGATAACAAGCTGAGCAAAGGTATAAAGTCTGGAGGCTAACCTCAGCTGGATGCTACTCAGTTTGTTTTGCATTGTGCTATGGAGTTGTTGGCTGTGTGATGCCTGTCTTGAGATGAAATCTTCTAGTTGCTCCTGTGACATTTAGGAAGTCTGCTGGAAGAAGATACAACCGTGAACAGTCAACATCTCTAGCAGTAAGGCTGGGTGCTCTGGCCAGGTCAAAGAAACCCAGAAGGGAGGTCAGTGGTGTCAACCTTCTCCAGACACAATTCCATTTTATGACCTAGAGTACTAGACACACATCTGCACGGAAAGATATTTGTTACTGAACAAACAAGTCTTTAACTATTGCTCCTTAGTTGGAAGAGCAGCTTTACAAGAAAAAGTCACTGCTGAATTTAGTTCACCGATGATTCCTTCATTCCTAGGACAGTTGTAGACACAAAGTAGAGGGTCTTTGTTGTTGTTCTTGTTTGTATTTATGCGAGTGGGGTTTCAAAATGGGGCCTTGTGCGTACAAGGCAAACAGTCTACCACTGAGCTGCATTCCCAACTGTGGTAGGTATTTGTTAAATAACATCTGTGGAACAAACGAACTAGAGACAAAGCCAAAACCTTTGCCTCCCAAGTTTCCCAACACTGTTTGTTTTTATGAATCAATCATATTACTATCACGCAGAGCCTCATCAGTTGCTGACCTAAAGGGAGGATTATTTTTTTTTTGCACTCAGGTGCATATGCCCCCCCCCCCACACACACAGTCAAAATATAATTTTAAAAGAAATTTTAGAAAGACAGAGATTGATTTTCTACACCATACAAGAAATCGAGAGAGGGAGGGGCCTGGAGACAGGCAGGAAGCTAGTTTAACAATTTCTATCTCAGGGGCCATCTCCTTTCACTGTGCCCTACTTCGCACGTGGCTTTCACCCTCATGTGTGGTCGCAGACTGGCCCTCCCACCTCGGTCTGCAATCTGTTGATTCTCCAAGGTCAAAGAAGAGTGAAGCAGCAGAAGGGACAGCACTTGTGTTGGGAAAGCAAAAGTAAGTTGAGGGCTCTAGCCAGTTTTCACGTAGATGTCAAGTGTCCAGAATTGTGTCATCTGCATGGAAAACAGGGTGAGAAGAGAGATGGAGGTCGTGTACGTAGACATCTGTCACTGTCGCAAAATTGCATGAGGCCTATCTATGGGTGCTGAAAAATAAAATAAATATTTCTTCTTTCAATAGTTTCTAAGGCAAAATTAACAGAAAACTTAAAAAGATATTATTTAAAACTCATCCACATTTTGCTTTCAGAGAGTTGGGATTCTCTCCAATGTCAACAGCAAGAAAGTATTTTTAAACACAGTTCAAAAGAGATCAGGATGAGGTTGTAATGGAGACCCTTGCTTATCACTTCTTCTTCTTCTTCTTCTTCTTCTTCTTCTTCTTCTTCTTCTTCTTCTTCTTCTTCTTCTTCTTCTTCTTCCTCTTCCTCTTCCTCTTCCTCGTCCTCTTCCGTCTCTTCTTCTCCTCCTCTCCTCCTCTCCTCCTCCTCCTCCTTCTTCTTCTACTTCTTTTAACAATAAGATTCATGGATGATTGTTTCTTTTAATCCTAAC
The DNA here is from genome assembly GCF_903992535.2 of Arvicola amphibius. Taxonomy (NCBI): domain Eukaryota; kingdom Metazoa; phylum Chordata; class Mammalia; order Rodentia; family Cricetidae; genus Arvicola; species Arvicola amphibius. Next base: position 7,894,402 of record NC_052065.1, on the reverse strand, counting down.
TGCCTGGTATATCATCTATGTGCTGGTCAGGGCATCAGGTGGTCAGTTTTAACGTCTTTTCTTCTTCAGTACAAAATTCAGGCTCCTGCAAGGTTTCTGTCTGTGTAACCATTACTATGAAAAACTCCTAGGTGCTGCCGTGCTTCATGGAGAGTCTTGTGTTTCTTTATGGAGATTATTCTTTATTTCCAGATTCTTATTGAACCCATTATGAGATCGTTGAGACAGGATGAGAAATAAAAATGACTATTTTTTTGTACTGGGCTGTTATTCCTAGATCTTTACAGTTGAGGTGGAGAAAGAAAACACCTCAACAAAAATAATTTAAGAGGCATGGCTGGTTGGTTGTCTCACATCTGATCCCAGGAGTCCTGTAGCTCATGCATAAATATGAAAGCAGCTACATAAATTCAGTGACATTTTTAGTGAAAAAACTCTTGCTGACAGAATCACCTTTCCCATCAAGGCTGATCTTGTGTATAATTGAATGCCTGGCCCTTGTGGTAAAGTACCTCTTGCCAAGAGTCTGCAATTTTATTTACTGCCTTCTTCTCATAATGGTTGCTCATGCTGGCTTTGAAATGCTATGTTGAACTTTTTGTGTTTCGTTGTCCTCCATTCATTAAATTGGCTGTACATCTTGGTTGTATTCACACCAAATCAAATATCCCGACCCAAAAATGTTTCTGTAACACAGTTTTTCAAGGACAGGACATCATTTCACAACTGTATTTAAATTTTGATTCTCTCTCTCTCTCTCTCTCTCTCTCTCTCGGGTCTCGGTCTCTTCTCATCTCTCGTCGTCGGTCTCTCAGTCTCTCTCTCTCTCTCTCTGTTTGGTGTGATGTGTGTCTGTGTCTGTGTAGTGCACCCAAGTAGTTGCCAAGAAGGACAACCTTTCTAGAAGGATTTTTTTTTCTTCTCCATGTTGTTCCTGGAGAGGGGGAATCTCAGACTGTCAGACGGTGGCAGCATTAGTACCAGAAAATTTGCCAGCTGGGCAGAGTTGAACCGTACAAAACAGATTTTTGAATCATCAGTGCTGAATTAGGATTGAGTCCTTCCCCGACAAAGACGGAGACTCCTTCGCTGTTGCTGATTGGCTAGATGTTCTTTTGTTGTTGTTTTGTTTGTTAGAACCTTCTGAATGGAATATCATCCAATATCCCTGAGACTTTCCCGTGGTGATGTTAACTTGTTATACACCCACATAACACACTTTATCCTCTGGTTTTCTTATTAGATTTACCAACAGTCCATTGTTGTACCATTAATATTTAATGACCCAGGAAGAACACATTATTATACAACTCTTGGCAAAACCAGTCCTGGTGTAGAAAAGTCATTAAACTTCAGGAAGTTTTAGCTTTTTTGCACCCTATTTCTTATTCATAATGCAAGCTTTCTATTCTTCTCAGACCTCCTGATGTTTTAAAAGAAATAGAAAGAGTAAAAAGGGGGCAGGGGGACCAGAAAGACACACAAATCAAGCAGAGTCATTTCCAGTGCCTGCACTTACATCAGTGATTAATCAAACTAATGGGGAGTTCTAATTCGGTGCTTTGCTACCCTGAAGCCCTGTAATTGCGGTGTCTCTGAATCCAAAGGAAACACGTTGTGCTCTGCATGCCCAGGCACATAGCTTTTAAATCTTCATAACTCTGTAATTACTACAGTGCTTTCCTTCAAATCTGGCTCAATTTCACTTCCCTAATGAGCACCACAATCTTGATAAAGTTTGAAGTTTGCTGCCTCTACTGTTCACAAGGACTCCATCCCAGACTGATAATGTGAGTGGCAGATTTTACTCTTTCAAGTTCCCCTCCAAAAGAGCTGATTGATTTCAGGACCACCATCGTCACAAGCACTTCTTCTGGTTTAAGGCCAGAGCTGAGTGTTTTCATCAGAGAGGGGCTCTTACAAGAGCAAGTTTTAAACAGTTAAAAGGGAGGGGCACAGGAGAATTATGAACCCCTGGAGAATGGCTGTTTAGTTTTATTAGTGCCATGTGCCCTAGAGACTGTGGTTCATCTTACCCAGTTGAAGACTTTCCTTATAGCAAACGTATTTCAAAAGAAAAAAAAACCTTCCACTTCCTCTTTATAAACTCAGCCCTACAAAGAGGCAAACTTACAAGCCAGCTTTCAAAACACAGCAACCGATTTTCCCACATTCTTCCTGTACTGCCTGGTTTTCAGGGTTTTTTTTAAAGACATGTTGGAATGCCATTTAATAATTCTGTCACGAGTGAATCTTCTCATGCAGCTGTTTGGATGTTCTTGTTTCACCATGCAGTAAAGCTTGGGCTCTGATGTTGTCTTCAGGTATCTAAGTTGTGAAAACCACACCGAAGTCCAGGTTGCTTTTAGAATCTCTGCTCCAGTCAGCATCCCAGACACTGCTAATTGCTCTGAGATTCTGGATACTACTTAATTTCTATCTCTATTGTAGCTTGTCTGACTTGGCCCTACAATTCTTTGTTTACACGTCTGCCTACACCACCAGACTGTACCTTTTCAAGCAATGTTTGTGCTTTCTTTACTTTTTATATGCCTAGCACCTCACAGAGGTTCCCAAGCACAATGAATGTTTGCACCCAGTCAATGGAAGCATCCTGCAAAGTCTGTTATACAAGCAGAAGGATGATATGTGAATGAAACTCCATTGTTGCTCACTATCACCATCTGCTTTAACTCTGTCAGTTCATTTGAATTTTGTATTCACAGTTCTGACTAAATCCAGACTTGGCATGTTTAAAATTATATTCAGTTGTAAAATGTAAGGCTACGATTTTTGAAGATAAGAACTTCTAACACTGAAATCGATGAGTAGTCAATGGCTCTCTACACAGGAAGATAAAAGGCTGGTTGCAAGAGTGTTTGGATCGACAGTCTTCAGCATTTGGGGAAAACCATTTAATGTCATTCATTTTTTCTTCTGGCAATGCTCCTTTTTCTGTAAAATGCTGACAGAAACTCCTATATTTCAAATTTGATAATCTAAACGAAGCTCTTTGAGGAAGAAAAGTATCAATTAAAACAAAGGAAACTTCCAATAGCAGTATATTGTCTTTATCTCCCTTTTAAATTATGCTCAGGATGATTATCTATGAATCTATCTATGCATCTATGCATGTATCTATGTATCTATCTATCAATCATGTATTTATCTGTCTGTATGTATATATGTATGTATGTGTGTAGATTTACTTATTTTTATGGGGACTTAATATCTTAATGTATTAATGAATACAGTTTTTCCTGGGGACTCACGAGCATTATAAAATGTCAAATTCAAGGTTGTTGTTCCTATATATAGGAAAAGAACTCTGTGAAGGCTTTTTTTTTTATAGCATAATGGTTATGCTATAAACCACACCTATGCAAGCATGTAGGGTTCCTCAGTCAAGATGCCTTACAACTTGGGCTTTCTAGCCTTCTTCTACCACTCAGTAAAGCTAAGGGGGAAAAGGAGTTAGTAAATCCCAGAATCAACAGCTAACTGACATTTAATGTGGGGAAATCTCTTGGAGAGCCTGAAGGTGGTGCCTGCTGGTACAGGAAGAAGAGAAGTGAGGCATAAGGCATCTTCCACATGCCTTATGCCCACTTTGAGTATGAGTTCGTTCCGGATGCTTAGAGGATCTCTCTTCTTTAGTTTTTATTTCATACTGTGGTGTCTTTTGTACTGTATGTATATGTAGAATAAGTATAGGTTAACTATGAACTCTCAGAACTTCTGTGCTTCAGTGTGAACCACAAGACTCTCTCCAATTTTCCCTGAAGGCCACCTCTCCTGTCTTTTACCACATTACTGTCAAATCTGTTTTTCTCCTTCCCAAAACTCTGCCAGCATCACATTTATGTGCGAACCATGTCCTTTTGCTTCAAAATTGTGATATCGTTACATAAGCGGAATATATGTTTCTTATACACGGAACAGTTTGGGTAACGTAGGTTGCAATGGAATGCTCATAATTTTCCCCAATAAAGTTAATGGAATTTTTAAAAACTTAACAGCTTTTTACTTAGCAGCATGGCTTTTAGGAGTGAGTTGCAGTGATTAAGCTAGTAATAGGGACAATTGGATACAGGAAGGGGGACTTTAGTCACTGCAATTAAATGATTATGCCAACACACCCCACACATCTCCTGACATTTCTTACATAAAAGAAATAGTTTGCACCAATAATAATGCTGATGTGCCATAGATGGTGACCTACTAAATCAGGAAATTTTGGAGAAGAAGCTTTGGGTTCTTAGTGCTTTGTAAATCCTTACTTCCTATTGGACTGGAAAAGGCCAAGTGATGCTTGGGGCATGGTGATGCAGTCAGGATATTTCATTTAGTTTCATAATGTTTATACTGATCACACATTTGAGGAAACTGTGCTACCTTTTGAACTATGTGACTGACTGCCTGGCTTTAGGCATTTTAAGATGCTTTTTTTCCCATTTTCATTTTGGTAATAACAGATAGGAAAGGGAATATATGCACTTGGATTGTGTGTGTGTGTTAGAGAGAGACAGAGAGAGATAGAGAGACAGAGAGACAGAGAGACAGAGAGAGAGAGATCAGGCAAGAATACTACTAGGCATAACACTCAAAGTTCAGATAGTAACTTTTACTGTGATTTTAAAAAACAACTTTCAAATTTTATTTTGTTCATGTGTGTGCACTCACTATGGCAATTGTGTAGGGGTCAGAGGACAACTCAGTGGAGTCAGTTCTTGCCTTTTATCATGTATCATAAAAATCATATCTTTAGGTTTGGTGGCATCTTTACCCAGTGAACCATTTCACCAGCTACAGCAGCCTTGTCATTGTTAGAGGAATCTTTTTGTCAGAAAGCTCAGAGTAAATGCAATTCGGGATCTGAATAATACACAACCTGGGTTGGGGGTATGTGAAAACTCAGTCATTGGCTGTATACCCCATTGGGATTACATGTGGTTGCTATGTGTTGTCAGGGAGAGGCATGAACACAGGAGGGGCTTGAGGTACAAAGGGAAAGGATGGGACTAAGAAGCTCTCTCGAAGCTGCCCTGTAATAGACAACAGGATTTTTAGGTAGTGTTACTAAAGTCTAGCAATCACACTGTTTTCTAAAGATGTGTTTATTCTCAACAACAAACTGAGAAATGAGAAAGTGTCAACACGGCATATTAATGAACACGATCATTTGTATTGGTTTTATTTTGGGTGACATTGAAAGAAACTATCTTGGAAACATCACAGGGGACCACCAAAGGAAAAAGAGGGAACGCTGAGACTCAAGGTCTTCTATTTTATTTTATTTTTTTTTTTTAGCTAAACGGCATTGTTAGCACAAGAGTAGGATTCTAGGAGAGTAAAAAGAGTCCCTCCTTTTGTACAGTTGAATGGAGCTTTGATTTGCTTCCTGATCCTGAATCTGTGCTAGTCACTTTAGGCTAGATACTCAGATAGCTAGCCTGTTGTTCAGCTTAAATACCCTTGCAATCTTCCTTCTCCTCTACTTTGTCCGCCGCCCCCGTAATATCACTCTGACTGATCCATAAAAGGAATCCATCAATAATCTCAAACCCCATTCAGGAGTGAAAGCCACATAGTGTTCATTCACTGGATGTGCAGGTGGATTGGGTTAATAGGATAGCTCTAGATATGTGGCCCTAACTGAAGGCAGGGCAGACAGCTGTCAATAAGCTTCCGAAGTGGATGCCTCACACACTCTTCTACTCTTCTTTATTCTTCAGTGTAGTCAGGGTAGAGTCCGGTTTATCCACCTAGCAGAATTCTTGTTCAGAATTTGGAACATGTTAAAAGGTGCCAGGCTACATTCTAAATTGGCCAGCTCTCTGGATTTGTGATATAAAGAACACATGCTGAATAACAGCTCAAAAACATTCTCTTTCTTTCCCTTTCTATTAGGAAACAAAACCAAATTTAAAGTAAAGTTGTAAGAACTGCACAGTGAACTACAATCCGCCTTTTGCTTGGACTCACTATTTTGGTCACTATTTACCTCTTTGCTTATCATACTAATTTCCTTATCGTTGTCACCACCACCACCAAATCATTGTTACCCAATCATTTATGTGGACTTTACAGACATTATGCCCCTTTACCTCCAAAACCCCAGCCTTCATCATCTTTTATGAGCAGGGATATTCCTTCACCAATACTTTTGTTATTATTATTATTATTATTATTATTAGTAGTAGTAGTAGTAGTAGTAGTAGTAATAGTAGTAGTAGTAGTAGTAGAGGAAGATGGTCGCTGTTAAAGCCTTTGTGACTAAAGTGTAGGCTGATTCCAAGTGCTGAGTGTTATGCCCTGTATGGTATCCCTGTCAAGGCAGGGAGCACAGAGGGCACACCACTGCATGTCTAGAGGTCTTTATTGATGCCATAAAACATATTTTTTCTATGTTCTCTTTAGATACATGGAATGAAAATAGCATTCTCAAGATCTGGCTTGTGGCCTTAAATTTTATTTATTTATTTATTTTACAGTATGGATTGTGGAGAGATGAAAGGTTTGTTTTGTTTTGTTTTTGTTTTTGTTTTTTTAAAAAAAACAATTCTTAAACTGCTTTTAGGTTTACAGCTGCCACCAGTCAGCCTGCACATTACTGCAATTGAAAATGTATGCCTTTTAAGAAATTATACTTTTTAGTTAACCAAAGGGAAAACTTTCCATTCTTCTGTGAATCATCATGTCTCCCATGGGGAACTTTAAGAACCCTGTGTTGGATTAACACAGTAGGGTGACAAGGAGGTAATCCAATTCATTTCACTTAATGTGCAATGAATTTTGCAAGCAATTTTCTGGGGGGTTTGCTCACTCATCATTTGGGTCTCATTCATGATGTTCTGGAGAAGAAGGATCCCAGAGCAGACCAAAGAAGGATACCAGAGAAATGTATAAACCAACAGCACCTGGGCCACTCTTGCCACGTGGGAATGCACCCATGCTGCGTCACCCTCCCCAACTATCTCGGAGAACACAGCTCCTGGGGCACTTTAAGGAGCAGCCCTGTTTCCCCCTCTAAGAACCAAAATACTTGACAGAGCTGGAATTCTATGGAGCGACTTGCTCCAACACGAATCCACAGCATCCCCAATACTTTCCTCCCTCTGAACTGGCTACCAGCACCCACACTCTTAACTTGAGAACTCCCAACCCCCACCTCTCAGACAGTCTCAATTCTAACCTCTGAGATGTGTGTGAGAAAGTGTCTGGGCACAGGAACGCACCAGGCGCGGTCCGGCCACCAGTGACTCCCAGCGGCCGCACAGGGCGCTGCGCCCCACTCCGCCCTGGCCTCCCCCGCCCGGCGTCCTCCCTGCCGCCCCCGCGCCGCCTCCTGAGCCAGGGCTGGAGGCGGATTCCTCTGTCCGGGTTTTCAGAGCGCCTTTCCGAAACCTCCTCCCCGCCCAGAAAGGGAGAGAGATCCCAGGCGCAATCGCTCCCCGGAGCGGCCGAGGGGCGCGCGGGAGAGGCCTGCGCCGGGGTACTTTCAAACTGAGGCGCGCGCACACACTCACACCCACCCACCCACCCATCCACACACGCGGACACACACACACACACACGCGGACACACACACACACACACACACACACGCGTACACCCATTTATATAGGTGGCGGCAGTGGCCAGGGCGGCGGCAACGGGCTCAGGAACGATGGAGCTGAGCCAGCTGACCCCGGTTGGAAGCAAGTGAGGAGGACCCAAGCACACCCCGAGATTTCTCTGCCCAGCGCTTGTCATCTTTCCTAGACAGCCGTGCACCCGGAGGAGGACAGGTCGGACTAAGCTGTGAAGGAGAGGGTGGGGAAGAGGAGGAGGCCAGGTGAGCAGAGGAGCCCTTGGTGTGTCTGGACAGCCCGGTGCGTTCCTTGCCGGACTCCTGCCCTCTTCTTGCTCAGGTGGGCGCGCCAGGTCCCTAGCTTAGAAGGGACACTCAGAGGAGAACGGAAAGTCGCGGCCCGGCTGTGCGGGATGCCTTTCGCCAAGCGGATCGTGGAGCCGCAGTGGCTTTGCCGGCAGCGGCGCCCGGCTCTCGGCCCAGAAGAGGACACAAGTGGAGGTAGCGTTGAGCCGCCGCCCCTGCAGCCGCCTGGCCGGCGGGAAGAGGCCGAGGCACCGGGGCCAGAGGAGCCTCCCCGTGTGCCCCCTGTGCCTCTCCCACTGCCACCACCTCCGCCGTCTTTGCCGGCGCCGGCCGAGCAAGCTCAGCAGCCACCGGACGAGGCGCGCGAGGCCGGGGAGGAGAGCGTGGCTGGGGTCCCGGAGGCAGCATCCGCCACGGGCGAGGCGTCCACGGCTACGGCTGAGGCTATGCTGCTCATGCTAGATCTGTGCGCCCTCAGCAACGCTGCGCTGGCCAGGGTCCTCCGGCAGCTCTCAGACGTGGCCCGGCACGCGTGCAGCCTCTTCCAGGAGCTCGAGAGCGACATCCAGGTTACTCACCGCCGCGTCTGGGCGCTTCAGGGCAAGCTCGGCAGCGTGCAGCGCGTCCTCAGCACGTTGGACCCCAAGCAGGAGGCAGTGCGTGAGTACCAGCGCCTTCTATCCTCCAGGGTACTAGGCTCCAGCGCCGCACCCTCTTGCAGTCCCCACTTGCCTCGCCGCAATCTCAGCCCCGAGGCGCGGCGCCTGCTGCAACTTGCACCTTACTCTTGCTTTCTTTCCCCTCTTCCGCTCTGAGATCCACACCAGTCAACCCGGGTTGAGTAGGTAGGGTGGCCCCTGGCCGATGCAGGGATACAGGCACCGAGAGTAAAAAGTTAAAAGGACGGCCTCTCAACTCATAGACATTCGTGGTGTTGAGAACGGGCAGGAAGCGAGCATTTAGGAGGCAGACAAGAGGTAGAGAGAGTCTGTCATTTACCAGTGGGACATATATGCCTTTCATGTCCTTGGGAAGAGGGAGGGGTGCAACTCCTGTAGCTTCTAGGAGCCAGCCACAGGGTTACACCATTGGGGGCTTCAGTAGTAGGTGTCCTTTTAAGATGTCTGTGGGAGACAAGCTGCTTTGTCACACTTTTGTGACCTCGGGTGCTCCGGACTCATGCCTTTGGAAGGTGTGTGACCTAGTCCAGCATCACTGGCTGGCTGCCTAGAATAAACTCCAAGGTGCTCTAGTAATAACCCTGGGACCAGCAAAGGTCTTAGTGAGGGAATGGAGGGGAGGAATGCCTGGGGGTGGGAAAGAGATCTCTGACCGTCTTTTCTGTCCTGAGTAACCTAGGGCTCTTAATGAATGCCTCTTTGGAGTATCTGTTTTCTGAGCATCCTGCGGGCTCTTCTTCCTCTGCCTTGGTTCCTTGTCGCACAAATCTAGACTTAGGTGTGAACCGGTCCAGCCAGGCAGGTTGCAGTGAGAGGGTGAGGAAGGAGATCTAGAAGACCCCTGGGCATCTTCACTGCACAGACTTCACTCTTGCAACACTGCAAACGTTCTAGAAAGTAGTCTCTGTTAACTACTCTAAGGGCCATTCACTCCTCCCCCACTGGTGCACTGTCTCCCAAACTTGGCAGCTACAGAATCATTTAGAAAACCACCCAGGCGGTGGACAAGAGTGCTGGATTGGCACGTGGGTCCTTTGGTTCCTGGTTCAGTTGAGATGCTCTGGGGGAAGGTGATGTCAGCGGTTATGACTTACGTAAGAAGCCTTTTCTGTTGCTGCAGTGGCTGCTCTGGTGTGAGGTGGTCACTGAGTGCTGTGCCAGGCAGAAGAGCTTAGCAGTGTACTTCCCAGGAGGACTTCCATGCACCTCTGTTGGGCAGCCCAGCCCAGCCTCTTGGCCAGGCCTGCTGGCCTAGCCATTCCTTTCCCTCACCCCTTCCTCCCTGGAAGAACCCTTTGAACCCCGCCCCAGGAATTCACTGCTTTTCTGCAATAACAATAATAATAAGCGTAATGAATAAATGATGTGCCCGATCAGCTTTCGCAGCTATAAAAGACCTGGAGTTGGGTTAATGACTAGTTGTTTAAAAGGGCAATTCCGGGGATGAGTTCTGGAAAGAATTAGGATTGCCCTAGGCCAAGTCGTATTTTACTTTGGGGACTGGAAATGAGCACTTTAATCCTGCCTCCTTTTTACCCCAAACCACCCAGCAGGGACAGGCCCTTCACTTTCAACAGTGCTGATATTTGGGTAGTGCGGTTAGGGGGAAGTGGTGACTTCACTTCAAAAGAACTGGAGGGAAGTTCTGCAGACGGTTGAATGGTGCATACGTTTTCCACGTGCACGTGTGGCACAAACATAGCTCTTAAACACAATTTACACTGCCAAACTAGCACACTCCTCACTTGCCTTTCTATTAGTGGCACCAGGTAGGCAGTTATGGATCTAGGATCTAATAGTCCCTTCAAGCCATTTTCACTATCAGAGTATAAACAAATGGGAAATGGAGTTAGGGAATCATTAGTGTATTGATGTTCATGTATACTTATACATGAATAAATAAAGATGGCCTAATCTAATACCCAGGGAAGGTCTTAAAATTAATCATTTAAAATACTTTCTTCTAAAATGTTCTATTAACTATTATCACTATTGTGGTGGGGGGCACGTGGAGATCAGAGGGCTCCTTTGTGGATTCAGTTCTCTTCCTCCACTATGCACATTCCAGGGACAGAACGCTGGTCACCCAGGCTTACTTGGTGGAGCTGCCTCACTGGCCCGTCTCTTCAGTTTTGTTTCCCCTAAAATGTTTTCTTAATACTTGGTGTCCCGTCTTCTCTCTTCTCTTATCCCTTTCAATGTAGGATGGCACTGTTCTTGTCATAACCTCTGAGAGTAAAGGTACAACATTTTGCATCTTACTTTGACTTTCCCAAACTTCAGAGCCCGAGGCAGGGATTTCTATGCGAGTAGTTTGAGAGGGAGTCCACAGAAGCACATGGAGGGAGTGGGGAAGTGAAGCAGGAAGGGTAGAAACTGAAGCTTGTTGTGAGGGCGTTATTACTGCAGACACTTTGGATTCAGCCTCACCTGAGACCCTGACTGGTGTGCCATGTCAGATGCCCTTCACTAGGAAGAGGGGAGGATGAAGAGGCTGGAATGCTTCTGCGCTGATTCTCCCTGGGTAGATGGGAAGCGGCACCTGAGCAAAATTATCTGACGTCTAGGGCCAGCCCCATATATGATTCGAGCATGTCCCTGGGGGTCGGATAGCTATGAAAAGCCTGTAGTTGTACACATGTGTGTCTTCAGGGGTTCTCTTGGGAAGACAGAAGGGCTGATCAGAACCCCGGTGGTATCGACTGTGTTGTGCACCCCCCCTTTATGGTTGCTCCAGCCTGAAGGTATTTCAAAGGGAAAAGGTTTCTTATTTTTGTCTGTGCCTCTATACCTCCATTTTTGTTTTCCTTCCCAGATCACACACTTTTCTTGCTGCTCTATCCTCAGGGCTGCTTCCTGGTGCCCTGACTCATGGTAGGGGACTTTTGGTGACTGGCCTGATCTGATATACACCTCTGTGAAGTCACTTTTGAGGCAAGTTTGGACTGGTAAGGTAGTTGCTATCTAGTCAACTAGTACTGGGGACTAGAAATAAGGAGGAAGTGGTCAGATTCTGAACTCACTCATTTTGGAAATATAATGGATAGGACTTACTGAGTAGATTAGGTACAGGTTATGAGAAAAAGTAATTCAGATGTCAGACGCGTAGCTTCCTTTGCTTCAATAATTCAAAGCAGGTGATGACATTTACAGAAATACAGAAGGCTACTGGGAAGGTGGACATTTTCATCTGAAGAGAATGTAATCCGTAGCTTTCTGTTTGAGCCCTGTTAAGTTGGAGGTGATGGGTTAGATGTGTGAGGTGAAAACCTAAGAGAAAAGCCCAAGCTGGAGATGAAGATGTGAGATAGGAAGATGAAGAAGGGCTTGTGACACCTCGGAGCTAGGGACAGCAGAGACAGGAAAGGAGCATGGTACTTGCAGAAAGGTACCAATTGTTAGGCATGCTTAAATTTCCCAGAAGGGAAGAAACTGGTGCTCATGCCCAGGGGAGCCTGACTTTGAGTTTCATAGGAGAAGAGAAAGAATAAAAAAGAACATTCAGCAGTCTAGGAGAGTTGGATGTTGTGCTTCACATCAGTAACTTGCAGCCATTCTGGACTAGACACACACACACAACACACACACATACACACACACACACACACACACACACACACACAGAGAGAGAGAGAGAGAGAGAGAGAGAGAGAGAGAGAGAGAGAGAGAGAGAGAGAGAGAGAGATCCTGCTTCATAAAAGAAACAAAACAAAACAAAACAAAACTAGGGCTACATGTAAGCCAGTGGTTAGAGCTCGTTTAGCATGTACAAAACCCTGGGTTGGATGCCAGTGCTGAGGAATAAAAATCTAGAATGAAGATCAGGATAGTGTGATACAGTGGAAGCCAAAAGGAGGTGGGGGGGGCAGAGTACATGCTTCGCATGTGTGTAGGAGTGGGGTAGAGAAAGAAGAGGATCGGTCGAAGAGGAAATGGCAGTGACTGGTGACTCTTGTAAAGAGTTTTGCTTTGAAGGGAAGTAGAGAACTGGAGTAGAGGTTACACGAACACACAGTATGAACGGGAAACTTCTTTAGGTATCAGCATGTTGGACATGCTTGGTTTCCAAAAAGAGCGGGAAATTGGTACCAGGAAAGAGATCTGGACAGTTATGAAGTCCTTGGGAAGCCAAGGTGGAGTAAGATGAAGATACATCTGGAGGGAAAGTGACAGATCGGGGCCGAAAGGCAGATAAGGTGAGCTGGTGGACTGACAGCGGTGGAGGTGGAGCTGGGTGTTTCCCCTTGCCGTTTAAAAAATGACCTCTATTTTCTCCATGAAGTAAGTGATGAGATCATCAGCTGAGAGGGTGTTGGCAATGTGAGGAGAGAAGTCAAGGTGTGAATAGGCTGTCTCGGGGGAGTGTGGATGCAGTAAGGAAGTGTAGTGGGATTATCCGGCTGCACCAAGAGCCTTCTCAGATTTACGGCCATAAACGTGAAGTCCAGCCTTTGAGTCGCTAACACCTGAGGCTTAGGAATTACTTCACGGGACTCAATGCCAAACTGTGCATCCTTAGACATTTCGTGTTGATGGCCTTTTGGATACTGCTACTTACATTTAGTTACTGAATTTTTTTAAGAGAAATTTGCATTAAGCCTGATATTCCTATGTTTTGTTTATTCTTTAAAAAAAAAAGCACGCCGATTCTATGTGCTTGTGCCAGTGAATTTTCACAAAACAGATAACTCAAGGGAGAACTCGTCGGATCAAGACAACACATCGTTTGTCCTCTTCCGGTCACTCACCTCCTAGGGTCGCATGCCCCTGACTTTCTCTTCCAATGACTAGATTTATATAAAACTTTTGGACTTCCCGTAAGTGCTTGCACACTTCTTAGTGTCTACATTAGTCATTCAGCATTACACTGTAAGGATCTTCCATGTTGTGCATGCATAATGATTGTTCATTGTCTTGCGCATGAAGTTGTGGGTATCTACCATAGTTTGCTGACCCATTCTCCTGACGATAGACATTTGTTTCTATTTTAACTCTACAGTCATAAATGCTTTTTGCTACATGCCTTCTGTATTTGTAGTTTTTGAAATAAGGGACCATATATCCTAGGCTGGCCTGGAACTCGATATGGAGGTAAGGATGATCTGGAATTCCTGATCCTTTGTGTTGGGATTAAAGCTAGCATACCTGGCTTTGGGCAGTACTGAGGATCAACCCTAGGGCTTAGTCATACTAGGCAAGTACTCTACCAACTAAGCTACCTCCAGCCCCTCTCCGTGTCTTTTCGTGAGCATATTTATATCCAACTGACTGGTATGCATCTAAAAGTGGGATTACTGTGGCAAAGGGGATAGGTACGTTTGGCTTTAATATATGCCACCTGACTGTTTTCTAGCTGCGTGCATTGCTTTATGTTCCCAGGAGTTCCCGTTGCTCTACATCTTCACCAGGACTGGAATCTTTTAAGTAACAGTTACTCTGGCAATAATGTAATAAAACCATAGTAATTCTAAGCTGCATTTTGGATAGCTTTTGAAATTAACATTTTTGTGTTTTAAAATTCAGTTTGGATATCCTTTTTTTTTTTTTTCTGAATGAGGAGTTCAAGGCCTTTACTCCATCCTATTGTCTCACATTATTCCATGAGTCGTCAGGACTGACCCCTTACAGTCAGTGAGAATTTTAAACAGAGTTAGAATTTTCTTTTTGCTACTTCTCCCTATTTTCCTTTACTCCATGTCTCATTCGGGTTTCTATTGCGAGATGAAACACACTGACCCAAAAGCAAGTTGGGGAGAAAGGGGTCTATTTGGCTTACACTTCAGCATTGCTGTTCATCACTGAAGGGAGTCAGGACAGGAACTCAAATAGGGCAGGATTCTGGAGGCGGGAGCTGATATAGAGGCCATGGAAGGATGCTACTTACTGGCTTACTCCTTATGGCTTACACATCTCCTGCTTTCTTATAGAACCAGGATACCAGCCTGGGGATGAACTCAACCACAATGGACTAGGCCCTCCCTGTCAATCACTAATTGGAAATGTTCTTACAGCCGGATCTTATGGAGGCATTTTTTCTCAGTTGAGGTTGTTTCCTTTCAGATAACTCTAGTTTGTGCGTCAAGTTGACCTAAGACCAGCCAGCACATTCCATTAAATAATCATGGGACAAGGCTGAAAAGAGAGTTTTGATGGGTAGGGTGCTTACATGAAAACCTGAGTATTTGAAATCAGTCTCAGAACCCATGTAAAACTCTGGATGTATTGGCACATGCTTATAAGCTTAGCACTGGGACGCAGAGACAGGAAAACCCCTGAGGCTCTCTTATCAACTAGCCTACCTTCCTATGTGAGTTTCGGGTCTATGAGAAAAAACTGTCTCAAAAGAACAAACAGGGGAATGGTTCTTGAGGAACCATGCCAGAGGTTGACTTCTGGCCTCCATACACTTGATTACACTTGTGCACACAGACAAATGTACACAAACATGCATACACACAGAAGCACACACAAAATCATGGAATTCGAGGTTTGTGTGCTCTTCTACTGAAACAGGATAACAACGGGTGTGATGGCACAAAACAGCAATTACAAAATTTCTTGAACATGATTGTTTATATTTAGTAATAAACCAAATAAAATTAACGAAGTTGAAATGGGTTTTCAATGTAAGAACTTTATTATAGGTTTGAGATTTGTTGAAACAGCATTCAAATAGTACTCTGACTGGACAACAGCCATGGTATGACCCAGAGGGCAGAGATCCCGTGTAGCTCATTTTTTATGAGTGACTAAGACAGATATAGGCAATTCTGTTTTCTCATGTAATGCCCCATCTCTCAGCCATTAATGAGTTGAGAAAGAGGGTCTACATTTAACTAAGAAAATTATCTGTGAATATAGGCATCCCTATTCTGAAAAAATAATTTTTAAGTGTTTAAGGTCCTCAAAAGAAATAGGCCAAGCATAAATGTTAACTTGGCAGGTATGGTAGTGGTTCATGCCTGTAATCCAAGCTTACAGGATGTCAAGACTGGAAGATTTAATTTTTAGGTCATTTTGGACTGTGTGGTCGGTCTCATATTCTCTCTCTCTCACACACACAGAGTTAATTCTTAATTTAATAAGAGTCACAGAATTTGGGGGTCTTAAGTTTGGAAAAAATTCTTAGTAAACTTATAGAAATACACTTCCCATCCAGAAATGTCCCAAATGGTAAGTCCCGTGAGACCCCTGGCATTAGAGAGTGGCCAACCCTATCTTGATTTTACTGCTGGATGGTTCTTGTGCTTATACGGTCCTTATCTACACCGGCATCACATCTTTTTGTAATACTAGCCTTTTGTCCTAGTTCTGCCGCTGAAACTGTGTAGCATCGACTTTTAATCTCTTTTCCAGTCTCTTTAAGCAGCGGTAGGTTTATGTCTATGGTTTCTCCTAAACTTTCTTCATGGAAGGTTAGATGACTTCAGTTACTTAGATCCCCCAGTGAAGTTTTCTAGTTCTGCTTTTCCTGGTTGCCATATGTTTCAGGCGCAGAATGTGAAGAGACCTATTTCTTCTGTTTCTATCAGTAATTAGGACTAAAGTGGCCTTTGTTTTAACCATCATACTATGCTGCTGATTAACTATTGCTATTGTGCCCCCGTCAATTTCCTTGTTTAACGTGGTAGAATTTAAACTTGAGATTTCCTTGATTCTGTGTATAGTTAATATTTTGAGCTTAAATGTTGTGAGACTCTTCCGTTGTCTTTGTTAAACTGAATCTTGCTGGCTTTGCTCTTTCATTTCCAATCAGTGGTGATGGTTTTAATGTCTTGATTTAATTGTCAGCTAGTGCCCCCAACATTTGTTCTTTGCAGCTACTACAAACATGATTCTATGACATCACCCACATCTCGGATAAAATTATTGTTCGGATGGACTCAAGGACCAGAGCTCACTGGCAGGCAGTCCCGCAACATCCTTCTAAGTTGACATCTATTAATCAACATTCCTTGGATGCCATTCGGTGCAGAAGCCACAAATGTACCCCCCCCCCACCTCCCCCATCCTAACCACATTTCTCCACCTTGCCCACAAGATCTATCATCATGAGCAGCTGTCAACATGGTTTTGCGGAAATCAAGATATCACATGTTTGTAGCACTCCTTTGATCTCCTGGCCTAATAGCCTATTCAAAGGAAAATAAGGTTATATGGCTCAAACTGGAGCTATTGATAGCAATTAGATGAGCCATTTTCATCTTCCTTGCATATAATAGGAAAAGCTTATTTTTGAGAAACCAGCATTGTCGTTTTGGCTGTGGAATAACAGTATTGTAGCACTGCAAGGGGACTCTTTGAAACTTACAGCCTATTTCTCGTGCTCAAGAGTGCCTTGTTTGTGACAAGCAGAGAATTAGAGTTTGTCTCTTTCTTTACTTCTTTAGGGTACTCAATGATGACCTTATGTCCATATTCTTTGTTCTATAAGAAAATATTGAGAATTTAGGACTTTTGGAGCTTCCTTAAGCTTGGTTTGTGGAAGGTTGGGTACTACTGGTGAGCCAGGAAAGTGGTGAACATTTGTGGTGAGGAGTAGTATGGATCTGAATTGGACCTGTGTGAGTTTTGGTACCATCTTCACCCTTTCAACATTGTAGTACTTTTGGCAGCATGTTGCGTATCTTCTTTTCTTCATCTGCTTTGGAGTGGAAATAACACCATTGACTGCATCATGTTATTGAGAGAAGTTAAAGTGGTTATTGAGAACTGTGCCTGGCGCATCAACTCTTATATTGACACTATACTGCATCAGATAGAGTAGAAGTATTATTGCTCCTTCCAAGTAGGTGAAGCCTCTGCCTGAATCTGTGGAATACAAGGTCAGAAGAAGGATGTAGCTAGCTGATCAGGAAATTCTGTTCTCAATATGACCAGACATTAAGGTTACTTTTTTTGTTGTTACTTCTATAAGCATACAAAGGTGATTATCTTATCATTCAGATTTATTCATTTATTTATATATCAGACACTTTTGTAGACACTCTGTTTGATAAGCAAACATAAGCAACTATAAGCCCGTGTTCCAAAGGAGAGAGATAAACCCCATACAACAGTATATATGAGGGAATTCCAACAGCCTTTTAGGGAGGGCATTCATACTGTGTGAGGCTAGGATGGTCCTGTTCAGTTAGGGTATTCTAGTGGGCCTCACTGAAGAAGCTGCATCTGAGCAATATCGGAAGGAGGTAAAGTTGTTAATTGTGTGCATGGATGGAGGAAGATTCTGTTTATAGAGGAAAACCATGGCTTGTACAGAGGCCATGAGGTAAACACAAGTCATGCGTAATTCAGCGATGACAAGGAGGCACCAAGGTCATAATGGTGGGTATAGACGAGATGAGGAAGGGCGTGAGGGGGGAAGGCCAGCTGACGGGACAGAGATAGACTGCAAGAGGTCCGCGTAGGCCATTGCCTTGGCAGATAGAGTTGTGCTCCGAGTAGAGTGGCAATCCTTCAAGATGGGAGGAATGTGACTAACTTAGAGCTGAAAAGAGTCACGTGGGTTATTGTTTGGGGAGACCTGTCAGAGACGGGGAGTAGAAGGCAGGGGCAGCAACTGGTGGCTGATGGCAGTAAGAGTAGAGAGTGCTTTGGTAGAAGCACTGGAAAGTGATTGGATACACCATAGAGCTGTTGACACTTTGGTTTCATGGGTAGGACTGGGCCAATTGAACCCATACAGGTGGGCAAAAACTAGAAAGGAAAAGAAGGACCCTCTTCCCTCGTCCTCTACTAGACTGACTCTCAAGGAACCCACGCTGTAGTCTCTTGTGATCTTTCAAGGAGAGCAGATTCTCACATGGAGGTCCCAATGTGATCATGAAACCAGTGCTCTAAGGTAGTGTGTACTTCTCTGAGAGTTTTGTTGGATAATATTAGTTTTTGTCTTGGGGGAAAAATGAAGTTGTTTTAATTAATACCCCCTTTAAATGATGTTTCTCATTTAAATAGAATTACATTACTTTTACCCTTCCTTTCCTCCCTTCAAGTCCTCCCAGCTACATGCTCTTAAACCCTTCCCGTGCCTTCTACTAGATAGTTGATAGCCTCTTTTTCTTTGATTATTATTGTTATATACATATGTATGTATAGTTTGTATACAGATATACTTGTAATGTATAGATATAGCATATATATTTTATATATATCTACACATATATGTGTGTGTAGATATATAATATATATATAGTATATATATTATATATATCCTCCTGAGTCTGTTTTTGTTGTTTGGATGTATATGGTTTCAAGACTGAGAACTCTGTATTGGGCAACCAATATCAGAGCTCATTCCTGGGGGTGCTAATTCTTCTTCTCCCAGCAGTCAGTAGCTTCCTGTAGTTATTTGTCTAGGATGAGACCTCTTGAAATCTCCCCACGCTTGGTATATGTTATAACAGTAAAATATACTGAACTTGAATGTGTAGTGATGAGTTTTAACAGCCATTAGTAAATCTACTTCTGTAATTCATATTACCATAAGACAGAGACCATTCTCCTCACTCCAGATTGTCAATATTTCTTTGAAAATACTACAGTTGTGATAGAAAAACAGGGTTTGAAGTTGGGTGGCCTAGCATATACTTCTAACTGGGGCTGACATGTAAATATGACCACAGAAGAAATGACTCCTAGAATCTTTGCAATCTCAAGAAGTTTTGGACTTCCAAGATAAACAGCAGCAGGAGTCTTTCCTTGCTTTTGGTCTGAGGCTTTTTATGATATCTTGCTGCTAGGTTTTATGGAGAAATAGGGCTTGCTTAGACAAGGGTAAGAATCTGGCTTCGGACGCCCGAGGAAATAACTTAGAACCAAGATCTTTTTAAAGCTAAAAACATTTCAGAAGACATTAAAAAGACCTCTTGCCTTTGAAGCAGTTTTCCAAGCTGCAAAAAATACCGATTTGTAACTGCACTTTAAGCTTATTCCAATGCTCAAAATTCTTATGGAGGGTGAAAAAAAGATGTTTAGGATCTGATTTCTGATGACTCTGTCTAAGCACATCTGGATCTGTGAAACAAAACCCTAATTCTAGAGTTCAGCTACTCTTTTTTGTTGTTCGTACCAGACATCTAAGAGCGAAGAGCTAGCAACTATGAGAGTAGATGACAGCCACTGAGACATACTGCTCATAAGAATACAGTATCAATATTTACGTTTCTTTCCAGCCTGCATGTGAACTCCATTCCTCAAGCCTGTATTTATATTTTAGTAAGGGAACTAAAGCTGTATTTCCCCTTTTAATTTGGCACCAGAATTCTGCCACTTCAGCCTGCCCCTTTTGCAAGATGGCACGTGTTTATTGAGTATTTGGGTCTAGAGCGTAATTGAGACGGGGAAGTACAGCGGGAATAAATAGAAATCCTCTGAGAAGAAGTCAAAGGAATACCTGTTTTACAAACATGAGAAAATAGGTCTTGAAGTTCTAACAATGTGTTTGGATGTTGAGGGGAGAGGGTGGCAAACTCAGAAGGGACGTGGGGAAATAAGAACTTGGAGTGTTTTCAAAGAGTACCATTTGAGTTAAATACCTTCAGTGTTAAAGCAGAAAATGCTGGAGCCCTGTCAGGTATCAGATGTCACCTAGTGCTCATCTGGCAAAACTTTAGCTTTTGATAATTAAAACTAACCCAACTGCATGAAGAAAAATACATTGCCTAAGTTTGCCCCTTGTGTGGCTTCGATTTAACCCTTTGTTTTATGTTCTATAAAAAGTAAATCTTTAGCTGCTTGTACAGTAGCAGGTAATAAAGAGAAATAGGATTCACTTACAAACACATTTCAGGAGAAACAATGAGAGAAGCAGATTCTTTAGATTACTGGCTTATAAATGTAAGGTTGAAGCCATTTTGGGTTTTCATAATTAATTAGATAAGGCAGTGATTTTAATAGATGTTTAAGATGAATGAAAACATTAAAAACAAAGCAAAAATCTATACAAAGTACCTTTATTTTTTTTCTCAATTTGGGCTTTTTTTCTTCCCAAGTCCTCGCTCCCTGTGTGTATGTGTGTGTGTGTCCTGATTAGCCAGTGAATCAAGCCTTTCAACCTGTGAAGCTTAGGTTCAGGATTGGTTGATTCTCAGGAACTGGGCAGTTGGCATGTTGCTCTAGCCAAGCATTCAGGTTTGAGGCCCAGCACAATTGCCTGTAGCTCCAGAGGATTCGGCACCTTCTTTTGACTTATATGGACTCTTGCATGCCATGATGTTCATAAACACATCCAGGCGCGCACGCACGCACACGCACACGCACATGCACACACACACACACACACAATTACATATATAAATGTTCCCCTAGGTACTGGGAGTTTTATCAAGATTACTAGGTTGCATTTCTATCCTGGGTTGTCTTTGATTCTTGTGGTACTACCACTTACAAGCTGTGCGATCTTGCACTTAGTCTGCATGCTTCAAGCTCCTAATTGGTGAAAGGGGAACAGTAGTGATATTGATCTCACTGAGTTGTGAAAATTTAGTGAGTTGACCCAATGGTAGTGCTAGCAGCTGTGATATACACATACTATACATAGAAAGGGTTAGTGTGTTTATGCTACTGGTGGCATGATTTTTATGGCTTTATTATTATTATCATCATCAAGGGACTTGGGAAAAGGAAGTAGGCATAAAAAATGATAAAACCCAGCTCCTGTGTCTGCTCAACTAGTGTACATTTTCCAGTTCTGGTCTTCTGAATATTTGGGGAAAACGGGGACAACAAATGTTATTCCATTTTTTGGCTTGGCTAGTATAACTCACGTCTCACAAGAACAATTCATCTGGCTACTAGTATGCAATCATTCTCAGGGTGTGTGATTCTTCTGATGGCCACAAGGAGGTCTGCTGTGGATGTGTAGCATCATGGATACAGGACGGGGTGCAGATATCCAATCTTTCTCTCTGAATCTTCTCCCATAACGTCCTGTCCTTTGTTCTTTGTAATTCAAATTCAGGCATGAGAGATTGTAGAGAGGGGAGAGTATAGATCTGGCATGTTAGGGAAAGGCTAGGTGTTCATTTTTTTTTATTTTCTTCTTGGGTAAACAATAGGTGTGGTCATGTAACAGATGCAATAAAAGGTTAGGAAACCACCGCTTTCACCTCCAGAAGGATCACATAAAAGCCCATAAGCAATATCTTGACTTCCAATATTGCTTTGTCCTGTTATGGAATCATGCATGTGCTATTTTCACATCTGGATTTCCCGCCATGGATATATTTGACAGTCCATTTATATTGTTGCATCTAGTTGTAGCTCATTTATTACCTTCACTATATTCTGTTATGGGACTATTGCACAGTTTATTTGCCCATTCACAGGAGACTCAGCAGAGAACGCTGAGGCCTTCAGATATGCTCGATCTACCACTCAGAAGAACCATGGTCTCTGAATCACTGAGTGAAGCTGTCTGCCGTGATTAGATTTCGGGTATGAGAGAAGTAAACTTTCATTGCAGGATTTAAGAGGCGTTTGTCACAATAGTTGACTGTCTCTGACCAACATCAAGATACCATGCGTCAGTTTTCCTGAAAAGGCACAGATGGCCAAATTGCAGCAATGTATTTAGTGTTTTTCCTCCTTGAATAAAAGAAGCACGAAACTGTCGGGCATTTTTTTCTGACAGACATAAAGAGAACTTCCATTTGACAAGAAGCTATGTGACAGCTTTCCTGACAAGGCAATGGAAAGAAAGAGCTGTTAGCAGAGTTCCTGTTTCTAGAGAAATCTTGCTAGAGAACTCCTTTGGTTGCAAACAAAACCAAGAAACTTTCATCCTATCTCCCCCATCTCTCCTTCTCTTTCTTCTTTCCTCTCCCTCCTTCCCTCGCCCTATATAAACAATGAACACACCTACAAAAATGTACAGAAATCCTGAGTGTAGGGTTCAGTGAGATTTTTTCAAATTGAACATACCTCTGAAACGATCATCTAGAGGAAGAAAGGGCACATTTGAAACACTCTAGAAATCTTGCCAGTTTTCCCTTCCAGTCTTGGATAGCCATTATCCTGACTTGCAGTAGAAATCACTGCTTTGACCTGTTGTGGAATCATGTAGTATGCTATTTTCACATCTGGATTTTCCCTCATGACTATATTTGATTATCCACTTATATTGTTGCCTGTAGTTTTAGTCTATTGGTTATCTTCACTATATTCCTATATGTGAATATTATAGGATTACTTGCTTATCCTACCTTTTGGATATTTTTTTCTCTTGGGCTATTTGGAATAAGGATGCTCTGAACATATTAATTCTCATCTTTTGATGAATGTACATGCACGTTTTTTGTTGGGTTTAAAAGCTTCTTGACATGAGTTTTATAAAACTTTCTCCCTGTCTCAGATAGATATTTCAAGGCTGTGACAGTGACTATTCTTGCTGTCTCTCCACTTTTTGATCTAGGTCAAGCAAAAGCATGTGGTTTTCTGTAATTTAAAAGACTATCACTGATATTTAATGGCAAAATGGGGGAAACCCGATTGAGTTGGAAGGCCTTTCCAGCCCTTTGGTTCACCAATAGGGACTTTTTGCACACGGCCCATAATCGCACTTCGACACTGGAGACTTTATAACATCATTCAGCTCTTTTGTGAGGAGAATCTTCTGGATTTTCAGATTGCTTTGCTTCCTTAGGGGAGGGAGTGGAGGAAGCAGATTGATGAGCTCTGTGATCACAGGGCTAGATTTGGATCAGCAACTACCTCCCCTAAAGCTGGGCAGCACCAAGAGAGTCAGATTTGAGGTGTAAGTCCAGGAGAGTAGTACATCTCTCAGAGGACAAGAGGCCAAGGGGGGGTGGTGGTGGTGGAATGTGCTTGTATCCACCAACAGAGAGTTTATTCCTCTGGCTCTGCCTTCAGGACCTTGAGTATCTTCTCCAAAGGTGGGCAGTTCCAGTTTAGATGTGGCTTTGTGGGTTGGGGAACAAAAATTCTGAAAACTCTCCACAGGACTCCCTTTTCCAAACAGGGCCCCGAGGTCAGACACCTGTACTGAGGTCTGGGCTCACAGACTGATTTGCATTCTCAATTCCGCACCCTTGGTCCCAGAGGCTCCCTCCCTGTTTGCTTTAACATGACCTGGCTTAGAACAGTGAAGTGCGAGCGTTTTAGTGTCGTACTTTCCCCCTTCAGGCATATCAGCAACATCTGAAACATCTTTGGGGGCAAAGCACACTCAAGGCTGCCTTGTGTTTGGATTGAATGTTTAGTTCACTTCCGGTGTGAGAAGTGTGAGGCCTTCACAGTTGAACCTGAAAATAATGGTTGTGAGAAGCCCCCCAGGGGACCTTGTTGCTGAGTGACACATAGCTAGTCTTTTGCAAGTGGACTTTTGTGATAAACTTGAACATAGAGTTGGATTTTACTGAGTGCTTCATTCCTTTGCCCGACTAAGGATAAGTGAGCTGATTTTTCCATGAGGGAACTGATTTGGACCATTAACCCAAAGTTTCTTCCACTACAGAGGTGACTATGGAATTGCCTTTTGCCTTTTGAAAACTACGAGAGCCCTAGTGGGACAACCTTATGATACGGGAAGCACTAACAAACACAAGCAAACAAACCTCAAACCTTCGATCAAACAAAAGAACAATATCCAGGTTTGACTTTGCATGCTAAGAAGGGCCGATGCTAAAATTTCTCTTAAAAAAAAAGAAGACCCTTGACTCACATGCAAGTGTGTGTACAAGACTGTGTGATAGATTAAAACACAGCTGGAGAAATTTCCCTAAAATTCCTAATTGTTTTATTCACCAGTTGCTTAAAGTAAGTAATTTCCTGTAGCAGGAATCTCTCCCCCCTCCTCCATCTATCTATCTCAGGGTCTTTGCTGTCTAAACCCAAAAGATTTACCTCATGGATACCCAGATTTATTTTGAAGCTCTGTGTTCATCTTTCCACATTCCTCAGTTTTGTTTGAAGGTTGGTATAAATGAACTGTGGGAGACCTCAATTCAGAAGCAAATCAATCCAAATGACAACAAATTACTCTTTGAGAAAAACTTTCAGCTAGCCAAGATAAAAAAAAATTACATTGGTGAGGTTTATCGTGGAAATGAGTATGGAGTTCCCATAGAGTAATTCATACACTACTCAGTAGCTTAACACAACTAGCATTTATTTAGCCTATAAGTCTCTGAATTTTAAGATTGGGCTTACTCAGATTGGCTCACTCATGTCTCTAAGTAGTTGCTCATGACTGGCAAGTTACCCTGACACTGGCCTGTCTGAAGTGGTCTTACATGTAAGCAGTGTTTGGGTATTGATTGGAACAGTGGTTCTCAGCCTTCCTAATGCTGTGGCCCTTTAATACAGTTCTTTATGTTGTGGTGACCCCCAGCCATAAAATTAGTTTTGTTGCTACTTCATGACATATAATGTTATTAATCATTATGTAAATATCTGATATACAGGATATTTGATATGCGATCCTTGTGAAAGGATCATTTGATCCCCTCCCCTGAAAGAGGTCATGAACCACAGGTTGAGAACCTCTGGCTTAGGTAAATGGATTACAGGATCTAGAGTCTCTCTCCACCGCAGTATTCCAATAGAACATGGAATCGTGTAAGGCCTTGAGACTCAAGCTTGGCACTACTTGTAGAAATCACATGACCAATTCACAGTTAGTGAATGAAAATTACATTGCTTCTAGATTAGAAAATATCAGGATAAAGAAGAAAGAGATGTCATTTTGTTATCTACGAAAACATTAACTTATTGATGTAGACTTTCCCCCTTAATTTTGGTATAGGAAAGAATATATATTTTAAACTGCTTCTTAATTCCAGAAACATCTTTATGAGGGTGAGATGATCATAGTGATTTTTTTAGACACTACGAGGGCTCTTGCCTCCTTGAGTTTTCAAGTTGTTTGTGTTTGAGATAGATGATACTTACTGTTTGTGGTGAAGGTCACTGCACTGTAGGGACATTTCAGGAGAGGGGAGAGAATAATCACGGGTCTGGACATGAGCAAAGTACAGAATATACACGTGTGCCTATGTTGCACTAAAACCTATTATTTTGTATTCTAATTAAAAAGAGAACATTCTTGTAATGCCTTCCATAGTTGTCCCATCAACAGCTCTTTCCTGGCAAAAGTTCCTCCAGTTGTAAGTCACCCAGATACAGTTTACTACCTCTAAGGGATACATTTATCCCCAACATTTCCATAAACACTTGTCTAGCTACCGAAGATATCAATATCTAAAATAGGCACCAGTCTTTACGTAGGTCATGGTCTGGAAGGGAAGGAAGAAGTTATAAGATTACTACAGTAGGAATGGTTACTGGAATTGAACATTTTCCAATGATGATTGCTTTCTTTGAAATAAGGAGGTATGGGCATGATTACCAAAATGGCTCAGAAAAAAATGTTAGACAAAATCCATACTCTTTTAGGACAAAAACACATAACAAACCTGATAACTGACATCAATAAGAAAGTTCCGGATGACATTCTATTTCATAAAGAATGAATCCTTTCCCTTTAAGATGAAAAACAAGATAGACTGCTCATTCTTATCACTTCTATTCAGTGCTGTGCTAGAGAGTTTAGCTAGAGCAATTAGGCAACAAAAAGAAATAATGACATCTAGATTGGAATCATAGAAGTAAATGTATTTTTATTCACAGATGACATTTTTTTTATATTGACAATCCAAAGGAAGCCACAATAAAATTATTAAGCTAACAAATGATTTAGTTGAGCTTTTAGGAAACAAAATCAGTTTAAAGAGCACAAATTATAATGCACATGAACAATCAGGCAAAGAAATTAAGGCAGCAATTTTACTCATAGTAGCTTCAAAAAGCATAAGACCAATAAATTTAACAAAAGAAGGCTGGAGAGATGGCTCAGGAGTTAAGAGCGCTGCCTGCTCTTCCAAAGGTCCTGAGTTCAATTCCCAGCAACCACATGGTGGCTCACAACCATCTGTAATGAGGTCTGGTGCCCTCTTCAGGCCTTCAGGCATACACACAGACAGAATATTGTATACATAATAAATAAATACTTAAAAAATAAATATAAAATATATACAAAAATATATAGATAACTGGAAAAAAATCCCTGTGTCCAGGTTGGAAGACTTATATTAGTAATGGGTAGTACTCCATAAACAAATACACAGGGTTAATACAATCCATAACTATATCTTGCATCAATTGACAATATTTCAATTTAAGACAGTTATAAAAGTTGCAGGCTAGCCTGAGCTGTAGTGTGAGACCTTAACTGAAAAACAAACAAATAAACAACACCTTTAATCCCAGTATTTAGGAGGCAGAGGAAGATGGATCTCTGTGAGTTCAAGGCCAGCCTTGTCTACCTAGGGAGTTCAAGTCCAGCTAGGGCTACACACAGTGAGACTGTCTCAAAACAAAAACAAAAACAAGAACAAACTCAAACTGCCACCCCCAAAAACAAAAAGTCCAAACAAACAAAAATTAAAACTCTTTTTAGTAAATATAGAGACAAATCCGTGTGATCTTATGTTAGGTAATATTTTCTTGGGCATGACACTGAAAGCAGAGTCAACCAAAGGAAAATTAAATAGAACTGTATCAAAATTTATTTCATTGTCTTTCAAAGGAAAGACATTTAAAAAGTGGGGAGAGGAAGGTGGCTCAAGGATTCAGACCACCTGCTGTTCTTTCCCAGGACTACAGTTAAGCTCCCAGCACTCAGTTTAGTGCCTGATGGCCACCTATAATGCCAGCTCTAGGGGATCTGATGCCTGCTGGCATCTGCAGGTACCCGTTCACATGTATATGGGGTAAACATGCATATGCATGCATACACATGCACACATAAATGAAGACACAATATTAAGAAAATGAGAAGTGAACCCACGGAGTAAAGGAGCTATTTTCCAGTAACCTATCATAGTTGACACTTTGGAGCTGTTTCCTGGAACTAGTGTGACCGGTTTCCACAGACTAAGTTGCTTAGCAAACTAAAGAGTCCAAAAGTTGCTCTTCTAACAGCTCTGGAGTCTAGATGTCATCCAACAGAAGCCGGCAGAGAGGACGGGAAACAGATCTTTCTAGTACTTTCAGAGGGGATATGGTCCCGCTAATAGGACATTTTGAACTTCTAGCTTCTTTGAACTGGTAGAATCAACTTTTAGCATCAACAGGGCTTTCAAAAATGGGTATACTCTTCTACTTGAATTAAGGGAGATTGAGAGACATGAGACCACTGTTGAAGATTTGGAATTTTCTTTCAAAATAATGGAAGAAAGAGTACATTAATCATGTTAGGTGAGTTGCTGTAACAAACAGTCCCCATCCTCCTTTTTAGTGGCTGAACACAGTAAAAATGTATTTCTTTCATACAATTACCCGATCTAGAGCAGCAGGCCCTTATCACTGTCTTTCCTCCGAATGAGGACTCAAAGTCCCATGTTCTTCTCATTTTTTTTGGTCTGTCATCTTTTAGGTTCGTGCATCTTCTGTGTTCTGCTTCTGGATGGATGGGGAAAGGGAGTTGGAAGATCAAGCTTGGAAGAATGTCATTATACTGGCTGAGAGTTGACTCGCTGGATTTTCAGTCACATTCTATTTATTGGTCAGAACTCACGCACGCAGCCATATTCCCCCTTCGAGGGAGGTTGACACATGCAGTTTGGCTTACATGTCTAGGAGGAAAAGGGGAATAAGTCCCATGAACAACAAGCCAGTCTCTGTTACGAGGGCTGACCAAGCACAAGGAGAATTGCCGACTGCAGGCCTAATTTAAGGGATTATGTGTTTGTGGTCAGTCTGAGAGCAGAACTGGCTTGTTTGCTTCCACTGTTCTTGGTGAGACATTCCCAGTTGGAAGTACTGCAAAGGAGGCACATTCCTGCTGGTGAGTGTAGCCTCGGCTCAGTCAGTAGCTCCTGGGGGATGAGCATAAAGATCAGGGTTAAGTGGAACACATTAGCTTCTTGCCTGCAGAATGATAAACCCAGCCCTCCTGTCCATATTGGCATCCGAAGGGAAGCAAGCGGTGTGTGTGGGCAATAAACTGATATTTCTTATTACTCGGACACGGATTGAATGAAAATATGTAACTGTTCCCCCTTTAAGGTTGTGCTCTAAATAGAACTCTGCCCTGGGGCCCTTCTTGATGTTTCGTTCCTTTGCTTACTCTCTCCAAGCATCCTTCACTCTTGGCCACATCTGTTCTTTTGTGGCCGGGAGGTGGGGGGCAACAAGTTCTGTTTAGGAACCAGATAGACTGGTACATCACTCAGAAAGAAACCTCTCTCCCCTCGCCCACTTACCTTTTCTTGAGTTCTCAGGGCCGCCTTGACAGGTGTGGCTATTTTGTGACATTTCTGTGCTGGTTGTGCCTGCCCTTCCAGACAACAGCTGCTTGTCTTTCTGACAGTCTGTTTGTTTGTGTCTGACTGCTAATGTCATAGGAAAACTCACCTCGCTAGCTTGCTCTGATTTTTCGAGGCACTTGTCTCTTGCTATACTGCTGGGTATTTAAGGAGCTTTGTTTACAGAGAGTGTGTGCCGAAGAGTGCAGCTGCTTCCTTTGTATCATAATTCCCTGTGGGCATGCGGGAAGGCTCTCGCCCAGACCTCACGGGACAGGCTGCAAGGGGGACAGAAAAATATAAATAAGGAAGAAAGGAGCACTGGCACCAGGGAGAATGAGTTCTGTCGAGAGTGAGCCTTCAGCACAGACAGCCAGCAGTCCAAGTAACAACCCACCACGTCAGGAAAGGTGGATCAGATCCAATGGTGTCAGTAGCCAAGAATCTAAGGCATTATCTTTGTGTCTAGAAGTGGTTTTCACTGGGTAATTGTGTTTGCCTCATCTTGCTATCCTTCAATCTACTCCTTTCCCTCCAATAGACTGGCTCTTGGAAGGCACAAGTCCTAGTTTATATTCTTCTGTGGGCTCCTATTACTCTTCTGATGACATCTAAACAAACTGGTTTTCAAGACCTAGGAGCCTGGTCCTAGCCTCTCTGGGACATTCTACCTAGACTCCCTGTACTGGCCGCTGTTCTAAGATTGCTCTGGTTCTGCTCCTATGCCAATCTTGCTAATTCTTACTCCAACTTCATCCAGTTCTGTTCTTGATTCCCTCTTTCCCTGATGTCCTTGATTGACTCATTGTGATGCCACTTGTCCACAGCTTGCTTTCTCTCTTTCTCCTTCTCCCTCCCTATAGCCATTTCCTCGCAGTGCTATAACTACCTATTCATTTTTGTGTTTCTCCATTAAGGGGGAGCAGGGGTCATGTCTTAACCCCTGTTGGGTGCCCAATTGTGGGGTCAGGGTAGGATTATTTCTATAATAAAGAACCACTAACACTTCAGTTGATCAATGCCATGAACGTTTTCTTTCTTTCCCACGTGAGAATGCAGTGTAGTGTCCAGTGGATAATCTTTCACATAGTTATTTTAAAATGTAGATCCTTTGCATTATCTACTTTCCTCATCCACCAGACGTGTTTTCTATTTCCAGGGCTTCAGCTGAAAGGCACGTTGAGTAGGGGAGAAAGAAGACTCATACAGGCTAGTTTTGGATTAGCCTAGAGGTTGAGTAGTTAGTTTCCATCTGTAATCCATTGGCCTAAATGCAATCGTTTGACAACATATAATTACAGGGGATGCTGGGAAATCTCATTCAGCAGCAAGCAGGCTTGGTGGGAAAATAGCTAATTTCTTTACACTAATGCTTACCTGGCATAAGGTAGGACTGAGTAAATATTGATTAAATGAGTGACCATTGCATTTTAGGCTCCATCTTGATTCTAAGATAAATCAGTTTAATCACCACAAAGGCTATGTGATTACAGATCGTAGAGAAAAAGCTCAGTGGACTCCAGGAACCTGGGGACCATGTAAATATTACAGAGAGCAGTCGAAGGAAGAGCAAGGAAGTCCTGTCTTCTGGAACTTTGATAGCCATATGATGAGTGTTGCCTATCAGGCCTCCACGGAAAGAGAGTTACATTAATACATATCTTTCTTTTTTTGTGGGTAGAAAAGAAGATGTAACAGAGAAGAGGAGATAGGAGTTACTGCTTTGATCCTATAGAGTGAGATGGTGACAGCATCTCTTCGCATATGGCTGTCACTTTTACATGCACCTAGCTGCTTGTCACTCTCCTGTCCCAGAGGGGATAGGTGTGTGTAGTGCCCACGACATGGCTGACTCCGTTTCACAGTCAGAACATCCTTGAAGTCATTGTGTTTCCACGTGAACCACCCCTCTCTCGATTCCAAGCCATTCCCTGTAGGTGGTAGAAAACTCATTTCCCACGTAGGGTAGGCAGAAGCAAGAGAGCCGCACAAGCGAGAGCTACCACTGGCAAGCAATTTAGTTTGAAAACACGTCTCCAAGGACTCGAGTTCTGGATGAGCCATGACATAATAACACCTTACCTGTGGGTGGCTCTTTAGAATTTTCAGCAGCACTTTCCCACACCTTATCTCATGTCATTCTCATAAGAAGATGGTGAGGTAAGAAAGCCAGGGCTTATTATGTCAGCTTTACAGATGAGCAAAGCAAGGCTCAAAGCAGCTCCGATGACTTTCCCAAGACCATGTGGCTGATCCTCTCGTCAGGCTCACACCTTGCTCCCTGGAATCAGAAAACTCATTCCTAAAGCACTCCTTCTTAGTTGATGATCAGGAAGACTGGAGACCATGTCTCTTGAGTGACCTTGCCTTTTAGTGCTGGCCGTTTCTCTCCCTATCTAAACAAGTGGGTCTGTAAGAAGTTACTACACAATCCTTCCCAGTGTTTATGTCTCTGCACACTGTGGTTCTGCTTCTTCCCAGTGTCCCTTCTGAGTGTTGTTAGAGAAAACTAAAGACAGCTTGAATGTTCCCTAAGATGTAGTATTCTACATGCCAGCTAATTATAGTGGTGTCTAGGTGGGGTTATACCATAGGACTCTTTTTCATTAAAACCAAGCAAAACAAAAGCCCACAGGGCTAGGATGTCCCAACAGATGTCTCTCTCTGCACTCACTGTTGCTACTGAGCGCTATTGTTGCCTTCTCAAGAATCCTTTGCACCCTGTCCAGACCTTACTCAGATAGAGAGCCCATGCTACCTTACCTCCCTACCTAATTAAAGAACAGCTCTAGTTTCCTTGGTCTCTCGTGTCTGGTTGTGAGCCGCTGAACATTGGCAGGGATGTGATGGGAGGAGGGTACAGCAAGCGCCAAGGAGAGACAGGATGAGTTCGTTACTCTGCAAAATCTAAAACAGGATGTCGAGCATCACACTCTACTGGGGACCAAGAAAGAAGCATTATAGAGGAAAGGTGCCGAATCCTTCCTCCCCATCTCCCTCTCAGCAGCTCAGATAGCTGAGGAAAGCTCTATCTACTGGCATCATCTCCCGTGCTTTGTTTCTGCAGCGGCAGAGTGTGACTGACACCTGGTAGTATCTGTGTTTGTATCTGTCTCAGCAAATCCTTTTCTATGTTAAAAGATTAATATAGTAAATCCAGAGGTATGGGGAGAATGTTCTACTATTTCCTCTTTGGGTGTCAGAGGATTGTTTGGTTCACACTGTTTTTTTCCTTTCCCTCTCTCTCTCTCCTTTTCTTCCTATAAACTGCATTATAATGTCTTTGTCCAATTTCTCACTTTCCCTAATCATTACGAAAAGCTCAGACAATCTGGATAGAATCTCTGTGTGTGTGTTAGTGTTTTAGAGAAGATAACCCAGTTTTTCTTCAACAGAGCTGTTGTGACTTGAGGTTCTTTGAATGAGGTTGGCATGAGGAAACGATACTTGCTGTAAACTTATGGGAAAGGCTCTGAGAAGCATGCTCTTGGTGAAACACATTGCTGTTTCTCTTGGGCAATCTATTTCCCAGTGCTCAGATAAGAATTCAAAGCCACTTCTGTTACTCTTCCTGAGAGCTAAATAGAATAGGAATTCCAGCACTGTGCTGTACGATGACCATTTGCTTTGAGCTGAATATTGAAATATGATCATAACATCTTATGTAAACCAAAGACATTTATGTAGAGGAACTGCAGGTCTTGCACTTAGTGAAATCTATTGAATGCACCTTTGCTGCCTACAAATTTCCATATTTGTCAGGCTCCTCCCAAGGTCTTCCAGGGTAAGTTAGCCAGACTGAGAACAGCTTGGAGGAGTAGGGATGAGAAGATGACTACTATCTGAATCCAATCGTGCTGTCATGTGGCAACAAGACATGTACCACCCATCACGCCAACCTAACCCTGGTTACTAATTCTGCTCGTAATTGAGTAGCATCTACATCTCTATGAAGAAGGATCAGGTGATAAATAAAAATGCAATGCCTAGTTCGACTCTCAGCGCTATGCTTCATTATGTGGTGGGTGCTGGGCCGATGTGGTGGCGGTGATGCGGTGTGTTTGTGTAATGTGTTGTCCCTTGTCTTTGTGTCCCAACCTCGTGCTCTGCGCCTCTTCTACAATGCATATTCATGGAGCTTTCAGAGAACAACTACCCAAGTGTCAAAGGTTATTCAAATTCCTTGCTCCAAGCTGTCCTCACTTGTCCCTTAGTATGAGTCCTTTTCTTTCTCTTAGTGTCTTCGTTGTGAGAGAAGTTTCTTAAGGGAAATCATCAACTCCCCTTATGTTATGCTTATCTGCCTAGCTCCAGCGAGGTAGGCAGTTTAGGCTACCATAATAAAATATCATAGACTGGGTGACTTAAAGACCAGAAAATTATTTCTCACTGTTCTGGAGGCTAGGAAGGTGATTTCCAGTCAGGGATGTTTGTTTGTTTTATAGATGATTGCATTAATTGTCCATCCTCACACGGGAAAGAGAGAGAGAGAGAGAGAGAGAGAGAGAGAGAGAGAGAGAGAGAGAGAGAGAGAGAGAGAGAGAGAGAGAGAATGGTAGTGTGCAGGGCAAGTTTTCTGATACGTCTTCTTGTAAGCACTGTAATCCAATTGGATCAGTGTTCCACCTTCACGACCTCATTGAAACTTAATAATTACTTTTTTGGAGACTCCATCTCTCCCAATGTAGCCACAGCACACAGCGAGGGTTAGGGCATCGCCATTTGAAGTGCGGGGGAAATAGAAACCTTCAATTCCCACAACAGTGGTATCTGTTGCCTACCATCCCATCTCCTGTTTCCCAAGCAGGGAAAGGCAAGCACGGTACCACGTGTGAGTGAAGAGTCATCAAGCAGGTAGGTGAAAAATGAAGTCTCAAAGGGGGAAAACAAACCTCGATGAAAAATCTGTGGTTGATCAAACTGGATCGAACTGTAACCTGGTCCTTTCCTTCTGTTGTTATTGTCATGAAGTCGAGAGGATTATGTGGACCTTCTGGGCGTGTCTATTACAGAGCAGTGCTTGTGTTTGGAAGTAAAGGGAGGAACAGTACAAGAAAGGTGGACTAGGAAAGCACTAATGTGGCTTTTGCTGTGATAACAAACATCCCCACGATCCGGTGGTTTCATACGACAAATGTTCATTTCTCCCCCATACTGCATGTCCACTGGCTGTAAATGGAAGTGCTCCACTGCTCGTGTTTCTTCTGAAATACACATTGCTAGTAGCTCCACTTTGACATAGGAGAAACTGTAAAGCAGAATGCAGTAAATTGCATGCTGGTTCTTAAAGCTCTTACTTGTCACATAGCACTAGAGATGGAACTTTTTTTTTTGCTAGTCTTTCGTGGGTTAAAGCAATTCACATGGCCACACCTGGCTTCAAAGCGGCAGGTGACGTAACCCAAACAACACTGATTATTATTATAATGGGGCGATAATGAGATCTAGGCAAACAGGGACAGGACTTGAGCAAAAGTTGTGGGACCAATAAGCTTTTTTGAATTTAATGCTCTTCAAAATGTGGCTTGTGGAACAGCGGGAACATCCAGCTTGTGCTGTGTAGTTGCATAGTTCTGCTCCTGGGGTAAGTTTCAGAACAAAGCCGCTTTCCACTGAGCTCCTCGGAGTTGCTTTTCAGGTGTCCGCACAGCACAAATAACAATAGCCTCAATGAAACAATTAAAAGCTTTCCAAATGGCTTATCTCAGATCCACCAAGAAATGAAACCCCCTAAACATGCCTCAACATTTTACAAAAGGCTGTGTCTGAGGGTGGTCTCACCGTAATGATAAAGTTTTCTCCCCATCCTTCCTGAAAGTGATACTAGCAAGATGTTAGCAAGAGTATCACTGTCAGGGCTGAACGGCTGAATCTAGTGGGATTACGTCTGAGCTACATAAACATAGATTGAATTAAGCATGGTGAGTTGATGATGGGGCACATAGAAGGAGTCAGGACCTTACGTTGAGATAATAACTACTTCATTATCTACCCAGATAAAGGCCGTGAAGGCTTTTAGCAACATCATGGAAAGGAGACTAGGCTGACCTTCCTGCCAGCAGCTCTTAGCTCCCCTTTTAAAACAGAGTCTGGAACATAAGTGAGTAAAAAAATATGTGCACCTCTTGACATCATTCCTTCCCTGCCCCAGCTTTCCTGGTATGTAGGCTGTTACTTCCAATGCTTTGGGTAAGGCAGCTTTCAGTTAAATGATTTGCAATGGAATTTCCGTGAGACTCAATGTATAGATGTCAGTAGCAGGTCTCCCCTACTTTACACTCTCAGACCTTTCTTCTTCCTAAATGTTGCTTTTGCAGCGAAAGGCAGAAACGCTGCCATTTAGTCAAAGGAAATTCCTGCTCCTTGGGCTGCAGTTGAACTTCCCCCAGGACATGGTGATTTTAGCTAAGTACCACAAAACTGGTATCCCAAAGCCAACGTTTCAAATGAGATTTCGAGGGAATGGTTTTCCCGTGTTCATTATTGTCCTCATTTAAATATGGCAACTCGTTCTTCATGGGTTGACTTGAGCAAAATATTTTCTTTCTACTGCATTAAAAAAATCTTGTCAATAAAATGAGGAGTAGTTATGTGGATTTCTTATATGGCTATCATTTTTATTTGTGAGGAAATGCAGTGGACGCTAGATCATAATGAGGCCTCCCGGCTCCAATAAATTACATTTGCTCTAGGTTGACTAGCCAGGAATGAGGTCATGTACTCTTGATCCAAATCATGAATGTGACAGCCTACATCTCCATAGAATATAGTAGGATCAGTGGCCACCCTACAGCGTTTCATCATCATCTGTGTCGCCTTCAGGGCATGGGTTTTGGCAGAAAATGATGGTAATAATATGAATTATGTTCACTCCTTAGCCTCAAACAGTAAAAGGCCTCAGACTTGGATTTTTTTTTTTAAAGAAAGCGATTTCATCTCACATAGGGGTAATTAACAAGTTCTGTATGAGAAATGAAATCGGAATTATTGAACTTAGAAATATAGCAGAAGGAGGATGGAATATGTTTCTTGAAATCTCTCCAGGTAATATAGAAAACCTGGTGAACATATTCTGTCACATTCCTTCTTCCTGGCACGTAGATTTAAACTCTGCATTTAGATTTGCCTTGAAGGCTCTTTGAAGTGCAGTTTTCTTTCTCTACAGGAGAAATGCGGGCAAGCAATTGTTTGGGAGATAGGAGAAGGCAATTTGTAATGGGTAAATGGTGGCTATACTTAGGGCAGATGTTTTCCACAGTGGTACTGGAATTATGGATAGCTTTATACTTTTAAAATAGGGGAATTCGGTTAGATGTTCAGCTGCCCCCCATTGTTACTCAAGTCCCTATTTACAGTAACACAGACCAAAATCATTATAAATAACGGGGAATGTAATTGTAGTGTGAAGTGTACGTGTTTATATAAAGTAGTGAGACAAATGTTGCATATACATGAAACTTTTAAAATGTGGGTGACATTTGTGTGGCTCTATTTCAATAGCATTTAAATATAGACATTATTTGCTTTGATATCCAAGTATTAAAAGAACGTGTCATATCAAAAACAAAGCTCAAAAATGTTCTTAGAGAAACTATAATCCAAAACAAAGGTGGCAAGTATACTAAGTCTCCAAGGTTTCTTTTATCTGAATTCGTAGTGTTTATGATATTTAACAATACTTTTCAATAGTTTGGGGGAAAGCTTAGAACTTGTTGAGTCAAACCTTTACACTGACTTATGTGTTAGTTAGGTGATGTCCATTATTTTAATCAAAAAATGGCAACCTTTTTTTACTGTAAAGACCCAGTTAGCAAAAGCTTTTAGGCTTTGCATATTATGCATTCTCTGTCACCCCTATTCAGATTTGACATTGCTCAGGAAAGCAGCCATAGGCCATGTGCAGGTGACTTACTTTGCCTTTGTCCTGATACGGTTTTATTTACACAAACAGGCAGTGAGCTAGTTTGTCTTCAGAGATGAAGTTTGTCAACGTACAGTCTAATTAGAGCCCAATTTACGTATGACAGCTGCTTGAACATCTATGTATGGACATATTTAGCACATGCACAGATGAACGCTTGAGCTTGTCTGCACATGCTCAAGTATAAGAATGGGGTGTTTAATGTTTATATGCCATTTTCAGATCACTCTGGAAAATCCGTGCACACGTATGCAATTTTGTCCTACAGCAATAAATATGCTCCAGTTTCTAAATAAGTATTTTATGTTACAGATTGTGGCTACCTTATCCAACTAAAGTTTCTTCAGTGTTGGCCTTGATGTCTTTTCTCCTCTCAAGTTCATTGCATCATGATCATATATATATATATATATATATATATATATATATATATGGCTTAATTAATACTCTTTCAAGGTAATGATGCTCGTCACATGGACCTTTTTTTAAAATGTGGGCTGTGCAAGTCGCTTTTGTTATGAATCATCCTCTCTTCGTGTCATTAGAGAATTTTAAACTAAGCATTAATTGAAATGAAACCGCAGGCTTTGTCAGATTGATTGATCTTTTTTGACTCTCTTCTTTCTTCCCAGAAGAGAAACTGTCAGTGTTTGCCCAGAAACGGGAGAGACTCATGCTTTGAAAAGTGGATTTATGGGATGATAGGTCTGGCATGTACTATCTGTTCACCTGTTTGTCCTGAGGGGAGCCATCACCTGGTTAATCCTTTTACGCTGGAACGATGGAATAACAGACAATTTCAAAAGTTGGACCATCAAAAGCTGATAAGCACAGGGAAAAGTTTACTCTTATACATTGGATGTATGCTAAACCAGTATCTTGAGGCATTTCCTTGTAAGAGAAAGGGGATCAGACGAGAACTCTGGATTTTTATAGCTGGGCTCTGGCTGATATTTGGGATACTGTCTTACCAAGATTTAAGCTGTAGCTGTGCCTTTGGACTCTCAAAATCAGTAGGCCTCAACTTCCTATATTTTCAAAGAAATATAAAATCGGAATTTGAGATAATCGTTTAATAGTCAAATATCTAATTCAAAGCAGGCCATATGAGTTGAAAAAGTTTAACAGAAAAACGAGGAAAATTGCTTTCATTTCATTTCTAGACAATACTTTTCTTTAAAATGTTTTTATTAATGCACTCATTTCTTTGTATGCACCCTGTCGTAGTTAGGGTTTCTATTGCTGCGATGCCACACATCGACCCAAAAACAAGTTGGGGAGGAAAGGGTTTGATTTGACTTACACTCTAGTATTGCTGATCATCACTGAAGGACATCAAGACAAGAACTCAAACAGGCAGGAACCTGTAGACAGGAACTGATGCAGAGACCACGGAGGGGAGCTGCATATAGGCCTATTTTTCATGGTTTCCTCAGCCTGTTTTCTTATAGAACCCATGACCACCAGCCCAGAGTAGGCACCACCTACCATGGGCTGGGACCTCCCTCACTGATCACTAAATGAGAAAATGTCTTACAGCTGGATCTCATGGAGGCATCTCCTCAGCTGAGGCTCCTTCCTCTCTGATGACTCCAGCTTGTGTCAAGTTGACACACAACCAGTTAGTGCATGCAGTTAGACAACTGCAGGCACAGAGAGGCAGAGCTAATGACAGCACACCTTGACCCAACCTTCTCATTCTACACAGTTCATGGATGAGGATAAATGGCTTCAGGCAGTGTTGGAGAGAACACTTATTCTCTTATTGCCTGTCTGGTGTCGAGTTGGTGTGAACAACACACCACTCCCCATTCTCCACTGCTTCTCTTTTGAAATCACTGAATTCCCAGTGTGAGGCAGCGTGGAGCAAAGGCATGCCCCATCTAAAAGTGAGGAGAGCACCAATGACCCTCCATGCTCCAGGTGTAGTTTGGTTATTCTTAAGCCCTTTAGAGGTCATACTTTCGAGAATAGGAGTCTGATAAATTTCAATCCCCAACAGTTATACGACTTTCTGTGCAGTTTGCTCTCGAACTTTTTTCTTTTAGAATATTTTTCCCTCTCTGTGGAATCACTAGGTGATGTGTTTATCTTCTTAAGCTGGGAGCTGTTTTGTCTATGAGAAATCTTTTAGCAGTTTGCTCATTGACAGTAGCCAAAAAAATGACATCTAAAGCAGCTTTCATGAATCGACCTGGGAGACAGGTTGACGGATGGTGGGGGGACCTTCACAGTTCTAGAGGACTTTGTTTTTATTGTGTTATGTTTTCATACATCTACTCAGAAAAGTGATGGGGGATGATGAATTTCTTTTCAGGGATAAGAAATGCAATCAGACAGAGCCATTCACTCAAGTATACACAGAGGGGCACGGGAGAGAAATTAGAGAACTTAACAGCAAGGCTCCCATTCATTGGTCTTTGAAGTCATCTTCCCTCACGACTCCAGGAATGGGAGTTTTTAGACAGGAGGCAAAATGGTGAAACAGCAGCACCCTGTTGCCCTTGGCAATGCTGTGGAGGTGGAGCATCATGAGATTGGATCTACTTTGCTTTGCCCTGCCTTGGGGAGATTGTGAGTCATCCTATAGAGTTGGAGAGCTCTTTGGAAATGACCAAACAAGGTGTTGGTCACAACACTGCACCTAAGAAAAAGTAAATATTCTCTGTCAAGGCACTGTGAGTTTACTGGCTTCCTCCAGAATCTTCTGAACATGTTGCCGGAGGCTTGTTATACTCCACATAACAGGGCTGCAGGTATTTTATTTCTCAGTACATGAATTCATCAGGGTCAAAACTAGGCAAAAATAAAATTGAGGAATGAATAAATCCTGGACTCCATTCTTTTCCTTTGCTTTCTGAGTCTCCATTGTATCAAATGGCCAGTTGCAGCCATTTGCTTCTGATTGAGTGCATTGATCTCTTTAGTCTCTTCTCTTCCCTCCCTAGACTCCTTACCCCCCTCCTCTCTTCTGCCTTGTTCTCCCCACAGCTTTGCTAAGAAAGAGCCAGCCTTGAATTCAAGTATAATTGCTCAGCAGGGGGGACTTCCTTGAAAAAAACCTCAAATTTTTGGGCTGTAACAGTGGAAATCTGTTTGAACCCTTGAACTTCCTTTATTGTTGAAATGACCACCTACAGAAACATGCGAGCAAAAGCACCAGGAACACAGTGGTCTCTTTTATGGGAAAAACAGTAGCTGGAATTATTTCATTTTTGCAAGAATTCTATAACGGGGAGGCATTTCTGAAGAGAAAGTAAGGGACAAACATTCCCCAAGTTGGAGATGTCTGGGTTATGATCAGGATGTTGTGATAATCAGTTTTTCTGGGCTTAGGAACAGAGTCTTCATTCATTTTTTCCCACCACAAGCATAAAAGCTGATAAGTGTAGTATTTCTGCCTCTGTTGTCATGAGCTTGCTCTCAGCACAAGAGGTTTCCAGGCACATAAGCAACAATAGAAAGAAGAATTTTTGCCTCTTATGAAGTATAGTCGGCATGTATCAACTGTCCACATTTTCTAACCTAAAAAAATTCCTTGAACTTTTTTCTGCATTTCACTCAGTCGCTGGGATGGCTTCCATTTATGGATATCTCTCAGGGTGCCAGGAGGTCTTGTGCATGGGTGTGCAGGCATACTCTGGTAAACTGGGAAGCTGTTTCTTTCAGTCTGCTTGTGTCCTGGTCACTCATCACCCTTTCCCTAACATCATCTTCAACCAGAAATCTGAGTATGTTGTATATTTAAGAAACACCCAACCACCATGTTTAAAAGATAAAACCCAAACTGCTACCTAGACTGGGTACCAGTCTGGGCTACATAGTGAGTTCAAGGTTCACCTGAGTTATATAGCTAGACCCTGTTTCAACACACACACACACACACACACACACACACACACACCACACACCACACACACACCACATGCAAGCAAGCATGCACATACACTTCTTAGCAAGGCACAGGTTTATAGGTAGCCTGACTTCCCCCAGCTTATCTTTTCATATTACTAGGTGCCAGCCTGGGCTACATAGTGAGTTTAAGATCCATCTGAGCTATATAGCTAGATCTTGTCTCAACAAACACACACAGACACACACAGACACACACAGACACACCACACACACATACACACACTCCTCAGCAAGGCATGGGTTTATAGGTAGCCTGATTTTCCAGCTCATCTTTTCATATTGCTCCATTCCTCTTGGCCTGAGCCCAGGTATGAATAAATCCTCTGAACCTGATATTTATTCAAATAAATTTCAAATCGAGCATTGTTCCTGCAGCTTCCAATGATCTTCTACTATTATTGTTTGCAAATAGCTCCTACACAGATGGAAAGCCCCCAACACATTGTAATTTCTCCTGCGAAATCTCTGTCTCTCTCATCTGCTCACTCATATGTTTGTTACCAAAGCATTTTCTATTACAGATACCCTCTTCTTAATACTTATAGCATAGGACTTTAATCAATAATTGCTTGTCTGTTGCAGTCCACTGTAAACCTATGAAGGAAGGGGCCATCTATCTTTCTGTTTCAGATTCTCAGGGCAGAGAACACAGTGCCTGGCATCTAGTGGATAGTCAATAAATATTTCTGAATGAATGGGTTCATCCGAAAAATGTAGAATAAATTGTGTGTGTGTGTGTGTGTGTGTGTGTAGAAAGAGCAGTGGGCTTGCTTCCCACCACCCAACTCCCACCTGCCGGCTAGGCTTACCCAAAATACACGAATACACAGAAACTGTATTCATTTAAACATGCCTGGCCCATTAATTTCAGCCTCTTATTGGCTAATTCTCACATCTTGCTTTAACCCATATTTAGTAATCTGTGTAGAACCACGAGGTGGTGGCTTACTGGGAAAGATCTTAACCTGCGTCCAAATCTGACCCTCCTCCCATCATTCCCCTTTTTTCTGTTATAAACAAAAAGAAAGGCTTTCACTTTAACATAGTAAAATTACATATAACAAAACAGTTATCAAGCAAGAATTACAGTTGCAATATTTAGATCTATTTTATCTTTTATCATAACTAAGGAAAATTATAACTGTAACTAACCATTCTTCAACTCCATCAAAGACTCCAGAAGGATATAATATTACCTAAGCAAACAAGAAATAAGCAACTTTTCAAACTCTAGAAATGGACAGAGACATCTTGCTGCCTGGACAATTACCCAAAGTTCTTTTGTATTGTTGGGGCAACATCTTCGGCCTTCAGGCCCATAGTATCCAGCAGACTTTTCCATGAAGCAGGACATTTCAAAGGCAGTTCAGTCACTTTTCTTTTGTGTCCCGCAGAATGTCTCGCAGACTCTTTTCTGAGTCAGGAACCCCGAAAGACCGTCTCACCTTTAGGCAAATTCAGCTCTCTGTGGGTCCTTTATGTCCAGTTTATGCAACAGTCCAGGCAAGAGCAGTTTCTTGCCCAAATGGCTAGCCAACTCCATAAGGAGCCTCTTAGATGCCCATCTTCCTCTTGAAGTAGATTGGTGCTGCCAAGAGCAGACATGTCTCATTGTCATGAAAAGCCCTAAATTATTAAAACATTAAATGCCATATTCTGCAGTCTTTGAAAGATATGAAGAATGTCTATCTAACTGAAATATATCTCTACATATCTAGAAAATCTAACATGACTACAAGCCTAAATATTATCGTTATTATCCATTAACAACCGATATTTCTGAATAGTGCATTACATTTTTAAGATGAACTACACAATTCACAATAACCTTAATCAAGAATCAGAAATACATATACATATAACAAAATTGACCATTGATTTATGTCAAGCAAAGCAAAGATTTATATCAATGGTAAATGATTCATATCTATATCATATCCCCTTAAAATGTGTAAAAGAACATGTATAAAACAATATTTGGGAATATGGGGGCAACAGTTTTTACGCTTCATACTGCGTCTTGCGTGAATGAGGGCGCTGTTATTCAGGTCTTTCATGGTATAACCTGTTGAGTGAAGTAATTTTCTGAAGGTGTTCAAGGTGACCTTTCAGGAGGGCGTGGCCTATCATACCATACTGGGGTAGAAGCAATCCACAGGGTCTCATCCTCTTTGAAAACAAAAGAAGACCCTCTAAAGCATCATATCCTTAGACCCAAATTCTGAAATCATAATACCCTTATGATATCTATTCTGGTTTAGCTTGGCAGCCCATATAATAAAATGTCTCTCTGTACTTAGCTCCTTCACAGTCAAAAATTTTAAAGAAAACACAATAAAATACATAATCCAGACCCTCTGTGAATTTTCCATTTTTACTTCTTTTTACTCTATCACTTTACTTTATTCTGTCTCTTTAAAGACTTTACCCTTTTAAGGCATAATCTTTATTCGCTGTGTTTTTTCTTCTCTCTCTCAAGCCTACGTATACTCATCCAACATTGTGACCCATTTAAAGATTTTTTATGTCTGAATCTGTCCTATTGTGAATCTGTAATTTTTTACTATCCAGGAGCATTTCTTAAAAGGTTAAGCACTTCTTAAAAACTTAAGTTGCGCCATGTAGAGGTAATACCACCTGTTTCCTGCCCAGTCTAAACCTTAACTGCGCTGTTATGCTGTTATTATGGTAATTAAGACAGTTCCTGCCTGAGTTTAGCACAGTTCAGCATGGCAGAGCAGCTCCTGCCTCAGAGCCATTTGGTGCCCCTGAACTGCACACAGTTCCAAGCACACAGCAAGTCCACATTGCCATCAAGCAAGCCGTAGCAGTTTAACTCTGAGAATGAACTTTTAATCTGAGTTACATCCAAATCTGCCATGCCGAGCACTGCGCAGCCTGGAAACATCTCTCTGTATGGCAGCAAAAATCCGCCATGCTCTCCTCCTCCTAGCCGAAGCCTGATTCCTATCCATCTGCCCAGGTGCAGGCAGGAGCGCTGAGCCATTGGCATGGTCCTCAGAGTACTTTCTTTCCAATCCCGAGTGGGAACACAAACATCCAGTCCTATAAAGCCATTGAAATGCTTTAATCATGTGTGTGTGTGTGGTGTGTGTGTGTGTGTGTGTGGTGTGTGTATGTGTGTGTGTGTGTGTGTGAGAGAGAGACTCTTCAACAGAATGGCTTTAGTGACTTACTTCCTTCAACTTGTCCCCACTTCCTAATGACCCATTTAACTATGCAGTCACTGATGAAATTAGAAGTTCCACAGTCTAGTCACTTCTTGATAGTGACATCATCTGGGGTGAAGCTTCAATATGTGATCACTTTTGGGGCAATATTTTCATATTCAAATCATAACAGAGTCCTACCTGAATTTTAGGAACACAGAATACTCATACACACACAGGCAGAATCTCCAAGTGTCAAGAACATGCAAATGAACATTTCAAATATGTATGAGCTATTACCTATGAGGAATAATCAAATGTT
This sequence comes from Arvicola amphibius, assembly GCF_903992535.2. Taxonomy (NCBI): domain Eukaryota; kingdom Metazoa; phylum Chordata; class Mammalia; order Rodentia; family Cricetidae; genus Arvicola; species Arvicola amphibius. The sequence goes on along the minus strand of NC_052065.1, from coordinate 7,850,188 downwards.
TTCTATAGAGGGAAATGAGTGTCAATAGTTTTAGGCTTTGAAGGACATGTAATTTAATGTGACAACTACTAAAGTATACCATTGTAGAGTCAACACAATGATAGAAAATAGGCATTTACAAGAGCAGAAAACTTTTAAACCATGTTTGTTGATATAATATTTTTGCCAGGTATGGTGGGTGCATGCCTTCAATCCCAGTGTTCGGGGGGCAGGGGCAGAGCAATTGGATCTCCTATGAGTTCAAAGGTCAGCCTGGTCCTACAATAGTGAGTTCCCAGAACTGCTATAGCTGCCATATGAGATCCTGTCTCAAAAAAGGAAAGAAAGAAAGAAAGAAAGAAAGAAAGAAAGAAAGAAAGAAGAAAGAAAGAAAGAAAAGACGGAAGGAAGAAAAAAAGAAGTTGTCTCAAATCCTCCCTATCCCCCCTATCCACCCAGTGTTATGTTCTTTTTCTCTTTCTTTAAAAAAATAAACAAACCAACCAAACAAAACATGAAACACTCCCCCACAAAAGCAGATATTAAAATAAACAAACAAAAGATCGATAAGAAAAAAAGCCCAAATGAGCAGCATGAGAAAAAAGTTCTATAAAATACCATTGAGTTCCTTTTGTGTTGGCCAACTACTCCTGAGCATGGGCCCCCTGCCCTGAAGCGTGGTTAATAATACCCAGTGAAGACACCGTTTGGAGAATACTGATGGTTTTCATTTGCCAGCTGGTATCAATTACAGATAGCTCCTCGAGTATGGGAGGAAGCCCATGACCATTTCCCTCTTACAGTGCTGGAATCCTGTGTGGCTTGAACCTGTAGAGGCCCTGTGCTTGCAGCCACAGACTTTGTGAGTTCATCCATGTATCAATCCTGTTGGGTCTGAAAGACATTGTTTCCTTGGAGTCATCCGTCACCTGTGGAAGAGGATGTAACTTTTAAATAGTGACATTCAACAATAATTTTTTTCTCTTTTTTTAATATGGTTTATTTTTTATATTTAAAAATTTCCATCTCCTCCCCTTCTCCTCCCCCTTCCCTCCGCTCCCCTCCACCCATACACGCCCTCCCTTCCACCCATACCCCCCTCCCTCCCTCTCCAGGCCAAGGAGCCATCGGGGTTCCCTACTCTATGTTAAGACCAAGGTCCTCCCAACTCCCCAATAATTTTTTTTTGATTTTTCGAGACAGGGTTTCCCTGTAGTTTCTAGAGCCTAGAGCCTGTCCTGGAACTAGCTCTTGTAGACCAGGCTGGCCTCGAACTCAGAGATCCGCCTACCTCTGCCTCCCGAGTGCTGGGATTAAAGGCGTGCGCCACCACCGCCCGGCTATCTCCCCAATAATTTTTATCACTAAATTACTAACTTAGCATCTTCATGGTGCATTTTGTCATCTTCAGTGAATAAACTAATTAGACTAGAATTATTGTTCTCTTTTTGACATTCTGTTTATCAGACTGGTCATAATTGGGCATATTTGTAGAAGCTATAGTATGGTCGAGCTATTTGCATATCCTATGATAGGGCTGAATAATATGCTGTGAATTCATTCTAGTGATTTCATTAGGATGGGGGATAATAGACCGTGGGTTTTCTGCATCAATCTCACACCTTTGGATAATTTTGCAATTTTCTATTTTGTCAGCAATAGCTTCTGTTTGCAGTCATTAACAAATGACCTCTTTTTAAATCACGGAGGTCAGAGTCGTATTTGTCACTGGAAAGCATATTTATCAAATCACTTTGAAAAAGTGCTAAATCCTACAAAAGCAAAGGCTTTGTTTTTCTTGTTTATTCTGGAGCTGCTCACATCACCTCCAAAGCACGGGGCTTGGAACGTCGCAGCCTATCCTTACCCATTAAAGACTCCTTCTAACAAAATAAACCACAAGCAATCAGTGCAAAAAGAAAACAGAAATCGTGAGCTGAATTCTAAATGTATGTGGGAATGCCTCACTATTATCAGAGAGCATCATTTTGATGCACTCAGAGAAATCATGCATTCTCTGAATGATAAGAGTCTATTTGTTATTGCTCATTAAGCCCTTGAAAATGATTTGCCAATCTATACCTAACTTCAGCATCTCATTTCTGGGCAGTTTTCTTCTTGTTCCTGGAAGAAACTTCACTAGCTTGGTTTTGTCTGATGAGAAATAAGTTAGTGTGGCCTTTCTGGATCTTGAGCCTCAGAACTCTTAAGTCCAGTCTGTCAAGATGGTGTGGCTTCCTTCTTTCTGCTCTGTGGTGCCTTCAATCCAGGAGTAAGGAAAGCGGTCATTTCTTCAATTTCTCCCAGGTCCAGGCTGACACTAATCTTTTTGCAGCATTGACATCTATTAACTTTTCATGACAGCATAGCCAAGCTTCTCTTGGGTGCGTTTCCTCAAGGCATGCTTTGTGATGATGTCCCTTCAGTCCATTTGACTTTGAGGAGAAGAAATAGGAGGAATGTAAACAGACATGCATCTCTTTGTGTAAAGATTAAATAGGGCAAGCTAAGACTAAGAAAAGGGAAGAGGAGGAGGGAAAAGATGAAGTAGAGGAGGAGGAAGAGGGAACCCGAAGAGCAAACCAAGGAGATAACTGTTGTTAGCCGGAAGACGGAGAGCTCTTTTCCACAACCAAGGCTCTCAGAGCTGATACATCTCCCAATTCTCTATATGTATTGATAGATAAGACCAAAATTAAATAGGGTTATTCTGATGTAACTATTTGCATAATTGCAGTTTTATTATAGCATCTTTATGGTTTAGTACATATCATTTCCTTTGGTTAAATGTGTCTTATACCAGTAAGCTTTGCCATAGGCTTTTGTAAACAAAAATTCCCACTTCTTAGTGTGGAGTCTAGAAACCTAAAAGCTTCTTCTTGTGAACAGATCTTTTCTTTATAATCTTCAGTGGCTTGCCGCCAGGACCAGGGACTCTCAACTCTTACTATCCTTGGCATGAGAATTCTTTATTGAAACTTTTCGTTTTCAAACATACCTTCTAAACTTGGTAATAAATTTCCTTGATGTGATATGTTTCTCCGAATAATAAAATGCAATGTTTTGGGGCAACTGTTATTGTTGGTTAAAAGCAAAGACAAAAATTATGCAAATTCACATAAAAAATGAAAAAGCAAGTAGCTGTTGTTTCTAATGGGAAAAATGTGGGTGGTGTTTTCTGTGGTATGCTTACATTTACATAATGTTTCAACTGTCCTGCTTTAAGAAGCCTGTACACGAGAGAAAAGGATACTCCCTTTAGATTTAGAATATAAAAGAATAGGTTAGAAGTTCTAAGATGGTAAGAAACCATTACTTCTGTCCATAAACCACCCACTGTTCATAAATACTTTTGAAGTAATTAATTTTATGACTCTAAATATTTGTAGATGTTGGGAGCAAATTCATAAAATGTGTGAGCCACCATGCCTGGATTATATCTTTATTTTTAAAGTTAGCATTGGAATATTAACTATTTATTGAAAACAATTTGAGAAAAAAATCACTTCCCCAAACAATTTATTTGCTAATGCAATGCTCATTCATTCACTTATCCATCTACCTATGTCCTCCTACTCATCCTTGTAGTTAGTCATCCATCGACTCAACTATCTACCGATCCATATCCATCTGTTTACTCAAATATCTATCTATATTCATCTACTCACAATCTACCCATAGCCACCCACACATCCACTCATTCACCTATTCATCCATCCATCCATCCATTCATGCATAAGATCATATATCCGTACATTCATCTGTAAACCTATCTATTCATCTATCTGTCAATCAGACTCTTCATCCATCCATCCATCCATCCATCAACTCATTACATAGGCATTCCTCTGCAGTTCCATTCATTTATCTACCTAAACCACCTATTTATTCACCAGATGGTGAAGGCATTTGATAGTCTTGGACTCATCTGAGTATTATGAAGCTCTAAAAAGAGTTTCTGTCCTCTTGAAGCTCAAGATCTAAGTAGGGAAACAGACTACGTATTATCTTTTAAAAATATTTTAGACTTCCAGATAGAAACGCATCCTTCACCCTCCCAGCAGTGTAATCGTAGTGAATTTGTATTGGCATATTTAAATAGTTACTCTTAATGATAATGCCAATTTCTCCTTTGGCAATAGAATCCTCTTTCTGATTTTTTCTAGCTTAAAATGATTTATAATTATATGATTTTAAAACAGAGGTAAGAAATATAAGGGCAGGTTTTATATAAAGTTAAGAGGCTACTAGAATGTAGGGATTCAGTTGGGCATATAGGTGAGTATTTACTGGGTTTTAGAAATATTTGCTGTCTTGTTATCAGTAGCAGGAAACAAAAGACTTTTGTTTCTTGAGAGAGAAAGGGCAGGGGGCAGGTGCGGTTTCTTAACTACGAAGTGCAATTATTTATATTTTGAAAATAGCATTAGTTGTGTTACAAGCTGCTTTAGGCAGTCATACCATAGGAAGCTCTCTGTGTGTGTGTGTCTCTGTGTGTGTTTGCACAATATGTTTGTTTATAGGCTCACCTGGATTGTAGAGTCAGACCTGATCTCTCAGGCCTAAATTTAATTTCATTGTCTGATGAGAAATAAGTTAGTGTGTTCTTTCTGGCTGAGTGAGCAATTTTTCCCCTGCCTTGTTTACTAACCATCAAGTATGTATTTGCATGTTAACTGTTGAAGATAAAATTTGGATAAAAGCTGTGACTATTTGCTGTTTGAGTGATATTAACATAAGCCTACCTGCTGAAAATTATACCTCTAAACTTTTATACTGTGTTTTATTGTTTTCTTTCATTTTTTAAAAAGAAAATGTATTTAATCTTTATTTTTATGTGGGTGAATGTGTGTCTGCATGTATGTCTGTGTACCATGTGCATGCCTGGTACCTGTGGAGGCCAGAAGAGAGCATCAGATCTTATGGAACCGGAGTTACAAGCAGTTATGAACTTCTATGTGTGTGTGCTGGGAACCAAACCTGGGTCTTCTGTGAGAGCATCTGCTAAGCCATCTCTCCCAACCCTGTACATATATTTTCTTGTTGAAAAAAAACTAATATCTAACTAACATACATTAGTATGAAAATATTTAACTGTAGTGCTTTCTAAACTCACATGTGTGCACCCCCTCCCTAATTACCAATAAGCTCTAGATACAGAACACTGGCAATGTTTGAGAAGGTTACTCATGGCCCTTTCACAGCCAACACTCCTACCATGCCTGTGCCCTTTGCGACAGTAACTACTGCTTTGATCTCTGTCGTAGATTCACTTGGCTTCATTTGAAAGGTCAGATGAATGTAATCATACTACATGTATTTTTATGTTGAATTTCTTGCTTGTGAGATTCACCAATATTTTCCTCTTTTTAAACTTATAGATAAAATTTATAGTATGCTTGTTATCATGTAATATTCAATACATGTATTCATTGTATAATGTTATATATGTATTCATCTACTCAAATATTTACCAGTGCTTTGTGGTATAAGCTTTCTAATTCCTTCCTCCTAGCATATAACTGTTGCCTGCAATAATAACAATATATGATACTGGTTTATCTGACCATAACTTAGTGGTTCTTGCACATAGCTCTAACTTGACTTCCACTGATAAATCTTTTCCAATACTTCCCTCTCACCCACCAAATCATGATCTGTAGCCTCATAACCACCATTTTACTTTCAACTTCTGAGATTAACTTTTTCAGATTCCATAAATGACATTTACATTATTAAGCATTTTGAGTTGCAGTGTTGTGTTGTTTTCAATGACTGAGTTTAACAGCTTTCCTGGGGTATTATCTTAAACCACATTGAAAATTAACTAAGGAGTTCTATTTTCTTCAATTTGTATCTAGTAGTTTGTCTCTGTCTCCCATGATTTAATAGGCATCCATGCTAATAAATCAAGCTAACAGTACTTTTTACTTCTATGTGCCCAGCAAAACTGGAGATAAAAAATGTATAAGACAGCCTCAACCAATAAATACCTTACAATTTATTTATAATAAATAAATCTTAGGCTCTTATTCATAATATTTTCTGACAAAATTATCAGGGTTTTACTTAAATTCTAAGAAAATGGAAGAGCCTACCTCAGTTACTCTTATTTAAGTTTGTCTACTTTGTTTTGTATTGGCAACAGGAATTGGTTCCAGTGATAGGACCAGTTAATAACTCAATCTGTCAATTTAAAAGTTTTCATTCATTCAAAACCTACTAAATATGGTCAGTGGTACGGGATTCCTCTCTGTATGCTGTGAATACAATTGGTTAATTAATAAAGAAAACTGCCTTGGCCTGCTGATAGGACAGAACTTAGCCAGGCAGGGAAAACTAAACTGAATGCTGGGAGAAAGAAGGGTGGAATCAGTGAGAAGCCATGTAACCCGCCAGAACTTTAGCCAGTAAGCCACAGCCACATGGCGATACACAGATTAATATAAATGGATTAAATTAATATGTAGGAGTTAGCCAATGAGAAGCTAGAGCTAATGGGCCAAGCAGTGTTTTAAATAATGTAGTTTCGGTGTGATTATTTCGGGGCTGAGCAGCCAGGAAACCAACAAGCAGCCTCTCCAATAGTTCGGCATATGCCTCATCTGAATGGTTTTCTTCTAAGCCATGGGGTCACACTTCGGAATTGGATCATTATTTCCTTGTTGTGGTGACGGTTACATGCACTTTAGTACATTTAGCAGCATCTCAGACTCCACTCAGTAGGTACCAATAGCAAACACATGACCCTTCCCTCAGCTGTGACAGAAATGCCTTTAGGTGTCCTTTGAAGGGCCAGATCATCCCCAGCTGAGAAATATTGTTCTAAACATTCTGCTGCTTCCTACATTACAGTTACAAACCTTTGGGGGCGACTTTCTGTGCACACTTCATGGGACTCTACAGGATACTTTGAAGGAGTGGGGAAAATGTGATCCAAATTCTCATGTCTTATATACTTGGATTCGTGAAACACACAGACTTCACTTCTAGGGGTGGAGAGCAAAATGAAAATAAAGAACACAAAGATAGAAATTGGCAATGGTTGATGGTTGCTACTGACAAGACAAATGAATGAAAATGAAAAATTCTAGCGAGGGACACATTTTTCATCATTACTTGGAAGACTGCAGCAGGAGGACCCCATTGGATCCAAAAGTTCAAGGCCAGCCTTGGTAACCTAGTGAGGCTTCATCTTAATAATAAAAATGAAAATTCAATGTCCAAATTTTGGAGACTGTTTAGTGGTCTGAACCTTCAATTGATTTTTTTTTTCTTTTGGTTTTTCGAGACAGGGTTTCTGTGTATCTTTGGAGTCAAGTGATTTTTCAATCTATTGAAAATTCAAGAACTGAGACCACTAGAGTTTGGAATAATGCCTTGAGTAATAGGCCTGGACACACATAAAATCCATATGCTGCATTTAATTATGCGGTTTTCATCAGGGCTCCAACTGGCATTTGCAGCTGGGATTTGATTAGAGAAGATTCTGCCCCCAAAATATGAAAAAAAAACTTCAATAATGAAAGTGCAGTGCTCATGACTCTCCGCTGGTTTGTTCAGAATCTGCCTTGGTTCCAGGAAGGATTTAAAGTGGGTTCCCACCATATCGTGTGCTCTCTTCAGCACTGCTTTAAAATATTAACCAGAGTGAAGATGGGGGAAGCCACAAGCAGAAGACTGCTCTAAGGAACTCTTGAGAAGTCATCTCCTCTTCCTCCTCCACCGAAGCTCCCAAAAGAAACTCCCCTAGCCAGGCAGTCCAGTGAACTCATGAGTTAATTAAAGACTTGGAAGCATTAGCATGAGAGCCTTGTCTGTCTTGCCTCTGGCCCTCTGTCTGCTTGGCTACCTCCTGGTTAGGAGCTTTTGGCAGTTCCCAAGTTGGGGAGGAGATCCCTTGGCAGGTTTGTGTGGGAATCATAGACACAGTGAAACATTCCATCCCAGTTTCTGGTAATTCTGCCACTGGGTTTAATGTTTGTGTTCAAAACAGTCCATTTCTCCATCTGTAAAATGGAGATAATCCTTCCTCTCCTTGCAGTGCTGTTGGGAGGATTAATTAGCAAATGTTTCTCAAGTGCTTTGAAGATGAAAAGGCTTGTGAGCGTGCTAAGGAGTATTAAGGGAAGGCAATGGGTGCCTGCTGGAAGAGCTTTCATTTCCTCTTGTCAGCGGTGGTGCCGCTCTTCACTTTCAAGTGTGTGTCGTGGAGCAAAGTGCTGGCATGGTGGGCAGGACGACGTCCTGATCAGTAGAAAACAAAGATAGTGCTGCTTCATTTTAAGCCTTGGCAGTAATTTAGCTTATCAGTTGGCAGGACTTCTGAAGGTCTTTGGTTCAGAGTTTCTTAATCGCCAAGTCTGGTGATTGTCTAAAGTGAGCTTCATCTACTTTGGGGGAAGGAAGTGGGGTTAGGAGCAATCAAGCCAGATGGTCTTGAATTGGAAGTCCCCAAAGAGAAGAATTTCTTACAATGATGGTAGTGTGTGTGTGTGTGTGTGTGTGTGTGTGTGTGTGTGTGTGTGTGTGATACCAGACAGATCATAAACAGACCCAATTTAAAGAGAGACCAAGAAAACAACCTTGGGTATTATCCCACGGGTCTTCCCACCACTCTTTTCAAGACAGACTTTTCACTGGCCTGAAACTTACCACCTAGGCTAGATTGGCTTGTCACTGAGCCCCAGTGACCCTCCTGTCTCTGCCTCCACAATGCTAGGATTAGAAGCAGACACCACCAAGCCTGGCTTTTTAAATGTGGGTTCTATGAATTGCAATGTAGTCCTTTCCCTTTCAAGGGAAAGACTTGGACAGTAGAGCTGTCCATGTTTTACACCACAAGCTTCTTTTCTTCTCTGCTAGTTAAGTTCATCTTTTCCTGCTCTAACACTGTTTCAGAGTGGAGTTCTCGGTAAGGGGCTGGATGAAGGGCTGGTATGAAAAGTGTGTCTATCACATTTGACCCCCTAGCGTTTTTAGAAAATCTTATAATCTTCTAGGTTCTTTTAAAAGCATGTTGTTGTTTGTAAAAAACAAAAACGAAAAACCTTGACCCTGAAAAAAAGAGAATATTGGGTATACTCAATAATTTATTGGTAGGCTTTTAAGTTTTGAAATTCTTTCTAATTTTCTTGTCTAAATTTTTAGTTAAAATTTTAGTGGGAAAAGTTTTAGTAAGACATTTCAGCACATTATGTATCATTCTATTATTATGCCCATGTTTAACCCCCCATTATTCTCCCCCATTCCTCCTTTCCCCCTCTGGAGGGCTTGCTTCCCTTAGATAGTCTCCTTCGTGTTTTAATATATATGTATAGCTAAGTCTCGATTTCACATATGAGAGATAATAAGAGCTAATTGTTTTCTGTGCCTGGCTTCTTTCATTTAATAAGGTGATCTCCCATTCCATTCATAACAAGATGATCTATCCATTTTGAGAAGTTTCTTTGATGATTGATTTTTCTTGCTCTAGAGAATGGGTATGTTCCTGAAATACATGTGTCAAACAATATTTTGGTAAACTAGGTCACTTTAGGGGGAATCACACAATTTTTCCCCAAGTCTTAAAGTAAACCCTTATATAAAGTATTTTCTATGTCTATAGAAACTTATGATTGTTGATTTTGTCAAGTGCATATGTGAGGTAGAGGTGAGACTAAATCCAAGTAGGTGATACAGCAGGAACTTTCTTCAAGTGATCCACTGGGAAAGGATTGCATTTTTACCTTTTTTGTGGAGCTTATCAGAGGGACAGGAAACCAGAGAGAAAGCCGAAGAGGCTAGTATTTGTAGGTCTTCCTCTTTAAATTGGACCTGCTTTATATCTGTCTGGCATTCACTCCTCTCAATTTCTGAAACACAGTTCTCTGGATTTCTTTCTCTCCAAAGACCTCTTGGCAACTTTCCGAGGAATGGCAGAGTTCATTCTGATCAATGTCCAGTGAGTGTAGCTCAACCAATGATGGAGCTTGACCTGTCAAAAGCACAGAGAAATGTCTGTTACATATTTCAGCTGTTCTTTAAGCATGTTCCCCAAGAGCTAGCTCCATTTGTTAGCTGTCAGAACGATGTAGGAGAATTGCTTCAAACCCTAGGACGTCATCAGCCACCTTTGTTTAAATGCCATTTTTTCTCCATTAGCCAATCAGTGTTTAGTGAAAAGAAAGAACGAGTTAAGAACCTTTCCTAGTGAGTTGTTGCCCCCACTTTCAGAGCTCTTTTCAGCTAAAGAAAACTGAGAAATTTGGAGTGTATTGCTGCTGGAAAAGGAATGCTTGGTTGTCCCTAGCATTAATAGAAGGTGAAGATTCTGCCTCTCAATATTCCTGCTTATGAACAATTAGGAAAGACTCTACTCTGAGACTCAGGGAAGATGGGCATTGGACCAATTGACTGCTTCCACATTTTGTTCTCTTTGGATCTCGAAGACACAGGAACCAGGAACACTTATGATTCAGTGAGTGAGGATGTGCAGCTAGAATTTCCCTCACAAACTCAGATGGTTCTACAAGTGAAATGAGAAGCTATTTCATTCTCCAGTCTGAGAGATTTCAACTTCTCAGAAATTTTAGTTGTTTTCTTGAGCTAGCTCCCATCAGCTCACAAGAGCTGTTTGTGTATATCTCATTTCAACTCAAGTTTCATGATATTAAGCTAATAAGTTTGAAATCCTCCATCACAGTATTTACACCATGGAAATGGGCAAATGCTACAATGGCAATTGGGCTTCCAACTCCCATATCTGGTTGTTAAACACCTACCAGTTTGCATAGAAAATTCCTCTCTCCTAACACCACTGCACTCACTTAGGGAGGCTGTTTAGCTTAAGGTAAAGAAGGCCCCTTTGCATTGCTTGCATTGTGAGCCCCTGTAGTGCATAGACTGCTTCTTATTCTCTCTTCTAGTGAACTCAGCCCGAGAGTGCAACATGAGGTAGCCTGGCTGGCAGGGTGATGATACTTCTCTGTTTGCTGCTCAGCTACATGACAGGTCATTTTACCTCTCCAGCATTCAGCTTCCTCTTCACTATAATAAAAGTAATTTGGATCATTAGGTAATTGCTAAGTTTCCGTCTAGCTCTGACATTTCTGCAATTTGATGAGTGCTTAGCTGCAGGGAAATATCATGTATCTCAAAAACTTGGGACCCTTCAGAGTGTCCAGGCACATCAGTTACAGTGACCGCCTCAGCTCTCTCAATTCCCTTTCTAAATCTTGGGCTCTTTGTAATTCTGCATCTCTCTGGGCTTGTACCTCCACACAGATGAGTGAGTGGGGCATCTCCAAGCGGCAAAGCATAATGAATTAGTTCCTTTCATCTGGAGGTGTCAACACACTTAAAAGGCAGCAATCAGTACACATCAGGGTTTTTCTCCAAGGAAGGCTGCTTGAGTGTGCATGTTTTACAAGCAGCCTATCATAGTAATGGGCTGAGGACCCAGAGTTATTGACTTAGTGATTTATCTCTTGATCAGAAAAGAAACTACCTTTTGGTCTTAAAGGAGCTTTCAGAGGAATTTGCTATGTTTTCTGAATCCCAGATTGCTTGCCATGCTCTTCTTAGCTAACCCACTGCCATAGTTTTGTATATATTTCATCTCTCTGAAGTAGAAATTAACCTAAATAGATTTTTGTTAGTTCCAACGATCTGGTGATATATGTCTATATAAAGTTTTCTCTTTAAATTTCTCTAAAAGGTGGATAGTGATTTCTGTAAAAGTGATAGTTTTCAGGGTTGAGAGTGGACGTAATGGAATGTAGAAGGAAATAAATACACCTTTAATAACGAGCCTGCTGCAAGGAAAGAGGGTACTGATGGGGAGTTGGGGCTGATTATAGAGGCGAGCAAATTTCCAATGTTGCTTACGGTCTTACATACATAGGCTCATATTTTAGCACCTGCAAAAATGTGGGCCCGTGGAACGTGCCCCCACCCCTGCCAAAATGTGCACATTCACATGTGGTAATGCATGCACGTTGTTATTATGATTGTGTTTATGAGGCCACTTAACTCTCGAATCAAGAACCTAAGTACTTTACCTTTTTTTTTTTCAGGGTTGGTTACCCACCCCTGCCAGCCATCTGGACTGTGTTCATTCAGTGGCTGTAGCTAAAAGGCTTGGGCTGTTACTGTCTGCCATCAAAAGCACACACTATGTGAATCACTAGAAAAGAAGTCAATTATTCTGGAAATCAGTTTAAAATGCAAATATACTTCTTTCTGCCTTGCACAGACAACGGCCATGGGCTAGAAACCTCTTGGCTTCAGACCGATGAGAGGGGCTTCAATCACATTTTTGGAATATTTATGAAAATACTTTTCAATTAAATACTCCCTTAAACTCTTTATATTTGACGTCTGCATTTAAATATTTTAAAGATCTTGCTTATTTTATTTGATGTGTGTGTTTTGTCAGCTTGTATATATGCGTACCACGTGCATGCATGTCTGGCTTCCAGGAAGGCTAGAAGAGGACAGATTCCCTGGGATTGCAGCTAGATGTTTGTGAGCCACCATGTTGGTGGGTGCCAGAAATTGAACCCAGGTCTCCTGGTAGAGCAGCCAGTGCTCTTAACTGCTGAGCCATCTGTGCAGCCCCTTGACATCTGAATCTTTAAGCCACCAGTTTAATTCATTATAGACATACATTTTCCAGTACACTGTAGTTTGTCCTTAGTCTAAGTATGACATATGGGCCAGCAGCATCACCATTCTCTTGAGAGCTTGTTAAAATTGCAGAATCTTGGGTCCCTCGCAGTCCACACTAAATCAATCAGAGTCAGCATTTAAATAAGCCCCAGGTGATTTATATGTCCATTAAAGCCCAAGGAGCACTATGTATATCATATATATGTGCTTTGAGTCTATCTCCATTCAACTTTTGCAGTGTATGAAACAATTAGTAAGGAATGGTATGTGGCTTAAGTGAAGAAGCCATTTCGTATAGTCTAGCCATCGACCAAAACAGAGTTGCATTTAATCAGTATAAAGAGCCAACTTGCTTTGTTGATTCAACTGAATGTGTTGATGTCCCTACCTGACCAACTTCTATTCTCTGTTCTTAGTTTAGTAGTGGTAGGTCTCTGGTTAAGGAAATGCATAGACAAGGTATAAAGCTGTGCTTTCAACTTGCTACCTGAATGAAATTGAAATTTAGCATGATAGACCCCACTATTTCTGATTGAAATGTTCTTTGCTTTACCATTGAGACTCTTGGAATTGATGGTGTCTCAAATAATCCCTTTGTTTGAAATTCAAGAGATTTTTTGCTCAATAGGAAAGAACACATTGATAAAACTAAGGTTTGTTGAGTGATATTTCTTTGTTTGTGAATGGGGAGCACAAAGAAGCAGAACACAAAGTCAGCAGCTCATCTCCCCTCCTTCAAGAATGGAAGCAAGCAGCATAAATAGAAATTTAATCTTCTAAAGTGACTTAGATGCCTGCAGTGCTAGAGGGCCTTTAGGGACCCCAGTGATAGATAAGCCATAGTTTAAGAATGCTGAATGAGAAAATAGTTAATGACATTTGGGGGCTTCCTAGGTTTAAGCCTTTTTTTAAAATCTCCCTTCTGCCCTTAAAGTTTGTGTGTGTGTGTGTGTGTGTGTGTGTGTGTGAGTGTGTTGTATAAAAAGAAAAGATTTTAACACCTCCCATTCATTATAACCAAAATTTCTGCCTGTTTTCTTATCTATTCTTTAATTCCTACTTAATTGAATTTATCAAATATTTATTTAACACGCACAATGCATCAGGTCCTGAATAAAACATAGGGTATATAGAAGTGACCATCGTAGACACAGGAGAATAGATACTCTTACCAAGATGCACCAGTTTATAGAATGCTATAGAGATTTTCAAGAGAAAGTGTGGCAGGCAATTCCCAATGTTACCATAGGTGATCATTGTCTTATAAGGAAAAAAGTTCCTATGGAAAAGACAATGGAATCTGCTAAAGATGCATCTGTTTGTATGTAGTATGTGTGTTTATCTTACATATGAAATCACTGCAAACCTGTAATGTTATCCAAGTGCTTTAATGTTTAATTCCCTCTGATTGGGTCCATGGTAACTTCAAGTATTTCTGCAGGAAACTCCAAGGCATGTGGAGACCTTTGCCAACAATCAAACTCAAACTCTAGCACGACTTTCAGAAAGGTTGGATAAGGGGGAAATTACTGGTTTTGTAGCCCTCCCTTCCTCCCTCTCCCCCTCTTCCTTTCATCCTCTTTTGCTTCCTTTTTGTCCAAGCCACATAAACATCGACTTTTTAATTTCCCACTAAACGTGTATCCTGACACAGAGCCGATGAATAAACCAAGGCTTGATGGAAGAGAAATCAGAGACATTGGAACCCCATAGCCACCCTGTACTGGGGAATGAGCCCAAAGTACATGTTAGGAAAGGGTAAGAGCAATTCCCTTGTCCTCTGTGCACTGTGGCCCAGGCTGAACTGTTGACACTCATCCTGAGGTTAGGCTACTGGTGAGTTACTGCCACCCTAACGAGTGTGCAGTGGCCTTTCCTGTTTCCCGCCTGAGGTGGTCTTTTGGGTACTTGCTGTTTGAGAGACCGTGGCGGCAGTTCCTCTGTCCATTCCCATCACTGCGGTTTGGTCTATACCACTTTTGTCTTCTCCTTCCTTCTTCTCTGATTTGCTTAACTTGACTGAAGGAATTCAAGGCTATGGGGGTGGGGATTTAGATACCATTGAGTACCTAGAGGACTTCTTTCTTCTTCCAAAGTCCATATGTCTGTCTCTCTGGCTTTGGTTATTTTATTTTCATGTTTTGAAATATAGGGTCACACTCTGTAGCCCAGGCCAGCCTTGGAAATCACTATGTAACTTGGGTTGACCTTGATCTTATAATGCTCCTCCTGCCTCAGTCTCCCCAGTGCTAGTATTATAGGCATGGATCATTATGATTAGCTAAATTTGCTAATTTATTATTGTTTTCAAGACAGAGTTTCTCATAGCTTTGGAGCCTGTCCTGGAACTCCCTCTGGAGACCAGGCTGTCCTCGAACTCACAGAGATCCACCTGTCTATGCCTCCCAAGTGCTGGGAAACTTGCTATTTTTTAATTGTGTTATCATTTCAAACTTCCAATTAAGTCACAAAAATAATGCAGAGTCCTTTCATGACACTGATATTGCCCTTTATAACACTGGAAAATTTGAAGGGGTCAGGTCTCTTATTTTATATAATTCTCTTTGACCATGCCTAATGCTTTCTCATGATTATATATATTATATGCTCTTCCTTTTCCTTCTCCTCCACTTGTCTACTAAGTATGAAACATTTATTAAGAGTCTCCCTCTTAACCATTTAAATATGACACCTGTATTGAGACAGAGATTACCCATTAAAGTATACAGTTCAGTGACTTCTAATGTATTCAAAAGAGGTGTACAGCCATCAGTCTAATCGCCTTTAGAAAATGTCAGTATCCCCCCTCCCCAAAGAACTCTCATGTTCATGACAGTCGTTCCTCATTTCTTCCTTTTCTCTGACGGCTCTGACATGGAACCCACTGATACAGTCTATCTATGTATCTATCTAGGCATTTTATATAATGAGATCACACAAGGTGTGATTTTTTTTTAACCTGAGTTATTTCCCCTTTCTGCTATTTACAGGTTCATCAATTGTTGTAACATGTATGAATACATTATCAGAATATAATATTCTACTACAGGAATAAGTTCTATTTCATTCATCCACTCAGACAACTGAGCATTTGATATTTATTTTAAATTTTGACTATTTTGAATAATGGTGCCAAAATATTTGTATGTTAGCTTTTGGAGTCATATACGTCTAATTGGTCATTGTCCTGTGAGTTCTGAAAGTAGAAAGAGCAGGAGGATTAACTTCCAATGGGGATGGTGTTGGTGTAGCTCAGCAATGCCCAGCCTGACAGTGTCCTTTTTATATGCATTAAATCCATCTTCTGTAGCTTCTCGTGGCCTCATTTCCCAGACGAGTGGTCCTCCTGGATCTGGCAGAACCAGAATTTTGAATCTTTGCCCTCTCTTAAGGAATTGCTATGAAACATGACCTCCTAGAAGGTTTGGGAGACTATCAGCCCTATATCTGTGGAGAACACAAACCAGCTGTTCAGTTTGGTCATCTGGAACTCCTTCTTATAGGTTTTCCTTCCCAAACAACGGCCCAAGTTATAGCCTCGTGGTTGCCAACCCCCCTTTAATTGGGTCCTTCATTTTATAGTCTGTTATTTGCCTGGTGTTTGGCTGTGATTGGAAAGCCATGTTTTTTTTTCTCTAAAACTCAACAATTTAGTAAGATGTTTTTTAAAGAATCCAACAATTCATTTGTCCCACGAATAATCAGAGGTGTGTGTGTGTGTGTGTGTGTGTGTGTGTGTGTGTGTGTGTGTGATGTCATGGAGAGGCATGGCACACTGAGAGTATATTGCTTTTAAAATAAAACCCTGAGTTGATTAGGCTGAGAAAAAAGTCTCTACTTTCCATGAGGAACATCTTTTCATGGCTTTGAACTATAAAAATGACCAAAGGCTCTTGAAGTATAACACTGTTAAATGGTCCTTTGAACAGCAGTTTCAACCGAGAACATCGTCACTTATGTTCTAGGGCACACAGAACAATTTTCTTCTGCTTTGTTGAATCAACCTGAACTTGGCATGTAGGATGCCCATCTTGACTTATAGCATAAGCAATATAAGGTCGCTCTAAGTTTGGTTTCAGCATTTTCACCCTGCCCCCAAGCCTCCTAGGAGGCCATCCTTAACAACGTGGCAAAACCTGGGCTTGAAATTCTTTTCCCCTAGAATTAAAGTCCATTTCTGATTTTAGAGCATCATGAATAAAGATAATTATGGCTCTGTGGGACCATGGATAAGTAACTTAACCTCTCAAAGCTAACTTTCCATCTGTAAAATGGGAAGATTAGTACCGGCTGTGTGTGGTGTTGTGAGAACTCAGTTGGTGAGCAGATGTTAATACACTGCAAAGACTCTTTGTCAATGCCTTGCTGTATTTGTTATTACTATCTACCATCCATTCACCCATGACTATTGGCACAATGCAGATACCACCACCTTTGTGAAGTTGTGCCCTGTATGTCTGTCTTGCTAACTGCGGTGTGCACAGTACTAAGCATAGTGCTTGTCTACAGTGGGCTAGTGAGGAAGGAAGTCTTGCTGAATGTGTAAGCAAAGGAGTGTCTTTTCCCACTCGGAGCAATCCACTGTTCCTCTCTGCTTTTAGATCGCTTCCTTATGCATTTTCTCACATTTAACCTTCATTGGAATGAATTATTCTTTAAACACAATCCTCTTCTCCAGATGGTCAGCCTTCAGAGAGTAGCACCTGGACTAATGTTTGTATTCTGTGAAACCTTGCATGGAGAGCAATAATGTTTTGGTAAATAATTAATCCCCTTTGAAAACTATGGTCTTAAACCATTAATTACTGTTATTGTTTTAGCCAGATATAAACACAGAGGTGTATGCATGCTGGTTGCTTTCTTTCTTCTCTTCCAAAGGTAAAAGTTTGGGGAGGTGGGCAACAGTGGAGCCAGAGTCTAGTAATAAATAAAAATATGAGTCAGTTCAAAGAACAGATTGGTGTTAAAGTTTTATGGTGTTTAGTAATTTCTGAAAATATATAGGCTTCATTCTGTTCGTACACCTTCAAGTATAGTTATAATAGCTTTATTAAATTAAAAAAAAACGAAAAAATAAACAGTCCCTCCTGTTAGTGCTGTCTGGAATTCATGAGTTGCTGAATTGGGTTCTGAGCTTGTAAGGCCGTCACCGTTCAGTCACTGGTTTGGCTAATGGGTGGGAGTGTTCTGACAGTCTGGTGGGGAGCTGGGACCTGGCTTTTGTTGAGCATGACTGCTCAGAGTGGAATTAGGAGTCACTTGGGTAGTAGCCCAACATATGAGACTAAGATTAGTCCACAGTATAGGTTAGGATCCTTTCTGAATGTTCAAAAAGAAAGGGTGGTCAGGTTTAAAGGTGTCTGGTACCCAAGAAGATCCCCTTACTTCTACAGTCTGCTAAACACGTGGCTTAGGTGGGAAGTAGAGATATGAATGATACTGAAGCTATTTATACATTGTCAGGGGAAAGCCACATGCTTCAAATTAGAACTACAGAGTATATTTGAGAGGGTAAAGATCACTTTGCTCTTTGAATTTACAGATTACATATGCTCTGAAGTTTTAGTAAATTTATAAATATATAAATGTTTAAAATATATTATATATAATATATACAATTTATAAAACATATGTACTTATTTTTTATAAAATTTATAAATATAAAATATATATTCCCATGGTATGCTAAATGCTATCACATCCTCGACATTAAGTCAATGAATGCTTATTTCTCATTTGCATCATTGTCCAAAATAGGCTGGCCAAAACAGGGTGGATTCTCTACTGTGAATGTTCATTCAAAGCTCCGGACTCCCTCTCAGCCTCAGAGTCCTTCACTAGCCTTCGAATCTAGTCAGAAGTTCAGACTGTGAGCAAGTTGAATGTAGGGAATGTGAAGGCCAGTTTTTGGGTCCAGGATGGGAAATGGTACTCATTGTTTTCAGAAGATTCTACACTGGCCATCATTAGTATGTAAGGCTGCTCAGAGTCAAAAGGAGGCTGGGGAAATGTGATTTATTAGTGTACCCAAAGGGTAGGCAGCTGGTTGGTGGAAACAAGTCAGTCTCTGCCACATAAAAAGCAAATTGGAAACTTTCCCACTCAGTTGCCATAAGGAAGGGCTGGGTATTTTACTGTCATTTGAAAAATGCTTGCTTTACTAACTACTATTAATATGTACTGGGGCAGCACCCGGGACCTGAAAATACCAAATCGTTTTTTCTTGAGTATCTACTCTAAGTCAGGCATGGAGTGGGGAATGGAGGCCACTATGACAAATACACACAGTCCCAGAGTAGTCCTTGCCCTTTCGGAACCAGTATCTGTAAGAAGACAGGGAACTGAATGAACAAATTCCTTATGCTGCAAGGACCATATGAAGGCAAGGAAGGTGCCATGAGAGCATATAGCAAAAGATTAGCCTAGTCTGGAAGCCAAAGAAGCTTCCAGAAAGATTTGGCATTTGTGCTGAGACTCCCAGAAGAAACAGAGTTGGTCAGTTAAAGGGAAGCAGAGCAATGTGTGCCAGACCCCAGGACTAGCTCAGTGGGTTCTCAGCCTTGACTCCATGGAGCAGCCTGGGGTCAACTTGGTCAGTTATAATCTGGGTCCGATGGGGAACAGCGGAGCAGACCCCCGGCATTGGTTTGTCTTAATTTTCACAGAAGCATCCCTGGTGATTTTGATGTGCAGCCAGGTCATCATTAGAGTGGTAGATTCAAATCCAGACCAAGGGGAGGAGAGCCACCACCCGGGGTGATCAGAGACTGAAGGTCCCTCAAAAGGATGGGTACGTGGGGATCACAACAGTGAGAGAGAGAGGGGGTGGAAGGTGAGATGTTTAGCTGGGCTTCCTAAAATTATTGCTTCTGTGTGTAGAGTACTCATTTCTCTCTAGAGCTCTTAAGCCTGGTTGGGGTTCCCCAACAATGAGATTCCTCCCACAGGCCCTAATTGCCATCTGCACCTATGTGTGGTGATGTAGGAAAGACTTAGATAAGAGCAAGGCTAGGAACCTATAAAAACCAGTCTCTTCCTCTGACATCCTAAGCAGAGAAGGATCAAAGTTCAGGCCCTGCTTGAAGTCAGTTGGAGTTTGAATTTACTGCAAACTGTGACCCCTCTCCCTGTGTACACCACAGGTAGCAAACCTGAGAAAAATCCATTGTGTGTGTGTGGGGGGTACAAGTGGAGATGGACTTGCTGAGTGGAAGGACTTGTGTATCTTCGCTTTTTAAAATTTTTTAATTAATTAATTAATCAATTTAGTTTATTAAAAATTTCCGCCTCCTCCCCTCCTCCCATTTACCCCCCCCTCCCCCCATATCTTTTGATTTATAGCTAAATAGTTCTTCCAAAACTCACACTTTATGAGATGCTACATAGTAAAGTCCAAGAAAAAATGAACCTCCTGGACAGATGGAAGCTAGACATGAGGTAAGAAAAGCAAAGGCTTAAGAGTTCCACCATCTTCGCTTCTGTTGCATGCCTTTTAACCCCATGTAAACATTGTGGGTTTTCTTCATCTTCTAAATTGGCCCTTAAGCTTAAAAACAAAAGCAAAAAAGAAAAGAAGGGAATTCCTTGTCTTCCTGTCCATCTCACCTCAGTTCCAGAGGGGTGATCTGGAAGGGAGGTAATAAATGGGCAATCCCTTTCCTTTTTGGAATCCACTAATTGCCAGTCTGAGGAGAGCTGTGTCTAACCTTTGCTCTCAAGTTGCTGTGAGCAGTTTCTCAGAGCTGGACAAAGATTTTCCAGGAGCAAAGTCAATGGGACCATAGTGGTTATTTATTTAGAGAAGGCAGCGAATGTTTGGAAACCCTAAAGAACTAGCCTGCTAGGCCACCTCTCTGGATTCTGACTTGATACTAATTCTGATCCCCAGTCCCTCTGAGGAGGCTGAAGCTTCAGTTGCTCTCTTTCGAGCCACTTTCAACCATGAACTGTTTGATGTCTGACTACTACTCTGTATTCTCTTCCAGTCTCTGTTACCCAAGGAGACTTGGGGATAAAAAGAACACCGCCTTTTGGGGTTAGCGAGCCGCTAAGCCAGTGGGTTGTGACCCCGTTGGCAAGACTCTGTCTCCAAAAATATTGACATTAAAATTCATAACAATAGCAAAATTAGAGTTATGAAAAAGCAACAAAATAATTTTATGGCTGGGGGGAGTCGCCACAACATGAGGAGCTGTATTAAATGGTCGTAGCATTAAGAAGGTTGAGAAGTGTTGTGCGGGGAGTAGGCTCTTTGTTCATCCCATCCGGCTAGCTTAACCCTGAAATAACCACACAGAAATTGTATTAATTAAATCACTGCCTGGCCATTAGCTCTAGCCTATTATTGGCTAACTCTCACATCTTGATTCAACCCATTTCTTATAATCTATATGTCACCACGAGGTTGTGGCTTACCAGGAGAGATTCTAACCTACGTCCATCTCAGGCCGGAGATTCATGGCATCTGCCACACTTCCCTTCTTCCCAGCATTCTGTTCTGTCTTCCCCACCTATCTAAGTTCCTGCCCTATCAAAAGGCCAAGGCAGTTTTCTTTATTCAACCAATGAAAGCAATACAAATACAGAAGGACCGCCTACACCAGAGAAGCACTGACCTAAACCCTTGACCTGGTCCCTCCTGTGTGCTGGACCATAGCTCAGTGCATACTACTTCTCAACACATCCTTGCAATGGCTCTTTCTACAGATGAGGGAACATGGTTCAGAGGATTAAGCAACTTCTTCAGGCCAGCCATTCAGTAGGGCATAATTCCTCATCTTCATGGAGCACTTTCTGCATGCCCGGGATTATTCTAAGCATCAGACAGAAAGATCTTCTCAAATCCCCATGACAGTAGGTACCCATTATTATCTCAGTCTAGGATATGGGGAAACTGAGTCACGGGCAAGGTGGGGATGTTTCTCACATCGTAGCTAAAGCAGTTATGTCACCTTTCAACACTTCCTAGATTTCCATCTCCTGAATACTGGTGACCAGTGAGCTGGCTACTTTATCTTGTGTCGTTTATGCCCCTCCATCCTTCCTTTCCATCTTTCTTTGCTTCCACCATTCACCAGTAGGCATGGAAGATGATGGTACCCTGAAAACTTGAGACAATCTTATATGGCACAGGTAGAATAACATGGTCACAATGGTAATGGCCATATCCATATTGTGCCAAAGTGAGTGGCACTAAGAGGTCAGTCAAGGGGGAGATGGATGAGGCTTGACGTGTGCACTATAGATTTCACCAATAACTTTTAGCTTGCTGAATCCAGTGGGTCTCAAACTTGAAATGTGTTTCAGAATCACCCAGACTTAGATGAACTCTTCTTGCCTAGCCTGCTGCAAGACCATCAGTTCAATTTCCAGCACTGAGCTAAAGCAAACAATTACCTAGAGAACTATTTCTAGCAGATTCCTTGACTCGAAACCCCAGAGTTTGTGATCTAGTGGGTCTGGGATGAGATCTAAGACTCTGTATTACTGATAAGCTCCCACTGGAAACATTTCAGGAACCAAACCTCAGCAATCACTGACCTAAACAATAGGTAAGATTTTAAGAGTGCCGAGAACAAAGAGAAGAGAGTGTGAGCTATGTATTCATCAGGCCAGGCAAAGGAGACTTAGAAGATGAATGCTAATGTTTTGGTGGCACAGCACAATACATTTCTTCCCTGCTCACAGTACAGTTCATTATCAGTTGATGAAAGTCTGCTCTGCTCCATGCAGTCATTCTAGACCCTGTGGTCCTTCCACCTTGTAGCCCTTCTACTCCCCAGGGCCTTACATTACTCCACTGGGGACATCATAATCCAGCAGTAGATAAGGGACAAGGGTATGGAAGATTGTGCTGGTTTTATAATTTAGGCTTAATGGAGAAACAAGTTCTGTACACTTGCCATGGGTCAGAACTCTTATATAGATGGGTTTAGCTGCAAAGGAATCTGGGAAATATGTTTGGGGAGAAAAGGAAACCTAGGAAATACGTCTCAGGTCTTATCATAGCCTATTTGAAGATCTACTTGGAACATGGTTTGATTGGATGAGAATGTTCCTGATGAGAGAAAGATGTTTTATGTGCTCCCAAGAAAATCTTCTGTATATTCTTCAGGTCATCAATTAATGTCATTATAGTGTAGCTATAGTGTGGGGGAAAATCACCAGATTCAGGCTCAGGAATTCTTTATTCCAAATCAGGATATTGGCTGTAATGTTATATATCTTCCCAGTACCTCTTCTTTTTCTGTATAAATATTGGGCAAAGATACAGAAAAAAATACAGTAGCAATGCCCCATCCTATCCTTGCACAAATTCCCTTCATTCTACCTTATTGCTTGTTTGCCTCACATCTGGGATCCTTAAAAGCCTTTTTCGCCGGGTGGTGGTGGTGCACGCCTTTAATCCCAGCACCAGAGAAGCAGAAACACAGAGGTGTCTTTCTGTGAGTTCAAGGCCAGCCTGGTCTACAAAAGATAGCTCCAGAGTAGCTAGGACTGTTACACAGAGAAACCCTGTCTCGAAAAACAACAACAACAAAAATTCTTTGCTTCTCCCTCATTCAAATGGTATAGTTGTGAGTTATTGAAACCACATTTATATATGTGTCAAAATCAGCTCAACCCTTAGAAAGAAGTCGTAATGTAAATTGGATCATATATCCTAAGTAGATGGTACCAGTTAATTCATTTGTTAGACATAGGATTAAGTGAGTGTTTACTCTGAAACAGTTACATGTGGGTTTCATTAATGCACACACTCTGGTATGGCTTGGACCTAATATCTTGTCAGATAAGGGAGCTCATAGAAAGTCATTGAAAATCACAAAACTGCAGGGAGCCATTACTTCCCCGGTGAAATCGGCCTCACTAGTGGTTAATGGGAAGGGGTTGGAGAGCTGGCTGGTTTTCTCTGACATGACGTTCCTGAAACTGGGTGTCATATACTTCCATTAGCATCTCCCTAAAGCAGAGGAGGGAAAAACAGGGCCTTCACACTTGCTTTAGTATAAAAGGGACACAGATTTGGATCCCATGGTGTCTAAGTGGACATAAGAAACTAGAAAAAAAATCATTACCAAAATGCACTCATTTTCTTGTAGTCTCAGGTACTAGTCTAAGAAGGTCAAGGGTCAAGAGCACAAGCAGGGCCTCATCCTAGACCTACAGTTTTAGAATCTATTTTTATGTGCAATTTATGCATGCTAAGGTTTATCAAATGGGCCAGGTGGTGGTGGTGCACGCCTTTAATCTCAGCATTTGGGAGGCAGAGGCAGGCTGATCTTTGTAAGTTCCAGGCCATTCTGGTCTATGGAGCTAGTTCTAGGACAGCCAGGGCTACATAGTGAGACCCTGTCTTGGAAAAAAAAATGTTTATTAAATGCTGACTTAAACCATTTGTTCTCAACATTGGCGGCACATTGGATATAGCTGGGAGTTTTGGTTTTGCTTTGTGTTTAGTGCTGGGGATTGAACTCTGGGCTTTTACATGCTAAATAATGCTCTAGTCCCCAAACTGGGGGGATTAAAACTGTTTATGTCTGCCCTCCCAGTCCTGAATATTCAGAAGGAAATGGTATAAGGAATGCCTAGGTATCACCCCAGGCTTTTAAATAGCTTCCAAGTTGATTTTACCACGCAGCCAATGTGGGGATGTACTACTGTCGTTATTACAGGTTTCCCCAATTTTAGTAAAGATTGCAATGCTCTAAGTGGTTGTGAGGATTTGAAGAAGCTGCTCTCAGAACCACAGGCACCCAGGTATTCTTCCTCATTGACCTTCCCTGTATTTCTTTCTGCTCTTTTGACTTCCTCGTTTTCCACCTCCATGGGGGTGAGAGTGCAGGGCCATGGTGCTGAGAAAGACTTGGGGGTGCTTAGGCATTGTTTGGGTGGAGGGCTCCTTTACTGGCTGTGTTCGTGCTTTTGTAACATTGCAACCAAGCCCATCATGTGGTCCCCATTTAATACTGTTAATTATTTGGGGGGGGGATACCGCCTGCCAGTAGGAGCCTATGTGTGGGGAAGAATGAGTTCCTGGGAAAAGCTTCCTTCCTGGGAAATGCTTCCTTTGTCTTGTGCGGACATTCCGGCTTGTAGTGGGTCTATGAAATTTCAGCTGCGTGTCATTGGCAGAGCCCCAAGGGCACATCAAGTGCTTCCCTTGACCATGATGATTATCTTTTATAACGGGAAGTAAAGTGTTTTTAGACAGGACCCCTAGGCCAGGCATTCCACACGAGATGGCAGAGACTCATTTCTCACATTTCTTTCCCACTAAGCACAGCTAGAAATCCTGGAAATGGCTCAGAAGGCAAAATAATGCTAGGTATCTACTTACCCCAATACTGAATCCAGCCAGATCTTTTGGCATGTAGTGTTGTTTTGTCTCTCTTTGTCTTTTAATTAAATAGAGCCACTTGTCTTCATTTTTCAGAAGTACCTGACTTCTGTTCAGTCTCATGCTTTCAAGATTCATGTTGTTTGCTGGGTGTGGTTGGGTCATTCCGGTAGTAACCTGCCTCAAACTTCTATATACCAGTTTGTGTCTGCCAGGTAGGAGAGGGGAGAAGGGATAGTTGTCATGATGAGAAGGTCACCATGCATTTCTGAAATGAAGGTTAATATTAATCATCTATAGCCTGCTATCTACATCTTTTCAGTAAGGGATTTTTAAAATTAAAATGTAATATATATATATATATGTACACATACATAATACTTACATATACACATATATGTACATATATACATAAGCATACACAACATATACATATATAGTATATACATATACAGATATAGTATGCACACACTATATATACGTGCACAGACACTATATATAGTGTGTGTGTGTGTGTCTGCGTATGTGTGTGTGTCCATGCTTATATGCATTCTTTCCATGGTGCCAGTGTGTAGGTCACAAAACAACTTGTGGGAATTGGTTTTCTCCTTATGCCACTTGTGATCTCAGGGGTCCAACTCAGTTAGACTTGGTGGCAAGTCCTTTTACTTGCTGAGTCATCTCACTGGTGCAACGGGGGTGATTTTCATCTTGAACTTACCTTTAAGTTGGCATTGTTTTCTCTTGTCTGCCAGCCCAAAAGTCAAACTATTATCTAAGCATTGGGGCCAAAGGATTCTGAAAGCATATCTTTCGCTTTTCTGAGTTGGTTGGATTTTTTTTTTTTGCCAGAATGGATTGAATGGTAGCCAAGTTCCTGATTCTAACCTTTGATTTTATTGTTTTCATAACAAAGATCCTCTTAGGACGGGATCACTCGGCTCGTTCCTTGCTTAGCACTTCCCAGTCCATGTGCACACGTACATTACACACGCACGGTATTGGCCATAAACTTGCAGGTTTTTTAAGCTCACCAGTATTCCATTCCCATGTCCCTGCCACCATTGTTGAACTGAGTCTTAAGAACGGAGTTTGGATTATCCCCTTTTGGGGCTCTAATGTACAGAGCAGTGCATTTTAACTCCAGAGAAACCTGGACGAGATGGTGGCAGAAAGTATGGCAAAGGATAGTATTAATTATACTAATAGCCACTTTAGTAGGAATAGTTCCTACTCATAATCACAGAATCTTTGAAAATTTTCATCGCTGTCCAGAAAAATAATCTTTAGAGTTGTCAAACACATTTCTTATAGAGGCAAAGATCCCTTGAAACTTCCCAAGGCCGTGTATGTATTTCTCTCTGGTCTTACAAACTTGGACAGAAATGTCATGGGATTTTAGAGATGGACATTATGTCTAAGGTGATATTCTGGATGACTTGATTTTCTACCTGGTGTTTCCTATCATGGAATAATGACTAACTGAACTCCCTTTTTTCTTTCAGGAAGACTCACTATGGTTTAGGGATCATGAGTCAAATCTCTCTCTCAATAGTATTTTATGGTCATATTGTGAATTTCAGCTTACACCATATCATCTCAGAATAAGTGAACCCAGAATTCACGTGTGTGTGTGTGTGTGTGTGTGTGTGTGTGTGTGTGTGTGTGCATGATATGACACAGAACATTTGTATTCTCCAGATCTATTCATGGCAAATGTATTGCTTATGAATAAGGTTCCCTGGTTTACACTTCTTTTACTTTAATCTTTTCCACTGATTTTTAATGAGCAGGAGCTTTCTAAGGGATTTTGCAGAGTCATTTCTACCTATATCCTGAGAAGAGGGGAGCCAAAGGCACAAATGTGTCTGTATGCATATTTGTATAAAAGTACCCTGTGTAATATGTATACACCTACATATGCAGTGATACACATGTATGCACGTTTATGTTTGTATCTGGTTTGCATATGCTCAATGTGTATTGTTGGTCTATGTTGTATGCTTCAGATAATTCTGAAATCTCTAAGCCTGTTTTCTAGACAATAGTAATAATAATGATAATGGGAACGGTAATGAAAAAAAGTTAATTTTAAGAGATAATGTGCTTCAGATATTGTTCTAAGTAATTAATCTTCATAATGCCTAATGAAGCAGGTTCTTGAAATTCTTCTTGGTCTTTACATGTGTGCCCTAAAGAAGTGTGCATGCTTTTCCTTAGAAAGGCCTTTTCTTATTACATAGAGTTATTGGCCGGGGAGACGGCTTCGTATGTAAAGTGCTTGCTGTGTGGGCAGGAAGACCCGAGTCTGAAAGCCCAGCACTCGCAGAAAACCCGAGTACAGTGGTGCACATCTAAACCCCCCACCAGCCTCATAGTTCAAATGAAGAGACGGAGGCAAAGAGATTTCCTGAAGTTACCCTGCCAGAGAGTGGCAGAGATTGCTGTCCATGCCTCTTAACTTGCATTGAAAAGGCATAAACTACAAGAAATAAGACCTCATTTTGCAGGAGATAAAGCTGACTCTTGATATGCTGCAGGTCATTCCCCAGTGGTGGGGGACCTGCTAGAGTACTGACAGAGGAGAACCACATGTGGATTTAGATCATTGGAAACCTTGGGCAATAGTGCTCATGTATTATATCAGAGGCGCCAAGTGTGGCATAACGCTATCTTTGGAGACCAATCATCTTCTCTAGGACCTCTTTTCTGCTATCTATTGTTTTATGTTAAGCTACATATATATGAGAAAGATCTAGTATCTTTTATCATTTTCATTTCTCCTTTTTATTTCCTGTGTCTGTTATAACATGTTTAATGACATGTCTGAAGATTCAAGAAAGAAAAGAGAGGTGTGAAGTTCAAAACCACCCAAACTCACCTTTGGCCATACAGGTCAGCAAAGTAGTTATCTTAGGATAGGGTAGTCTTATGAGAGCCCCCAAGGAGCCTCTGGGATCACTACTTCCATATTATATTACAGAGTCTGATCTAATAGTATCACCCTGAATGGAGACGTATGTGAAAAATTCCACTAGCTATATACTTCATATTTGCACTTTACTGTGTGGAGATATCATCTCAATACAAAATAATAAAAATGGAATCATCTAAATTGCCCTATAGCAATATTGTAGAAGTTGTCAGGGATACCAGGGGAGAGGAACAGAAACACTCAAGTCAGATTTAAAAGAAAACTCAGTTGGGAATTTAGAGATCTAGATAGGCTTTTAATTAGCAAGAATCCGAGGTTACTTCTAAGAAGATATAATTGCTTATATTGGGTGAACAATTTTTATCACTCCTAATTTCTTCTATAGGTTCATGATTTCTATTTTGGCCTCTAATACCCTTGAGCATTTATGTGTTTGCTTTGCCTTCATTTGATCCTGGCTCTGTCTTTTAAAACCGTTACTGCTGCTGCCGCCACCTCTCCCAAGTTCAGAACGATTTGCAAATGTTTGAACTGAGAAACAAAGACAGAAAATGGGGGACATGGTCTGGTTTGTTGCAAACACTTTTTCCTGCCAAGCTACGGGGAATGGTTTGGGGGCCAGCTTTGCTGTCCTAATTGGAACCATAGCCCCTTGGATTGCCTTTGGATTGTGAACTTCAGGGTCTGCCACCCTGCAAGAGCCAGTTCACGCTCGTACACGGTGTACCAGGATTCTTACTTTCTATAAGGAAGTGTAGCAGAGCTCCAGAATCAGTTTGGATAACACTGAAAGAGTAGTAGCAAGCCTCTAATCTGCTCTAACTTTTATACTTTCCACTCCTCTTACTACCTCGTCCCAGCTATGTCTAACAGTGATTGACAGTTTACTGCGTATCTGATGCCACTCTAAGCATTTTGCATGCATTAGTTCGTTTAATCCTTACTAACTCTAACTCTAAAAGCTGGCATTGCTATTGCCCTTTATAAACAAATTATCTGGCACAGGGGGAAAGAAGTCAGTTGGCCAGCATCAAAACGCTGATTCCAGAGCCGGTGCTCTTATCTTTCCACTATCTAAATAAAATTGATTTTCTGGTGAGGTGATTGTCTAAAGTTCCTGATCCGATTCCTATTTTCTATCACCACTCCCTCCACCTTGCCAGGAATGTGCAACAAAAATATTCTTTTTGCTAGTTTTTGAGACAGGGTTGTCTAATGTAGCTCAAGATGTTCTTGAATTCTACATAGCTAAGCCTGGCCTTGAACCTACTATATAGTCAAGGATGACCTTGGACTTCTGATTTTCTTGTCTCTGCCTTCTGAGTGCTAGAATGATAAATGTGTTCTGCAATGCATAATTTACGCAGTGCTGGGAACCAGTGCATACTTGGAGAAGAGTACACAATTAACTGAGCTACACCCCCAGACCCTAAAACACTCTTATATATCAGTGGCAAAAAAAACCCAAACCTTTAATGGATATCTGTTATATATCAGTTACAATGCTGGCTTCCTTCATACATTGATTGCTTTTTTATGGAGTTCTCTGTGAAATTCATAGTGTTACTCTCATTTTATAGATAGGAAAATGGAGGGCTGATTTAGCAACTTGTCTAGGTTTCTATTATTCCTAAGAGATGGGGCTAGTATTTGGATATAGGCCATCTAACGCTAGTTCTACGGCACACCTCAGGTGATCTGTCTCATAGAGTATGTATCTTATTCTTTGTTGTGTTTCAGTGCTCTCCCTGTTCTGCCTCTCATGTGAGCTCAGTCCTCAGAAGAAACTATGACCCAAAGTTGTTCACAGTAAATATTCAGTGACCCAAATGACTTTTTAACCATTGTTGTATGAAAAGCTTTAATTTAATCATTTCCTATGAGGTTTTGAATCGGCTTCATTATTTTCCTCTTAACAGCTATGACTAGATCGTTAAACTGCATCATTAAATTGCTATTTTATGTCCCATGGCTTCCTGTAGAAATTTCACTCCTTGATTGATTCAACAAATATTTGTTAAGTATATATTATGGGACGTTTACTATGACAAGTCCTCAGAAAAGGGGGCAGAGCAGGCCAAAGCCTGCAGAGTGGAGGCCTTGTGTTCAAGAAACTTGAAAGAAAGCCACATACACAGATGGTTCCTGGGAATGTGGTTTCTGTGTTCTGAGAAGTGGGTGAAAAGGTTTGTGGGGGACACTTCATCCCACTTTCCCCACTCTTACAGGACAGTAAAAAAGGCTTCCCCAAAGGAGAGGAAGGAAATGAGGAACTTCTAGTTCCAAATTAGTGAAAACAAAAATATAGTCTCCTCTATAGTCTGTGTAAATGGAGATTGCTTTCTCATTTCCCGGCCATCTAGACCAAATCACCACACAAAAACTATATGAACTACAACACTCAATGGCCAATGGCTCAGGTATATTTCTAGCTAGCTCTTACATCTTAAACTAACCCACTTCTATTAGTCTGTGTATTGCCACAAGGCTGTGGCTTAACAGTAAGGTCCTGGTGTCTTTCTCCTTTGGCAGCTACATGGACTCTGCCTGACTCTGCCTTCTTTCTCCCTGCATTCATTTAGCTTTCCTGCCTACCTATATTCTGCCTTGCCAAAGGCCAAAGCAGCTTCTTTATTAACCAGTGGTAATAAAGCATATTCATAGCATACATAGGGGAATCCCACATCAAGTCTGAACTTCATTCATGAAATTTTACTATGGTAACAGGTACTGGGAACTTTATAGAGAAGTGGAAGCTCCATAGTGATCGGAACTTGGGGCTTTGTGCAGATAGGAAGTGGAGGCTCCATAGTGATCGGAACTTGGGGCTTTGTGCAGACAGGAAGTGGAGGCTCCATAGTGATCGGAACTTGGGGCTTTGTGCTGACAGGAAGTAGAGGTTCCATAGTGATCAGAACTTGGGGCTTTGTGTAGACAGGAAGTGGAGGCTCCAAGGAGAAAAGAAATGGAGTTATTTCGAGAATAAAAAGTAAAAGCTTTGTGAGGAAGAAATGGAGTCTTGAAAGAAATTTGAGACTTTGTAGAGCTGAGTCTCAATCTGAAGGCACCGTAGGGACCCTGAAGTAGAGTCTATGGTCTTTGGTTCATCATTGGTTCTCTCTAGTCCAACATTAGTGTTTTTGCTCATATGAGCCTGAGTTAAGGCCTGGGCTTTCACCTGTATTTTCCTCTAGCCTTGATTTCTACCTAGAACTGCCTTCTTCTTACAGTGTGCCCCATTTTACAATCTCCAAGGAAGCATAAGAGGGAGGCCGTATAATCCAGACTGCTGATTATTCTTGTCAAGCTGCATAATTGCTTGCTTGCTAGACAGTACTTAGGCTACTTTTGAATCTGAAAGTCACCCTTGATCCAATAAACTATCACACAAGAAGAAGCAGGAACATATGGTCCCAAAACCCCACTCCGAAATGTCACTCTCCTGCACCTACATCTTTCCCGGGAGGTAGTAAATTGGATGTAGTAGCTACTTTATTCAGAGATCACTGACCTAGAAGATTATTTTAATATTTACAGAAATAATGTAATGACTATTAAGTGAGAAAATTGGGAAATTCCATAAATTTGTCTCTTCAAATGCCGCTGGGTAGGTCCCTGAATACCTTGCTTTAGGGTTGTTTTGCTGTGTTTGTCATGCTTCTAGTGTCGTGCTCTGGAACCTCATCTCTCCCTCACCGTCAGCAGTTGAAAGCATTACTTCAGTGGTTAGGGGTTATTTGTCTTCCCTCCTCAGCAAAAGTTGGCTGTTAGCAAATTCCCTTATTTGTATTGACAGCTAACCTCATTCCTCTTCAATCCGTTCTGTGCTTGCTTGTTTTATGTCAACTTGCCACAAGCTAGAGTTAAACGGAAAGAAGGAGCATCACTTGAAAACAATGCTCCACCAGATTGGCCTGTAGGAAAGCCCATAGTGTGTTTTCTTAATTAGTGATTGTAGGTTGACTCAGCTCACTGTGATTGGTGCTACTACTGTGCTAGTGGTTCTGGGTTCTATAACAAAGCAAACTGAGCAAACCACTAGGAGCAAGCAGTGAACATCACCCCTCCATGGCCTCTACATCAGCTCCTGTCTCCAGGTTCCTGTCCTGTTTGAGTTCCTGCCCCGACTTTCTTGGATGATGGATTACAACCTGTAATGTGAAATTAACCCTTTCCTCCCCAAACGTTTTTTTTGATCATGGTCTTTATCAGAGCAATGATAACCATGACTAAGACATACCCGTGTAGCTCTCTCTGGTATAAGGGTTGATCATAATTGAGAATCCACTAATCCCTCGCTCAAAGAGTCTGTGATCAGAATTCATGAAAAAAATGGCGTCTTTAGCTTCAACAAGCTTGAACTGACACTTCCTTCAGTTGCAAATAGAGACATGAGTCTCTAGTTTTAGTTGTTCCTGTAATTAGTTGCTACTACTATACATATTATCATAGTATAATAGTACAGTTCCTAAATCTCAAAATATGCTCATCACTGCTTCAAAATCATGATGGTGTAAGACTCACTACCAGACATTATTATGCAAAGTATTTGTAAACAAGAATATTTTTTACTCTGCTAAAATTTGCT
The DNA here is from genome assembly GCF_903992535.2 of Arvicola amphibius. Classification (NCBI taxonomy): domain Eukaryota; kingdom Metazoa; phylum Chordata; class Mammalia; order Rodentia; family Cricetidae; genus Arvicola; species Arvicola amphibius. Next base: position 7,817,695 of record NC_052065.1, on the reverse strand, counting down.
CTTCAGTATTTGCATAACTGTATTTTGATATAATCATTTTACTTTATAATCCTATATTTTAATGCATTTCAAAGAATGACTCTTGGAAATAATCCATAGTTTTCATACATTTTCCAAACAGAAAATGTGACATTAATCCGCATTCAAAGGCATTATCCTGATACACAACCCGTCATGGAGGGCACACTTCAGGCTCACCAATTCATTGGCAATTGTACGCTGTATATTATTCTTTTAAAAAAAGAAAAAAGGAAAAGCTTGCAGCTGAAGTTGTACAGTGTTC